>NC_073694.1:107649779-108249779 GCF_029784165.1 Wyeomyia smithii
AATTAACAAGAATGCAGAAAAACAAAACTCTGGAGATGGGGGCAGATGGGTTGGAAAACCATTTGCGCGAGGTGGCATCCAGCGGTCTCCGCCTAGAAAAGTGGAGACGGATGCAGTGAAGGTCGCCTGCGAAGACGGTAAAGGCAGTACGCCTACCGGATCTACGCAAGACATCGCGGTGGCTGGTCCACAGCTATTAAAGGCGGTCGGAAGACAGCGGGACACGCTACCGAGGGTAGTGGCCCTGTCTGAGCAGCTCGATGCTATAATCGAGTTTGCGAAAAGTCGCAGCAATACAACGAAGTACTTGAAGCAGGCCCTCTACATGCTTCGGTCCTCCGTCGATGCTGCGAAAAAGGAGCACGCCGAGCTCGAAATGAAAGCTGCGGCTGCGGAGAAAGAGGAGACGAAGGTGACCGAGCTGGCGACGAAGTCGGTCCAAACGGACGCTAGCACGTTTGCGGCGGTTTGCGCGGCAGGGCCAGCTGCCAAACGAACGCGACAGTCCCCGGGAGAGACGGCCCCCGGGGGCACCAAGAAGCGTTTAATCGCAAACAGCCCTCAGACCGGTGTAGGAGTGGCGCAAGCAACGCCCACGGTGGCAGCCAAGGAGCAGAAGGCTCCCGGTAACCCGTGGGTAAACGGTTCCGGGAAGGAGTAGGAACCAAAAAGTGGTGGCCAAAAAACCGCATCCGGTTACAAATCCTGCGACGAAGAAAGTTAAAAATAAGGGCGACGCACTCATCCTTAAGACAGAAGAGTCAAAGTACTCGGAAGTCCCTAAGGCAATGAGAGGCGATGCGAAGCTCAAAGATCTGGGGGCAGATGTGCGTAGCATCCGCCGATCCCGCAAGGGAGAAATGATCGTTGAGCTCCGCAAAGAAGCCAGAAACAAGGGCCCAGCCTATCGGGCATTGGCCCAAGAGGCGCTTGGAGATAGAGTGCAGGTTCGGGCACTCACGTCGCAGGTAACCCTACAACTTAAATACCTGGACGAAGTCACCGAGGCATGCGAAGTCGTGGATGCCCTCAAGGAGCAGTGCGAAGTGGTTGTGGCACCAGAGGCAGTTCGACTGCGCAAAGGCCCAGTAGGAACCCAGACCGCCACTGTCAGGCTTTCGTCAGTAGACGCAAACCAGGCGCTAAAGGTAGCGAGGCTCAAAGTGGGCTGGTCAATGTGCCCACTCAGCATCTACCAGCCGCCGGAGGTCTGCTTTCGATGCTTCGAGCAAGGACACAAGTCCTTTAGCTGCAAGGGGCCTGACAGGAGCTCCCTATGCAGGCGGTGTGGTGCTGCAGGCCACAAAAGCAAAGACTGCGGAGAGCCCCCGAAGTGCTTGGCGTGCGCCGGGAAGCGTGACGCAAAGCACATAATGGGAGGCCCGAGGTGCACGGCCGGTAAGCCGACTAGCAAGCCACGGGCGTGAGAGTGACACAGCTAAATTTGAACCACTGCTTCGCGGCTCAGCAACTGCTATACCAAGCAGTCACTGAGTCGTTGTCGGACATCGCCATAATCTCGGACCCCTACCGAATTCCTTCCGGAAACGGTAACTGGATTTCGGACGGGTCCGGTATGGCGGCAATATGGACGACGAGCAGGTTCCCGGTTCAAGAGATAGTGTCAACTTCAAACGAAGGATACGCGGTTGCCAAGGTGAACGGAGTGTACTACTGCAGCTGCTATGCTCCGCCTCGTTGGTCTACCGAGCAGTTCGCAAGGATGATCGACCGAGCCACCGGGGAGCTGATCGGTCTATCACCGTTGGTAGTGGCGGGCGACTTCAACGCATGGGCAACTGAGTGGGGAAGTCGACGCACAAACCAGAGAGGCCGGATCTTGTTGGAGGCTTTGGCGAAGCTCAACATAGATCTGGCCAACGTCGGCTTGAAGAGCACCTTCAGTAGAAACGGCGCGGAGTCGATCATCGATGTGACATTCTGTAGTCCAGGATTGATCACGAACTGGAGGGTAGACGATGGCTACACTCATAGCGACCATCTGGCGGTCTGTTATAGCGTAGACTGTAAAACGAGACCGCATGTGGCGAGTAGAATTAACACTCCAGCTCCTCGCGGGTGGAGGATACCACACTTCAACGAAGAGGTATTTGCGGAAGCAATTAGACTAGAACACGAGGCAAGCAGAATTCGTAACCCGAGCGCTGATCAACTTGTTGCCATACTTTCGCGGGCGTGCGACGCCACTATGCCTAGGAACCGCCAGCCTAGGCATGGAAGGCCACCAGTCTACTGGTGGACCGACGCGATAGCGGACCTCCGCAGAGCGTGTCTTCAAGCGAGAAGAAGGATTCAACGTGCGCGAACCGACGAAGAAAGGGAAGATCGTCGAGGGGAATTCAGTTCCGCAAGAGCGGCGCTTAAGAGAGCAATAAAAGCTAGTAAACGTGCGTGCTTCGAAAGACTGTGCGCTAGTGCCAACACTAACCCGTGGGGTAACGCCTATAGGATGGTGATGGCCAAGACTAAGGGTGCGATGGCGCCCGCAGAAAAATCACCAGCGATGCTTGAGCGGATCATAGAGGGACTCTTTCCACGCCACGAGCCAAATCCTTGGCCTCCGGCTGGCGAGTCACTTCACCGACGTTCCAGTATCTCAAACTCAGACCAGAGGTGGTCGGCCAACCTGCCGAACACCCAATATATGAGTGACGGCGTTAGCCGTGCCGAGGCAGAGGAGGCGGAAACGGTTACGAATGAGGAACTCATCGCGATCGCCAACTCCCTGAAGGTGAGCAAGGCACCGGGATTGGATGGGATTCCGAATCTGGCTGTGAAGAAGGCCATCAAAGAGGCCCCCAGACTATTTCGGGAAGTCATGCAGAAGTGCCTGGATGACTGTACATTCCCAGACAGATGGAAGCGACAGAAGCTGGTCTTATTGCCGAAGACAGGGAAACCACCTGGTGACCCGTCGGCATACAGACCGATATGTCTGCTCGATACGGCGGGTAAGGTGCTCGAGAAGGTTATTCTCAATAGACTGGTTAGGTACACCGAATGTGCAAACGGTCTGTCGAGTAACCAGTTCGGCTTCCGAAAAGGCAAGTCTACGGTGGATGCTATTCTGTCCGTCACCAAAACAGCAGAGGTAGCACTCCAGCGTAAAAGATGGGGCATTCGCTATTGCGCAATCGTCACGTTGGACGTGAAAAATGCGTTCAATAGTGTTAGCTGGGATTCCATAGCCCACTCGCTTCGGAAACTAGACATTCCGGTGTCTTTGTACAGGATTCTGGAAAATTATTTCCAGAATCGTGTGCTAGTTTACAGCACAGACGAGGGTCAAAAATGTGTCCCAATTACCGCAGGGGTTCCACAAGGTTCCATCCTGGGCCCGGTACTGTGGAATATCATGTACGATGAAGTGCTGAAACTAAAGCTCCCCCAAGGGGTTGTGATCGTTGGATTTGCGGACGACATCACACTTGAGGTCTACGGCGAGTCGATCGAGGAGGTTGAGTTGACGGCTTCGCACTCTATAAGCGTCGTCGAGGACTGGATGCGCTCCAAAAAACTGGAGCTGGCGCATCATAAGACGGAGATTTCAGTTGTCAATAACCGCAAGTCGAAGCAACAGGCGTTGATCAGTGTCGGGAATTGCACCATCGCCTCTAAGCGCTCCCTGAAGCTGCTGGGGGTGATGATCGATGACAAGCTCGCCTTCGGGAGCCATGTCGAATATGCCTGCAAGAAGGCTTCAATGGCTATTGCAGCATTATCTCGCATGATGTCCAATAGCTCAGCAGTGTACGGCAGCAAGCGGAAACTTCTAGCTAGCGTGACTTCGTCCATACTGAGATATGGCGGGCCAGTGTGGTCCAAAGCATTAGGTACTAGTAAACATCGGAGTAAGTTGGAAAGTACCTACAGGCTCATGTGCCTGAGGGTTGCGAGCGCGTATCGAACTGTGTCATACGACGCAATCTGCGTCCTGTCCGGCATGTTGCCTATCAGCATAGCCATTAAGGAGGACGTAGAATGCTTCGATCAACGTGACACAAGGGGCATACGAGGTACCAGAAGATCATTCTCGATGATCAGATGGCAGCAGGAGTGGTCCAATTCCGCGAAGGGTAGATGGACGCATCGACTTATTCCGGATGTATCCGGATGGGTCGGGAGGCGCCATGGAGAAGTGAACTTCCATCTGACACAGATTCTGTCAGGCCATGGTTGCTTTAGGCAGTATCTACACAGATTCGGGCATGCGGGGTCCCCCATGTGTCCCGAGTGCGCGGATGCGGAAGAGACTGCTGAGCATGTCTTCTTCGTGTGCCCTCGTTTTGTGCATGCGCGGAGCGACATGATGGTAGTGAGCGGGCCAGACACCACTCCGGACAACCTAGTTCGGAGGATGTGTAAAGACCCAAACATTTGGAGGGCGGTTTGTACAGCCGCCTCTCAAATAGTTTTAGAATTGCAAAACAGGCGACAGGTTGACCACCGACACGCCAGTGTTAGCTAACGGCCAGTCTCCAGGTTAGTTAGCTAAGTTAGCAAAAAGACCTAAAGAACCAAGAGGGTGCACAGAGCACAAAAGCCGCTCCCCGAAGCAATACCTAGCGGTGGTCCCGGGGAGTATTATGGGCTGGAGACTGAAGGGGTTTTAGTGGGTCCGGTCACTGATTCAAACCAACCCCACACTCCCTGAGGTTGGTCACCTCAGGGGTTTGGATGCAAATTTCCCCTTCACCTGAAACAAAAAAAAAAAAAAAAAAACAAAAAAAAAAAAAAAAAAAATATATTTATATATATATATATATATATATATATATATATATATATATATAGTATATATATATATATATATATATATATTTATATATATATATATATAATATATATATATATATATATATATATATATATATGTATATATATATATATATATATATATATATATATATATATGTATATATATATATATATATATATATATATATATATATATATATATATATATATATATATATATATATATATATATATATATATATATATATATATATATATATATATATATATATATATATATATATATATATATATATATATATATATATATATATATGTATATATATTTTTTTTTCAGGTGGAGGGGAAATTCGCAACCTCACCTCGGGGAGTGTATATATTTTTTAGGTCTCTTTGCTAATTTAGCTAACTAACCTTGGCACGGTCTTTACACATCCTCTGAACTAGGTTGTCTGGAGTGGTATCTGGCCCGCTTACTACCATCATGTCGCTCCACGCATGCGTAAAACTAGGGCACACAAAGAAGAAATACTCAGCAATCTCTTCGGCATTCTCGCACTCGGGACAATCGGGAGAACCCGCATGCCCGAATCTGTGTAGATACTGCTTAAAGCAACCATGGCCTGACAGAATCTGTGTCAGATGGAAGTTTACTTCTCCATGGTGCCTTCCGACCCATCCGGATACATCCGGAATAAGTCGATGCGTCCATCTACCCTTCGCGGATTTGGACCATTCCTGCTGCCATCTGATCATCGAGAATGGTCTTCTGGTACCTCGTATGCCCCTTGTGTCACGTTGATCGAAGCATTATACGTCCTCCTTAATGGCTATGCTAATAGGCAGCATGCCGGACATGACGCAGATTGCGTCGTAGGACACAAATCGCCAAGTTCGGGATTCTATCTGGTCCCGGTGCCTTGTTCACCTTTAGGAAGATGGCGATCACGGTGCGTTCCTCATTCGTAACCCTTACCTCCTCCTCAACTTCGACACGGCTGCTGTCGCTCACGGATTGGATGTCCGGCGATTGGTTGGTTCTGTGTCTGAGATACTGGAACGCCGGACGTGAGACTCGGCAGCCGGAGGCCAAGGATTTGGCTCGTGGCGAGGAGAGAGTCCCTCGATGATGCGCTCCAGCATCGCTGGTGATCGCTCCGCAGGCGCCAACATGCCTTTGGTCTTTGCCACTACGACCCTGTAGACGTTGCTCCACGGATTTGTATTGGCACTCGCACATAGCCTATCGAAGCAGGCCCTTTTGTTCGCCTTTATCGCACTCTTGAGCGCCTATCTTGCAGATCAGAATGGTGCACGGTGCTCTACTCTTTGTACATCGGTACGTGCACGTTGCAACATACATCTTGCACGAAGGCACGCACTGCGAAGGTCAGTTATCGCGTCAGTCCACCAGTATACCGGTGACTTACCATTCCTAGGCTGTCGAGTTCTAGGCTAGTGGCGTCGCACCCCGCGATAATGTGGCAACTAATTTGTCAGCACTCGGGCGGAGCCAACTGCCCCCCTAGTGCTTTCTTCTCGTTGCCTCTATCGATACCTCGGCATCGAAATGCGACGTCTTCCACCCGCGGACAGTCGGAGCGTTGGCTCTACCCGTCGCCTGCCGCCTCGTGTTATGGACTACACTAGAGCAGACCGACTGGTGGTCACTATAGGTGTAGCCATCGTCTACCTTCCAGTTCACGATCAGTTCTGGGCTGGAGGACGTCACTTCGATGATCGACTATATATATATATATATATATATATATATATATATATATATATATATATATATATATATTATATATATATATATATATATATATATATATATATATATATATATATATATATATATATATATATATATATATATATATATATATATATATATATATATATATATATATATATATATATATATATATATATATATATATATATATATATATATATATATATATATATATATATATATATATATATATATATATATATATATATATATATATATATATATATATATCTAGGACGACTAGGAGACCTAGGTATCGCAGCCCTAGTAAGGCCGAAGGTACGAATACTACGAATACTACGAATACTACGAATACTACGAACAATCAAGATATAAATACGGAACGGAATAATCGGCATGGACCTAGGCGAACGAAAAAGGACAACGATTCTAGAAACTTGCTCTTGAAATGTAAGGACTCTACTCGAACCGGCACGTGCAGTTATCCTGGCTAGAGAGCTAGAGAGCTGCAGAAGGTAAGTGGAGGTTGCTGCCATACAGATGGTGAGGTGCCCGAAAACGAGAGAACGCGTATTCCGGGCAGTAGATCATATTGCGGGCTCTTCATTTAAGTACCACATCTGCTTCCGTGGCGAAACGGAGGCGGCATGAAAGTGCTCATAGGGAAACAGATGAAGCGTGTCAATAGATGGAGACCGATCAGTGACCGTATATGCGTGTTGAGAATTAAAACAAATTTTTCAAATACAGCCCGATTAATGTGAACGCACCGACCAACGATTAACCCGATGAAGAGAAGGAGGAGTTCTATAAGCTCCTGGAGAAGACGTATAATGAGTGCCCAGGACCCGACATCAAGATCGTCGTCGGGAATGCAAATGCGCAGGTCGGGCAGGAGAACTTCTTCCACCCCGTGATTGATTGAGAAAGCCTCCACTCTACTACGAACGACAACGGCCTGAGGCTTGTCTATTCCGCTGCAGCCAGAGGAATATACGTAAGCACGCCTGGAGTCACCCAAATGAAGAGGCCTGCTCTCAGTTCGACCATGTTCTGATTGATGGTCGACACTTTTCAGACGACAAAGAGGATACCGTTGAACAGCAACCGGCTATAAACTGGAGAAGTAGCTACAGAGTACCTGCGGAAAGTTAATGAGCGGATCGAGGATCACATGTGAGGCAGCCTGAATGAACAGTACACACTGGGTCAGGAATGGAATCTAGCGGAACAAAATTATTAGCGCTCTCAGAGATTGACCAATCGGTTTCCGATCTTCTACAAAGTTTCTTGGCATAGTTAGGGCTTCATTTCGGATGTTTGAATCAGTTCGGAATTTAGCCGCGAAGGTGGCGTTGCGATGCCAACTTCTTTCCCTTATACGCTAGAGCTTTGCGGTTCTCGACAAAGTTGTAGATCTCTAAATTTTATGAAACTTTACAGAATATACGAAAGCTCCAACTCTTCAAGTCTCAGAAATCTACGAGTTTTTAGAAAAATTTTCTGAATTTCACGTTTTATTGTGATAATTTTATGAGTTCACCCGAATTAATTTCTTAGAATTTTTTTCTCGATAGAAATAAATTATTATGTCGTTTTCTGTCGAGTACATAAGTTTTTGAAATATTAAGTGAAAATATTACATACAAAATGAAAAAATACATAATTTTGGGAATGAGATATCTCATAGGATAGCAAGTAATAGCAACCCATGAGCAGAGCAAAGCCTTGGTGCTACATTCCGTATCGGAACTCGACCTTCTGTTTATTACACACAAACTTCGCAGCCAACTGTTTAATGTACAGGACGATTGCGGGGCTAGCGCTACGATCCTACTGACACTAACAGTCTCTCCCGAGCCGAGACTCGAACCTACGACGACTGGATTTTTAGGCTAGCATCGTTCCTCGATACCAGCTGGGAGAGTATCAAAGTAAACCATGATTTTTCTAAAAATTGTCCATGAAAAAATCTTTATTTTCCGAAGTTTTGAAAGATGTTTTTTTTAAGGGGGGGATTTGTTAGTAGCTTAAGTATTTAGAATAAATATTAATATGTAATGAGTATGTGTGTCCCATCACAAATGGTGACTTCTCAACACTGTTAGAAATTTGTAATTTTAATTGTTAGGATTTGTTTGTTTTTGCAATTAGGACTTATCGTTCGTAGGGATTTAAACCTACTTGTCAGAAAAGGGGAAGTAAACTTATAACTAACTAATTGCTAATTGCTTTTTGACTATAAATAGAGCATATCGTAGCAATTGAGGATTGCAACGATTTTTGTCGAAAATCTATTAAATAAAAATAAGTTGGTGTCTGTATAACGGCGTTTCACTCCAAATAGAATCAACGGATTTGAATGATTCTTTTTTTTTTTTTTTTCTTCACATAACATTTATTTGACACGGCACAAATACAATTTAATGTTTAACGGCGCCAATTATATCTGATGACTTAAAAACTAAAGCAAATTTTTTATCCTCGCTGCCGACTACGAGCTGAAATTAAGTCTAACTTAAAACTAGCATGGGATTTCCAATCAGTGTTTTGTTGTTCAATGGTCGTCTGATAATCGTCGAATGGCATGTATGGATTCGTTCTGCTGAGCCACGATGTCGTGAGTTGGGACAGAGGCTCGTAGTCCTTGGGTCCTGGTTCTATTAAGCGGGGTCTGGTTGCTGGTTTTGTGCTTAAGGTTCAAACGTGTTCTTGTCGTTTTGTTGGGTGTAGACGGAGGGGAACGGGACTAGACTGGGGCGTGGATGGATTTCAGGAAAACGTATATAAGGGACATGTAGGATAGGTCACGGCTCGCCAAGATATCACGAACAGGAACAGCCGGCTGTCTACCCTCGGCCTGCAGGGAAGCTATTAATTTAGACCTGGCGTCACGGTGTACAGGGCATGACCAAACCACATGCTCTATGTCGTGATAACCTTCACCACAGGCACAGATACCACTTTCCCCGAGCCCAACACGACGGAGGAGCGCGTCAAATCTATAGTGATTGGACATAAGCCGGGACATCACGCAAATGAAATCCCGACCTACATCCAACCCCTTGAACCACGGGTTCGTCGATACTTTGGGGATTATGGAATGTAACCACCTTCCCAATTCCCCTCTGGTCCAAGCATTTTGCCAACTGATGATCGTATTCTGACGTACAAGTGCGAAAAATTCATTAAAGGCAATTGGTCTTTCATAAATATCACCGTTTGTTGCGCCCACCTTAGCCAAAGAGTCCGCTTTCTCATTACCCGGTATCGAGCAGTGAGAAGGGACCCACGCTAAGGTAATCTGAGTAGATTTTTCGGATAAAGCACTCAGATGTTCCCGTATTTTCCCCAGGAAATAGGGAGAGTGCTTAACATCTTTCATCGATCGGAGAGCCTCAATGGAACTGAGACTGTCCGTAAAGATGAAATAATGGTCCGTGGGCATTTTTTCGATAATCCCTAGGGTGTACTGAATTGCAGCTAATTCTGCGACGTAAACAGAAGCAGGATTATCGAGCTTATGGGAGACGGTTAAATTGTTATTGAAGATACCGAAGCCAGTGGACCCATCAAGAAGTGATCCGTCAGTGTAGTACATATTGTCGCAGTTGATGTTTCGATCTTTATTGGAAAAAAATTTAGGGATCTGCTGCACGCGTAAATGATCCGGGATTCCACGAGTTTCTTCTATCATGGATGTATCGAAAAACACAGTAGAATCAGAAGTATTTGATAAGTCGACACGATTTGGAATATTCAAAGAAGGGTTAATATTTTGGGACATGTGATTGAAATACAATGTCATAAAACGGGTTTGAGAATGAAGTTCGATTAACCTTTCAAAATTTTCAATCACGGGACGGTTCAAGACCTCACATTTGATTAGAATACGAGAAGACAGGCTCCAGAAGCGGTTTTTCAATGGTAGTACTCCAGCTAAAACCTCCAAACTCATCGTATGGGTCGACTGCATGCAACCTAAGGCGATACGCAAACAACGATATTGTATTCGCTCCAGTTTGATCAAATGTGTGTTTGCTGCGGAGCGGAAGCAGAAACACCCGTATTCAATAACAGACAATATCGTTGTTTGGTAAAGCCTTATAAGGTCTCCTGGATGGGCTCCCCACCATTGTCCGGTTATTGTACGAAGAAAATTCACTCTTTGTTGACATTTTTTCATCAGATACCTCACGTGACAACCCCAGGTGCCTTTAGAGTCGAACCAGACACCAAGATATTTGTGTACCAAAACCTGAGAAATCGTTTTACCCATTAATTGTGTTTGAAGCTGAGCAGGTTCATGCTTCCTAGAAAAAACTACTATCTCAGTCTTCTCCGGAGAGAATTCGATACCTAGCTGTAAAGCCCAAGCAGACAAATTGTCCAAGGTATCTTGCAATGGTCCTTGCAAATCGGCAGCTTTGGCTCCTGTAACAGAGATTACACTGTCGTCTGCAAGTTGTCTTATCGTGCATGAATTTGCCAGACATTCGTCGATGTCATTTACATAAAAGTTGTAAAGAAGGGGGCTTAAACATGAGCCCTGGGGAAGACCCATGTAGCTAATGCGAAAAGTTGCCAAATCGCCATGCGTAAAATGCATGTGCTTTTCGGACAACAAATTGTGCAAAAAATTGTTCAAAATTGGAGAAAATCCTTGTCGGTGAAGTTTACCCGAAAGAATGTCAATAGAAACGGAATCAAAAGCCCCCTTAATGTCCAAGAACGCAGACGCCATTTGTTCTTTACGAGCATACGCCAGCTGAATATCTGTTGAAAGCAACGCAAGACAATCATTCGTCCCTTTGGCACGGCGGAAGCCAAATTGAGTTTCTGATAGTAGACCATTTGATTCGACCCAGTGGTCTAAACGACGGAGTATCATTTTTTCCATCAATTTCCGGATACAGGATAGCATTGCAATCGGCCTATAAGAGTTGTGATTAGAAGCTGGTTTCCCTGGTTTTTGGATGGCGATCACCTTCACTTGCCTCCAATCCTGCGGTACAATGTTTTGCTCCAGGAACTTATTGAACAAGTTCAACAAGCGCCTCTTGGCATTGCCGGGTAGATTCTTCAACAAGTTGAATTTGATTCTATCTAATCCAGGCGCGTTATTGTTACAGGACAGGAGGGCAACTGAAAATTCTGCCATCGTAAAAGGTGATTCTATCGCGTCGTGGCCCGGAGACGCATCGCGAACAATATTTTGCGCAGGAACAGAGTCCGGACATACTTTCCTGGCAAAATCAAATATCCACCTACTTGAAGACTCCTCGCTTTCGTTGACCGTTACGCGATTCCGCATTCTTCGGGCTGTGTTCCAAAGAGTGCTCATCGATGTCTCCCTCGACGTCTCGTTCACGAACCGACGCCAATATCCACGTTTCTTTGCTTTAGCCAAGCTTTTAAGCTTGGTATCAAGCTCCGAATACCGTAAATAGTCGCCAGGTATACCTCCCGTCTGGTAGGCCTTAAACGCGTCGGATCTTTGCGTGTAGACATCGGAGCACTCTTGGTCCCACCACGGAGTGGGAGGCCGTTCTTTGATCGTTACGCCGGGATATTTCTTCGTTTGGGCTTGCAACGCGGCGTCGAGAATCAAGCCCGCGAGGAGGTTGTATTCTTCAAGTGGTGAATGATGTTGAATCGACTCGACCGCTTTTGAAATCATTTCCTCGTATAACTTCCAATCGACATTTCGTGTGAGGTCATACGGAATGTCAATTGGTCGCATGCGAGTTGACCCGTTGTTAATTGAAATAAGAATAGGCAGATGGTCGCTACCGTGAGGATCGAGGATTACCTTCCATGTGCAATCCAACCGTAGCGACGTCGAACATAAGGATAGATCCAAAGCGCTTGGGCGCGCTGGAGGTTTCGGGATACGTGTCATTTCACCGTTGTTTAAAATAGTCATGTCGAAGTCATCGCAAAGGTTATAGATTAAAGAGGAGCGGTTATCATTGTATGGGGAACCCCAAGCCACGCCATGAGAGTTGAAGTCTCCCAAAATCAAACGTGGCGAGGGAAGAAGTTCTATTAAATCAAAGAGCAGCCGTTGCCCAACCTGTGCTCTGGGGGGAATATATATTGAGGCAATACAAAGCTCTTTACCTTGTATTGTCATTTGACATGCGACAACTTCGATGCCTGGAATCGAGGGGAGGTTAATACGATAGAAAGAATAGCACTTTTTAATCCCTAAAAGTACTCCTCCATATGGGGTGTCTCGATCAAGGCGAATAATATTAAAATCATGGAAGTTGAGATCAATATTTGAAGTAAGCCAAGTTTCACAAAGGGAAAATGCATCGCATTTGTTTTTATTTATCAAAACTTTAAGTGAATCAATTTTTGGTAAAATACTTCTACAATTCCACTGTAAGACAGAGATAGAATCCTTCATATACGCAGTTGAATTAGGCATCGAAGGATACAATCGCTGCAAGGAGAGGCCATTGGGCAGTCAACTGCTTCAAAAATGATCTAACTGTTGGGAGGAATGCTGTAAGAAAAATTTTAATTGGATCGGGTACATTGAAAGTTTCAAAAATCCAGTCCACAATGTCAGAAAATTTCACTAATCCAGAGTTTGTTTCATCAACTGGGAGTGTAAAAGGAGCAACTGGGGTTTTAGATGTTCCTGGCAGTGCTGGGAACTCCTTCTGGGACTTTAAATTTGCCAGCCCAGGAGGAGTTTGCTTCGGTTTTTCCGCAGCACTGTTTGGTTTGTTTGTAACTTTCATTTCACTTTGAGAAATCTTAGGACCTTTTCTGGGAAGTTTAGGAGAGGAAATTTTTTTCCTCTTTCTAGACTCCCCAGGATTGGCGTAAGATGCTCCCGCTGGTGAATCGTCAGATTCGGTTTCATCAAAGGACAACAGATCGAAGGGGTTCGAAGTAACGGGAGAAGTGGTAACGGTCTTCTTCAGCATGTCAGCGTAGGAACGCTTTGAACGCTCTTTGAGAGACCGTTTTATTTTATCCCTGCGCTGCATGTACACCGCACATGTCGAGAGCTCATGCAGATTTTCTCCGCAGTGAATACACTTTTCAGCGTTAACACTGCAAGAATCTTCCGCATGAGACTCCCCACACTTGCCACAACGTGCCTTATTGCAGCAGTAGGCGGCTGTATGGCCTAACTGCTTGCAATTCAGGCAGTTCATGACGCGGGGCACGTAGAGCCTCACAGGGAGACGAACCCGGTGGATCGAGACGTGGCTTGGTAGTGCAGACCCGGCGAACGTAACTCGAAACGAGTCTGACGGAGTGTATACTGTTTTGCCACCGATGATCGATGCTGACCGCAATTGCTTGCAGTCGAGCACCTTTACTTCGGGACACGTTTTGTTCTTAAAGCACCCTTTGGCACTTTGCAGTATACACTCGACGGACAGACTCGAATCGGTTATGACACCGTCGATCTCCACGTCTCGTGCGGGTATGTAAACGCGATACTCGCGTGTGAAGAGCTCAGAGCAAGCTATATCGTTGGCCTCTTTCAGGTTACCGACCACGACACGGAGCTTGTTAGGCCGGACCTTGGAAATTTCGGTCACGCCCTTGTACTCCTTCGTCAGGTCTTTAGAAATCTGCAAGAGGTTCAACTTTTTCGATTTCGGTCCTGCCTTTGGCCGAAAATAAACAGTATAGCTGCCCTGGGCTCCGCCTGGGTAAAGCCTGGGGCGAGGGGGACTGAAGAATGAACAGGGGAGGGGGTAACAGAAGGGTCAGGGTCAGGGTCAGAGGGGTTCGGGGATGGTGGCGCGGGAGGCGAGGGATCTACATCCATCGCGCTAAGTCTAGCGCACTAGCGCTGACAAGAACACGTACCTTTTTATTTCTCCCTTCCAGTAAGGTTGGTTGTCCGATCGTTCGAAGTAGCAGCCGTTACAGCCAGCAGCACCAATACAGCAGCACCAAACAGCCACCAGCAGCGAGCCAGGTGTGAGATCACTCCACACAGCGATACAACTCGCTGACACTGATGGCTTCTTCTTTTTCCTCGTTTGTGTCTCGTCCACTGCTGTAGCACAATCCAGCCAGCAGCCAAATCGGCTTACGCACCAGCTGGCAGTCACGATGCGAAACAGTTGCACAAAGGCACGACCTTGAACCCGGATTTATTTCACTTGACCAGGCAAACAATGCCAACACTTGTTCACACGTCTTTTGTTTTATACTCTATCGGACCGATCACCAAACACGTCCAGTACTGATGCGTGTTCGGCACAGAATGAATGATTCTTTTTGTGTTTGTTTTGTCTTGATCTCCGACGAGTTAATAAGCCATAAAAATAACAATAATCAACTGATAAAGTTTAAAAAATAAATTGAAATACATTTTCGCCTTTTCCCGCCTTTTACTCCAAAAACAACTTCATTAGATTACTATGATTGCAAGCTATGAGCGGTAGACAAGCTGTTGTAGCGTCGTTATTGAGGCGTCGTTGTTGAGTAAATAAGCACCTGGTAATGTTTCACATATAAAGTGATATTCGTTTTCGCTGCCTACTGCACCTTTTCTATGCAAAAGCGCTATAGCGTGGTAGCAGCAAACTCTACATGCATGTGAATACTCTCAACGTGGCTTTGATTTTATTGAAGGGCATATATTTGATAATGTAAATTAAATTTCTGGCTTATTTGAGCAAAGTTGCATATAATCGTTTTATTTATCTGATAAATGAATAGAAACAACAAGAATAACACTACATGTGCGATGATTTAATTTACCAATGCTCGGATCTGATCAATCTGTTCAATTTTCTCTAAAATGCACATTGACTTAGATCATTGACATTTGCTCATGCTGCAATGATTCTGTTAGCTGGTAAAAGAAACATGTAGTTTTTGCTTCTCAAAAAACATTGATTTCTGTTCATATTTCGTTAAATAGGCACTATTGCATTCCTACAAATCTCTGGATTTACAATTAATTGTTGAATGTTGAATTGAAAGCTATAATGTTGCGAAGTGTCAATTGCACTGTGCTTAGGCAGCAGATCTGCCTCAAAAAGCAAAAGAAATATTAATGTCATTGAAGCGAAAACTTCGAAGCTGCGTGTACCTACCAATTTACCATTTAATTTCAAACATCTGTATGTACCTTCGCGCTCCGCAGTTGGGTGATATTCGATAATGCCAAAAGCCCTGATAACTGGTGGCATTAAACCTAAAAAATGCATATTCTCGCATAAACAGCTTTATGTCACTTGGTCACGTGAAAAACAATTGGTATCATGTATGTTTGAAAAAAAAAAGATACCCGAAAAATGGTTGCCCATTAGATTTTGCGAGAATTTTTGTTCAGGACAAAACCATATTGTCACTATGCCATGGCAATAACGAAAATCAACTGGAAAAGTTATACAACGTTAAAAACAACCCTTGATATTTCCCGCCCTTCTGAGATTCTGAGAGGTTTTCTGTAAGTTTTAGTGAGTATCGATTTTTTGTTGCCTTTGATCGGAAAAATTCGAAGCAAGTTTTCATCACCGGGGTGTACTTAAACGATAGCCTTCATTTTTTTTTAATATTTTATGGAATAGTTCTATGCGATTTTCGTATTGGTTTCTGTTGATGCCACTTAAATTCAACGTCGGTTTCTGTTAATTTGTGCTGTGACTGTTTTTCAAGAAAGAAGAAGACACTGTCGGTACGTAATAAACATAATAGATTAAAAATAATAATGTGTTTTTGCAAGAATTCTGAGAAGTATTCACACTGGTTTCAGTTGGTTTCGATCAATTTTCTTGCACATGTAGTGGAAATGCTTCCTAACGAAGGTGCCGCTAAGGGTATGTTATAAAAGGAATGTTTCCCAATCTACATGATCAAACTGATTCTTGCATATCTTCCAGTTGACTTTGACAAATTTCTGCTGTGGTCGAAGTGATTTTTGTTCAGATGAAGTTGTTGTAAGTGGAATGTTCAAATACTTAACAGGTCGTTGAATTAAAATTGTTCCAGTTTTGCGAGTTAAGACACGAGTAGTAGCAGGTCAATAAAAGTGTCAGGCTCTGCAACACTGAAGAATATTAAAAAGTCAGGAAATATACGAGTCCCGAAGGAAAGTTGATCGGTTAAGAACAAGACGAGCTCGAAATGCACGACGTTCGACACCCCATATATCTCAAAATCGTCAGTTACACACTAAGTTTCCATAGTCTTTAAACGAGTCTTGAACAAAAGAAAAATAAAGTATAATAACTTAAAAACTCAATTGAGAGAAAAATGCTATTCAAATATTTTCAAATACTACTACTTTATAGATTCAAGGTCAAATTTACCACCGAACAGATGCATTGCTGCCACTACCCGATGGTAAATGTCCTTGAAGCGACAATTCTGACAGGAAACTACAAGTCGTAATAATCCCGCGTATCTCGATTACTCCTACCGATTTGCCGTTAAATTTTAAACGTCTGCAATTTCCCGTGCGTCGCGCATTCGCGATGACTATTGATAAAACTCAAGGACAGTCACTGAAAATTTGTGGCATAAACTCCGAGTATTCATGCTTCTCACATGGACAGCTCTATGTCGCATATTCACGTGACCCTGACCCCGACATTGTGGAATATATAGAATTTAGTGGCTAGGACCGCCTTGACCACTTTCACCTGTTTCGTATATTCCGAATTTTAAGCTTGAATTATTTAGAATTCTGAAGTTTTTTATAAAATCTGCTCCAGTGAGATTGGCCAGGCAGAAGGGTATTACTATATTTGCATTAAGCCAAGCTTTTGAATAATTGAAAAAATAATGTAATAATTTCCTTCAGAATATTTAAAAGAATGACTGTTTATTTTCAGAAACGTATTGAAATGATTTGATTATGGTTGAAAGGTGCTTCATAATGTTCAATGAAATAAAAACGTAGAATTTTACGAGCACAGGATTGAAAAAAAACTAGAAACAAATCAGAGCCGAAACATATCGTATGTATGTTTTTAGCAGCAGTTAGATAGTTCAGTTTTTGCAATTCAACAGTCAATAAAACTCAAGGCGGCGGTACGAAGTTTGCCGGGTCAGCTAGTTGTTAATAATTTTATTTGACATAGCTTCTAATGGTTTAACACCAGTAAGTCTATGTAATTCGAGTGTACCAAACCAAGGAGGACGCTTCAAAATCCTTTTTCAGAATTTTACTCTGAATCCTTTGGAGCGTTTTCTTCCTTGTTGAACAGCAACTGGACCAGATCGGTACAGCATAAAGCATTGCTGGTCTAAAAATCTGTTTGTAAATCAAAAGTTTGTTCTTTAAACAAAGTTTAGAATTCGTGTTGTTGAAAGATATAAACATCTCGTATATTTGATGCACTTGGCTTGTATACTCTCAATGTGCTCTTTGAAAATAAGTTTTTTATCGTAAATTAGTCCCAAGTACTTAACCTTGTCAGACCAACTTAAAATAATCCCATTCATCTTGACAACGTGATTATTGTTTGGCTTGAGGAAAGAAGCCCTAGGCTTATGCGGAAAAATTATCATTTGAGTTTTAGAAGCATTGGGAGAGATTTTCCACTTTTGCAAGTAGGAAGAGAAAATATCTAAACATTTCTGCAATCGACTGCATATGACACGTAGACTTTTTCCTTTTACGGAAATGCTTGTGTCATCGCAGAACAATGACTTTGTGCATCCTGGAGGCAAATCAGGAAGATCTGAAGTGAATATGATGTACAGGACTGGACCCAAGACTGAACCTTGAGGTACACCTGCTCTGACAGGAAATCTATCAGATTTTGAATTCTGATAGACAACCTGCAGAGTTCGATCAGTAAGATAATTTTTTAAAATTTTGATTAGGAAAATCGGAAAATTAAAAGTTTGCGGTTTCGCAATCAAACCTTTATGCCAAACACTGTCGAATGCTTTTTCTATGTCTAAAAGAGCAGCTCCAGTGGAATAACCTTCAGATTTGTTAGCTCGTATCATATTAGTAACTCAGAGCAATTGATGAGTTGTGGAATGCTCATGTCGAAATCCAAGCTGTTCATCTGCAAAAATTGAATTTTCGTTGATCATCATTCTGTTAAGAATAATTCTCTCAAACAGTTTACTTATTGAAGAAAGCAAACTAATTGGCTGATAACTTAAAACTTCAGCTGGATTTTTACCCATTTTAAAATTGGAGTAATTTTTGCATTTTTTCATAATTTGGGAGAATATACAGTTTTGAAGCAGCAGTTGAAAATTTTCACTAAAAATCCATTGTGCTCTCAGGGAGATGTTTGATTAGTATATTAAAGATTCCATCGTCACCAGGTGCTTTCATATTTTTGAAATTTTTAATAATTGATTTAATCTCATTCATGTTAGTTTCAATTATTTCTGAAGGTAAAAAAATCTGGGAAGAAATTAAATCAAACTGTCGTGCGACTTCATTTTCAATTGGACTCACAAAATTCAAATTTGAGTTATGAACACTCTCAAACTGCTGAGCAAGTCTTTGAGCCTTTTGTTCATTGGATACAAGAAAACGTTCACCATCTCTTAAAACTGGAATAGGCTTTGAAGGTTTCTCAAGAATCTTCGACAGCTTCCAAAAGGGTTTTGAATATGATTTCAATTTATCAACTTTAGTCTCAAAATTTTGATTTCTCAGAAGAGTAAATCTATGTTTAATCTCTTTCTGTAAATCTTTATAAATAGTTTTAAAAACAGGGTCACGAGAACGTTGATATTGACGTCTGCGGACATTTTTCAAACGAATTAGAAGTTGAAGATTTTCGTCAATTATTGGTGAATCAAATTTCACTTGAGCCTTTGGAACAGAATAATTCCTGGCATCAACAACTGCACATTTTAATGCTTCCATAGCGGAATCAATATTCACTTCGTTTTGCAAATCAAGCTCATAATTGAAATTTCTCTCAATATGAGTTTTGTATCTTTCCCAATGAGCCTTGTGATAATTATAAACAAGGCTCAAAGGGTTTAAGCCTGATTCATGTGATAAAGAAAAAGTTATTGGAAGATGGTCAGAATCAAAGTCAGCATGTGTGATCAAATCACTACATACATGACTTTGATCTGTTAGCACCAAATCAATTGTTGGAGGGTTTCTTACAGAAGAAAAGCATGTAGGACTATTCGGAGACAAAATAGAATAGTATTCTGAAGAACAATCATTGAATAAAATTTTGCCATTGGAATTACTTTGAGAATTATTTCACGATCGATGTTTAGCGTTAAAAACGCCGATTATAAAAAATTTCGAACGATTTCTGGTGAGTTTTTGTAAATCACCTTTAAAATAATTTTTGTGCTTTCGTGAGCATTGGAATGGTAAATATGCTGCGGCAATAAATAAAATCCCAGTTCAGTTTGAACTTCAATTCCCAAAGTTTCAATGACTTCGTCTCAAGATGGGGAAGAGCACGATGTTTGATTCGGCGATGAATAACAATTGCAACTCCGCCGCCGGAACCCTGAATCCTATCATATCTATGAACCACGTAATTGGGATCATATTTTAATTTGATGGTAGGTTTCAAAAATGTTTCAGTGATAATTGCAATATGCACATTATTTACTGTAAAAAAATTAGAAAGCTCACCTCATTGGCCTTCAATGAGCGAGCATTCCAATTTAAAACTTTGATCGGTTTATTTAAAATCATTGTTAAATTTTAAATTAGAAACAATTTTAATTGTAAAATTTGTTCCTATTTGAATGGCTTCTAAAATTGATTTTGCCTGCAACATGGCGTTCATTAGATCGAACATTGCCTGTTGCAGAAAAGAAAGTTTACCTGCCGTCATAGGCCCCAGGCAGTTGTCATTAGAAAAAATATTTTCGGTACCGTCTGCCGGGGTGAGATTCTGCCAAAAAAGATATGTTTTTGTTCCTTAGCTTGTAATGCACACATTTAGGCAATGAGTTTGATCCAAATCACGTTGATGCACACTTAAATGTTTAGTTAACGACTGCCGCATATATGGTTAATTTGCAATAAACTATAATTTTACTAAAATTTAATTACCTTTGGCCTAATCTCACCCCTTCTATGGGGTGCGATTGTGCCAAAAACAAAAAGTTGAATTTAATACCTGTTAAATAAACAGTAACGCATCTACGAATAATCCACATGAATAATATGATAAAACAGTAAGTATAGGGACGACCATAAACAACGTAGACTATTAAGGGGCTATAGGGGGTTGACTAGAAATTACGATTCATATGAATTATAAAAAAAATGTATGACTGGATCAAACCGATATTTGGAGTAATCAGTTATGAGATCGTGGCTTATAGACAGTCTCTTTACACATAGTGGCGTCTCCAGGTAGCTTAGAAAGGGAAAACTTTAGGACATAAAACCTGAGAAGACTTTTCGTTTCAATTATTATGAGTCATTGACCACTGTATATTCCATCGGAGATCTTAAAACCGCTGGAAACGTACCCACAACCCTCCTTCCTCGCTTTAAAATTCATCAGTTTCTATAGAATAGGTGTACAAAACTTTGTTACATTCCATAAGCAATATCAATCATTGTAAATTTTCATCTAACAGTTGAGAACAGTAAGCTTCTTAAGCTTTTAGTCATTATTTTAAATAAAATCATAGCTAGAAAACATACCCTATGCTGTGAAGAAAAAAAACATACCCTATGTAAACAATGCAAGTGTTTTAGTGTATACTGGTATAATTTTGTTGTGAATGTGAATTCCGCACACTGTACCGTTCATTATAGCTTGGTACAATCTCACCCCAAAAGAGCTCAAAAAGTTTACAGTTTGAAAAAACATTATTTTCTAAGCCAACACAGGTTCCATGCATAATATTTCCTAAACACATTGCAGACGACATCCTAACGTACCAACTGAGCAGTAAGTTGATGTGATTTTTTGATTGGGTTGGTTTTCCTGGGACATTTTTGGATAACGTTATTTGCGCATGTTTTTCACCCTGTACTTTGAAACATTATTTAAGTGAAACAGTTCACTGATATTATCTATATTCCGTTTGAAGTTGTGAATAAATATGTCACGTTTCATAAAGTATTGAGTTTGAGGTATTAGGGTTTAAAAATCTCAAGTAATTGAACATACAAACATTTTCCGTTTTGGCTCAATCTCACCCCCGTGGCTTAATCTCACCCCGGCAGACGGTAGCAATATTAGCTGGGGTAATAGGTGTACATTTATTTTCCACCGTGTTTTGCTTACCTCCCATATACGGTTTTACTCTCTTTCACAGGACATGTGTCCTTTTTGTGAGAAGAGTCTCATTTGTGCATTTTTGGTCCATGTTACAGAACTTTGAACCATGGCCATAACGTTGGCAAATACTGCATTGGGTGATATGCTTCTCACCTCCGCCAAACTTCCTATAAACTTCCCACTTTACACGCACGATATATAAAGCTTTTGCTCTTTCAAAAAAATTAAGTTATTAACCTCACTGCGGTTAAAATGAATTAAAAGGTATAAAAGTGGTCCCAATGGCCGAATGTCGTATACCACTCGACCCCTTTCGACGAACTGAGCATTTTCTGTATGTATGTATGTATGTGTGTATGTGTGTTTGTGTGTATGTGTGTGTGTGTGCAACTTTTTTTTCTCACTCACTTTTCTCAGAGATGGCTGGACCGATTTTAATGAAATTAATTGCAAATGAAAGGTCTGGTTGCGCCATAGGTTGCTATTGAATTTCATTGTAATCGGATTTTTAGTTTAGAGGTTATGTATCAAAATGTAAAAATCACGAAATATCAATATCTCAGAAACCACATAACCGATTTCCATAAAACTGGTTTCAAATAATTGGGCTGTCTCCAAAACCCTTAACTTTTAAATTTCGTTATGATTGAACTTATGGTTCAAAAGTTATGTAAAAAAAAGTTATCCTGAGGTTGTTTAAATTCACTCATTTTTCTCAGAGATGGCTGAACCGATTTTCACAAAATTAGTGTCAAATGAAAGGTCTAGTTGCCCCATAGGCTGCAATTGAATTTCATTGCAATCGGATTGTAACTTTGTCCGTTGTTTATAAAAATGTGAAAATAAACACATTGACTTTCTCCCAACGATCACTGGCTAATTAAAAGGTAGATGAGTGATCCAAATGGCCGAATGTCATATACTACTTGACTCAGTTCGTCGAATCGAGCATTTTCTGCATATATGCATGTATAGGTGTATATGTTTGTGTGTGGGTGTGTACGTGTGTATGTGCACCTTTTGTTTCGCACTCACTTTTCTCAGAGATGGTCTGACCGATTCTTTCTATCTTGGTGTCAAATGAAGGGTCTGTTTGCCGCTAAGGTTGCTATTGAATTTCATTGTAATCAAACTTTTAGTTTTTGCGCTGCGTCAGAATGTGGAAAACGCTCTTATATCTCAGAAGCTATGAACATAGTTGTATTCAAATTAATGGGCTTTTAAACCCTTAAACAATGAATTCCATAAAGTTTAAACATGTGGTTTGAAAGTTATAAATAGAAAGAAACGCAACCCGCAGACTGTTTAAAACTATAGCTACGATCAAAATATGAGGCCTCAACATCATTTAAATTCGATAATGTACTATTTCAATGTTTGCGGCCTTGCTCGGGATTGAAGTTGAAATTAAAAGTCATTTCTATCATTTCACTTTTTGTCTTTCTCCTAGAAAGGTATAGCAATCACTGCAAAAACTAAAGGTATAAAAGTGCTCAAAAGGGCCGAATGTCATTAATCACTCGACTCAGTTCGACGAACTGAGCATTTTCTGCATGTGTGTGTGTGTAACGCTCTCCCAATCTCACTCGATTTTCTCAGAGATGGCTGAACCGATTTCAATGAAATCAATTGCAAATGAAAGGTCTAATTGCCCTATAAGACCTTATTGAATTTTATTGTAATCTGATTTCTAGTTTAGAGGTTATGTATCAAAATGTAAAAATCATGAAACATCAATATCTCAGAAACTATTCAACCGATTTGTACAAAATTAGTTTCAAATGAACGGACTATCTAAACAACCCTTAACTTTTGCATTTTATGAAGATTGAACATGTGGTTCAGAAGTTATGGAAAGAAACGTGTTCTGGAGACTATTTAATCTCACTCATGTTTCTCAGGGATGGCTGACCCGATTTCCACAAAATTAGTATCAAATGACAGGTCTAGCTGCCTTATAACACCCTATTGAAATTTGCTGTAATCGGACTGTAACTTCGTCTGTAATGTATCGAAATGTGAAAATCACGAAACTTCATTATCTTAGAAACTACACAACCGATTTGAACAATATTGATATCAGATGAACGGGCTAGTTAAGGGTTAACTGATGAATTATGATTGAACACGTGGTTTCAAAGTTTGACTGCCCTATACGTTACCTTCTCATTTGATTGTAATCAAACTGAAGCAACCGTTATGTTTTAATTTGTAAAACAACGAAAGTCTATTATCTCAAGTATTGCACGACTTATTTGAGCATCACTAGTGTCATACAAACGAGTCATTTCTCAAACTTACAAATAACAACTTCATAAAAATTTGATATGCTGTTCAAAAGTTTTGGAAAGAAAAGAAATTCAAAGACTATTCAAAACTATACCTGCTTCGATCGATATATGAGCCGTTGAGAGCAAAAGTGGTACATGTGCCATTAAGTAAATTTTTCAGGAGACGCGGTAAACGAAAATACTCAAATAGTAAATTATTTACAACATTTTTTTTCAACACAACTGCACTAAATCATTGCTGGAAAGGTTTCAAAAGACGGTACATGAAAGCATAACGGGTTCTGGTTGAGAAACTTACACAAACTTCAATGGAAAAACATGTACCACTTTTGATCTATGGGAAAAATAATGGCAACCAGAAAACGTTGAGAGCAAAAGTGGTACATGTCCAGTGTGAGCATGAAGGATGCATTATAGCTCTCTAATCTTAGGACATAGAACATTCATGTCTTCAGCAGAGTTGTCCAAGTGATTGAGTACTATAGAATGATGATCTGTTTGTTAAGGAATTCTGTTTCTTCGTGGCGCTAGTGTATATGTATTTGGTAACAGCATACGAGTTGATACTGAAATAGGTAAAATGCTTTCTGTTACAAAGTAGTCACGGGTACACTAGCACTAAGTAGTGAGAAAATTCCAAAGCAGACAGATCTTCATCTGAAAGTACTCAATCACTTGACCAACTTTCCTGAAGACATAGACATAGTACATTATTGTGTTCTGCATCAATTTATGCAAAAAACCCAAAAAGTGTAAAAATGGCACATGTATCACTTTTGCTCTCAAATGTGGCTTCAACATAATTTAAATGTGGTATCGTACTATCTGAACGTTCCCGCTATCGCTCGTGATTAAATTGTTCGAAATTAAGAGTCATTTATTTTATTTCGCTATTTCTTAAGCACTAACATTACGTCAAATTTCATATTTTATACTTCAATTACAACATCAGTATTTCATAACCCAAAGAGTGAATATACCTTTATTGGATTTGAGCATTCATGTAAATCTATTTTGATAAATAATAAGTTTGAATGAGAAAGGCTGAGTCTGACCGCTAGGTGGATTAATTTAGGTTTTTTCTATTATTATCATTATTACTAATACAATTACAATTACAATAAAAAAAAATCTTTACATTTTTAACCTAACCTAATTCTAACGATCTTTTTAACAAATATTTATATGGTTTCCGAATTGTTGTTAAAATAATGTTTTATGTTTCCATCTCATCTCTCTTATTTCTTTCTTTATTATATAAAGACTTGGGTTTGGGTACCATTTTAAGCAAAAAAAAAATTCCTCGTATAGCCAACCAGCTGCCTTTTCTCGTTGCCTCTTAGTGTCAATATCAACGGATAGCATATCTTCTAATCTGTTTAAGCTTATTTCGCATTTACTTAGGATAACGTTCTTAATCCAGTCTGAAATAATTTTGGCCGGTGGACATTGTTCTATTCTATTGTTATTATTATCCGGTTGTAAGCATGAATCACAGCTACTACTGTTCAATCCTCCAATATTATAAGCTATTAATTTTTCTTTATTGGCGATTAGATTATTACAAAAAGCAAAGATCCGTGATCTGTCTTCAGCAGGTATAAAATTGTAACTATAGTTTTTCCAAACAATACTCCAATCAATTTGTGGATGATCATTAGATCATTGGGGGATTATATTTTTCTGAAAAATAAAAAATCTGTAAAGTGATGCTGTTGTATTTAAGCTAGTTTCATCTTTAATATCATTTCATTCAAGCTAGTTTCATCTTTAATATCATCTTTGCAACACCAATCCAGTTACTAAAATTAATTGGTAGACTACGAGTTCTAGAATATTGCATAAGATAGTTTTCTGTAAAATTTCTATTGTCATTTTGCAAAATAGTTTTGATAAAAAGCGCCTTCATTTTGCATTGGGCAATTCTCGCTGAAACCAGGCCACTAGTGACACGAGGTCTTTGAAAATTGATTTTTTTATTTTAGTTCGATTAAACGCAGTGAAGAATTAATAACTGCACATGAATTTGTTCCATTTGGTGGACCCCTTGTTCGCCAAGGGGTGAACAAATATTTAGAAAAGTGAAAATCGAATATTTTAATCGAGCTATATTTCAAATGTTTGTCCCAAAACCCTCTACAAACAGCATTTCATTATACAGAAAACATCTAGGGCTTTCATGTGGAGTATTCAAAAGTTTGACCGCCATCTTGGGTTCGCCACCATTTTGAATTTTATCATTAAAACGCGTTTTTGAACAGGTTGGCAACCACCGATTTTAATTCTGAGACAACCATTGGAAAGCTGAGAAAAAATCCTACAAGATACATTTAAAAAATCAGGTGTGTCGCGAAAGAAACGTGGCCGTCTAGCCGATTTTCTATACCGAGTTTTAACATTTCCAACGCGCGCCGCGCGATCGATATAGCAGCAAGCGCTGCTTGCCATGCAGCGCACACTGAACGCACATCGTCTAGTATGCGCGAAGTACATGTTTTGAATAGGTCTTTATAAACAACTTTTTTGGATAGGGTAGAACTGCCATAGATGGACTACTTTCTTAAGTGGACAAGATACAAGTGAAATAATGAAAACACGAAGAAAATACTCAATTGTTGCCAATACATTCATCAACGTCTTAAGCTTTGCATTTGAGGTTTTTGACTTCACTCTCAGAACTATTGGAATATTGTTTAGCAAACAAATTATATTGTTCTTGAGGTAAAATATAGTGATAATTCTGCGTTCCTTTGATAGTTTTGACATTTTCCATCCGATGTTGAAGTTTAGTTTGAGCCGCTTCGTAATCCGCTTGCTCGACGTAAGCGAATGCCATTGTTTTGCTTTGGTTTTCCACAGCCCATTCATAGAACGATACCGCATCTGTAATCAGCCTGTCTCTGTTGGGAGATAAGCTATATTTACAAGCAGCTCGCTGGGTGGTTCCACCAACTCCGTCACATGGGCATTTCCCGTGCGAGCTTGTGTGAAAATTCCACTCCGCGTCCATTTGGAAATCATCTTTTATCAACGTGATGTTTGTAAAATTATACTTATTTTTGTATTGACTTTCAGCGCCGTCAGAGAAAATATGCGTTTTTGATACGTGTGGCAGATTTCTCTTCATGTAACTAGACAATTCATATAAGCAACAGTGAACAAGCACATAGTTGTGGTCGAGAACAGGTGTTATTATGATTAAACTTTTAAGCTCTAAACTCCCATTTTTCAAGTAGTAAATTACAAATGGGTGAATGGTCACCATTTTTCTGGCGAAGTATCTTGTCCACTAAAGAAAGTAGTCCATCAATGGCAGTTCTACCCTATCCAAATAAGTTGTTTATAAAGACCTTTTCAAAACATGTACTTCGTGCATACTAAACGATGTGCGTTCAGTGTGCGCTGCGTGGCAAGCAGCGCTTGCTGCTATATCGATCGCGCGGCGCGCGTTGGAAATGTTAAAACTCGGTATAGAAAATTGGCTAGACGGCCACGTTTCTTTCGCGACACACCTGATTTTTTAAATGTATCTTGTAGGATTTTTTCTCAGCTTTCCAATGGTTGTCTCAGAATTGAAATCGGTGGTTGCCAACCTGTTCAAAAACGCGTTTTAATGATAAAATTCAAAATGGCGGCGAATCCAAGATGGCGGTCAAACTTTTGAATACTCCACATGAAAGCCCTAGATGTTTTCTGTATAATGAAATTCTGTTTGTAGAGGGTTTTGGGACAAATATTTGAAATATAGCTCGATAAAAATATTCCATTTTCACTTTTCTAAATATTTGTTCACCCCTTGACGAACAAGGGGTCCACCAAATGGAACAAATTCATGTGCAGTTATTAATTTTTCACTGCGTTTAATCGAACTAAAATAAAAAAATCAATTTTCAAAGACCTCGTGTCACTAGTGGCCTGGTTTCAGCGAGAACTGCCCATTCTGGGTCCACAAGTTAGATTCCGCCCATGTCATAATCTAAGTAAAGTTGATCACGATTCGTCTTGAAAATGAAACCTTTACATAAAAACTGACCTACGGCAGATCCTATTTCAGCTAAATGTTTTTGATTTGGGGGAACAATTTGAGCTAGATACCAGAATTTCGATAGGATAAAAGCATTTATCAACCAACTTCTTTTAACAAGATTCAGATTTCTCAAACGATGCATGTTTAAAGCATGTTTGGCATTTCGAATTATTCTGTCATAGTTTGGGTTAACAACTGTGGAAATTGTTCCTGTTACTTCGATTCCTAATATCTTAACGACGTCTACTTCATGAATTAGTTGTGGTCCTAGTGAGCATTTATTGAGTCTCAAAAATGTAGATTTCTTGTAATTTAATTTGATTTTTGCACAAGTTTCAAAAGAATGTAAGATTTGCATTAGCAAATCAAATTCCAAATCATTTTTAATGAAAATATTAAAGTCGTCAGCATAAGCAATGGTTTTGATAAACTTATCAAAGATAAGAACACCAGAAATGCTGTCATTCATTTTCCTTATGAGTGGCTCGATGTACAACACAAATAAAATCATGCTCAACGGACAGCCTTGGCGAACCGATTTGTTAATTTTAAACTCATTTGTAAAGAATCCGTTAAAAAGTTCACGAGAAGTAGCAACACTATATAAATTTTTTAAGCACCGAATTAAACTGTCAGGAAATCTAAAACGTTCTAGCACTTTCCACAAATATGTGTGGGGAAATTGTTGAAAGCTTTATGTAGGTCTAAGCTAACTAGAGCTCCTTTGAATTTCATTGTTTTTTTAGCACGCAGAATTAAACGGCGGATGTCTTTAAGATTATCTATACAGGAATGTTTAGGTTTACAAGCAGTTTGTTCTGGCCCAAAAAGGTTTCCCAGAACAGATTGGATTCGAATTGCTACGATTTTCGTGAAAAGTTTATAGTCGCTGTTCAATAGGCTTATTGGCCTGTATTGATCTAGTTCATTTTTATTCCCTTGTTTATGAATCAGCGTAATTATACCTGAACAAAATTCTTTTGAAGGAGCATCATTACCAGATAAGTATTTATCAAACATGTCACATAAGTCGTGTTTAAGAACATCAAAATTTTTCAAATAGAATTCGTGATTTAACCCATCCGGACCCGGGCTTTTTTTCTTTGTACACATTTTAAGAGTTTCATATATCTCATTGATCGTTATTGGTTTTGTAAGTTCAGTTTGTTGTTCCACACTCAAAAATTTGCTGATATGATTCAAAAAATCATTATTATCATTCGACGCTGAAACTATATCACATGCTTGAAATTCATTTGAAAAATAATCAAAACTAATATCTTTCAGTCTACCCGGGTCACCTGTAATACTATTTGCATCACTAAGCTTTAAATTGTTGGATTTTTCTTGTCTTTGAATTTGTGCGGAAACCTAAAAAATACTAATTGATTCATCTTGAATAAATGAGTAACTGTCCAGTTTGCTACAGTAATGTTTCAACCTGTCGTTTTCTATTTCCATTAAACGTGACTTCACGATGCCGATGTCTTTGTGTACATCTTCGCCCATACACATCCTTCTATGCAAATTAATCAATATCAATACTGAATGAAAATAACTTTTTTCTGATGCTATTTGTTGATTGTTAGACCAGCTTTGTGTTTTGTAAAACTGTTTAATTTTTTGCTTTGCAATACAGTTCCACCATTTTAGACCTTGAACGGCTTGGCACTCTTAGTGTCATATGTAAAAAAATTATACATCTTTTCAGTTAAATACTGAATAAGACGATTACGACCCTTAATAGAGTCGGCTAATAAGCAGCATTCGCCTCTACGACCAATTTGATAGGTAACTTTAACGTCAGAAACAAACGTTGAAAGTTCCTTTTTGAAAATATTGAATTCAGAAGAAATAGTTACCACAATAGGTGGAACTTTCTCCTTTTTTAAAGATTTTACATTTTGTATAGTTTCTAACAATACCTTCCATTTCACCAGCTTCTCGCTCAGGCAAAATATCAAAAGGATTGTCACTACAGACACTCGAAGTGTCCGAAAGAGATGCCTTTCTTTTCCTCCCCGCAGCGATGCGTGGTTTCTTTTTCGTTCTGCCATTTCAGGTGATACGAAAAAAGTTAAAACAAATATTAAATTCAAAAGTAGGTAGTCTTGAGAAACACTGATGGAGAATAACTTTCAGGTAGTCTTTAAAAGTCACACTGACAAAACACAAACTTTGAAGCTATAGGCAGTCAAAGACCAGTCCACAAGCAACCGAAAACACATCTGATCTCTGGGACAGTTCAAGACGCACTGGATTTTGAAAGATGTGTTTTTTTATTATTCAGTTAGAATATAACCATAGATTTCATGTAAAAATACAATTGCTATGTATTTATTGCATGGAATACACGGTCCAGTACTCTGATACTCTATCGAACCTATTTACAGTCTTCAGTAAAGTTTCTCAGTGTAATAAGAGCTTCAACTTGACGTTCAGTTTAGTTCGCGATTTGGCCGCAGAGATGGCGCATCGACACCAACTTTTTATTCTTACACGCTAGAGCTCTACAGTTTTAGACAAAGTTTTACATCAGAAAATTTTATGTAACTTCGTAGAAGAAACAAAATTTCTGTCGCTTAATTTTTTTTTTGGAACTTACGAGTTTTTGATGAATTTTTTGAGTTTCACGGTTTTATAATAGTTTTGTGATTCGAAACATTAAACTCACCTTCTGCAATTGTTAGCCAAATGTAAAATAATAGCATAAATGTAAAAATAATATTCTGAAAATTTGAGAAAAGGACTTTGATATTTTTCGTAGTATAAAATAGAACTGTCGGACCGTAGGCTTCGCGATACTTACATTCCTATGTTATACGCTGAAGTTTTGTAGCTTAGAAAAGTTTTTGAGATAATAATAATTTATTTGAGCTCGCTCAAATTGTACTTGACGTACTTGACTTACTCGAATTAACTTCTTGCATACTGGCATATATTTGAGATGTTTTTACTCAAATAAAATCAATATGCTTTTGTGGATGCAATTAGAATAAGGATTAAGAATATTTCTAATCATCAAAGTAAAAGACTTTGAGCATCAACTGGAAATTGACTTTTTTCAGTTAAAGCATAACCTTTGTTGAAAGTTATCACAGGATCGGAAGTTAAAAGTAGTCGTTCAAACACATCTGTATTTGCAAGTCGTCTAAATTGCCTGGCATGGTGTTCTCGGTATTTTCGAAGACTTTTGTTACGTCGCTCTTGTGCTTCTTCCTAAACCATGCCAATCGGAATGTCGAAATAGTCTATTATCGTAGAACCATGTACCAGTATACGATGCACAGAAGGAGACAGGACCAGTAATAGTGCTTGTACAATTTTCGAGTGTTTTCAGCATGTGCTTTAAATGCACCTACATCGAGTTCCAATTTCGAAGAAAGTGCACAGAGTAGTGTTGCGATCCGAAGTATGCTGATTCAGAAAATTGCATATTCATTGGTGATTTTAATGTTTCGAATCGCAAAACTATTACAAAAAATGTGAAACTCAAACAAACTCATCAAAAACTCGTAAATTTCCGTCCAAAAGTGGCGTAACAAAGTTTGATCAGTTTATATGAAAACTGACGTACTATCCGATTTTTTTTTCAGCGGTTCGACTGATTTGAGTTCTTTTGGTGCTAGATACGTTTGTTGGGATTTGTAGGCTAGATCTTCATTCAAAGTATACTTAAAATTAAATGATAATTTCAAAAGATATGTTGAAAAAAAAAAACAAAACAAGTCTTGGGAAGCGCCTAGTACATTGCAGCATCTCGGAGGTAACTACACAACAAACAATTTTGTTGAATTATAGCTTGTTGAGCTGCTATTCGGTGGATTTCGGCGGAACTGAACCTTAATAGGCTGATATACAACAAAATTTGGTGAGTAATTGAATGATATTATGCGTAGTGTACAGAAACAATCTTGAAAAATACATTTAGATTATCTCAGCGAAGGATGTATTGATTTGATTTCCTTGGCTGCAATCGACACATTCTACCGTGACGTTACAACGTTTTGACTATTCTGTTGGCATCATTTTAATTCTAACTTGTATTTTTTTCATGAAACGCTTTGATATTATTACAGTTTCGGAAAGTAGACAAAATTTCCTATAAGAATGATGCATTAGATATTTGTTTACTTTGTTTATATTACCTTGGGGAGTAAAAATGTAGCGTGGCGGTACAACGCGCGAGAAATTGAGGTGTCGGGACTTTTCATACAAAAGTCTGTTTGGAATTTTATAACAATTTCTTCTTCCACGATTTGATAAAAAATAATAATCGAACATTTTGCCATGTTTAGAGTGCCTATAACTGGTAACATCTATATTTGAGAAGCTTTTATAATTCGTGACGTTACAACGCTCATTTTTCAGCAAGGGGTATTTTCACTCCGTTGTAACGTCACGAAAATATGAATCAGTCGATATCCATTATTTATCACATATTTCTTAGACATTTTCATATGAAATAGTCCAATATCTGATTTTATATATTTCTACTTTTACTTTATGCACTTGGTTTGTGGGGTTATTCATAAACTACGTAACAAATTTACTTTGTCGTTTAATTTTTGGTAATGAAGAACCAAACTTAAACTTGGAGATTTTCAGTGAAGGAATGTGAGTAATTCTTTCTTCATATGCATCATAAATATTCTCAAAAATGTCTTATATGACATTATGTGTAAAACATATTAAATTTATTTTTATTGTAGTTATTTCACAATGTTAGAGTACGTTAGCAATTTATTCAGCATTTATATTAAAGTTTACAAATGTGTCCTTAATTTTACAAATGTGTCCTTAACCCTCTAGTGCCTTAATTAATTTTTAGACGGACTTCGAAACGATCACTATGAAGCTTTATAAACATTTTCAAAGGTCTTATTGAAGCTTTTTAGAGGTTCAACTGGAGACCGTCTAAAGGCGGCACTGGGCACTAGAGGGTTAATTCCAATAAATACAAGAAACCTTTCAAAAATAATAATAATAACACAAAAATGCCGCTTGTTAGCTTGTTTCGCTCTTGTAATATATTCTTGATTTTTTAAAACTCACACTACTTATTCAAGAAAATTCGAGTGCATTTTTGCCGCTGAAGATTTTTTCATCTAGACTTGCCCCAAAAATAAATAGCTGGCTTATTCCACGATATGGTGTTGGTCGTTCAAAAATGTTCTTCTCATCGTTAAATGTGGGGATGTCACGTCCCGTAATTGCGATAACCATCACATTCGGAAGATTGGCTTGAGCGATGCGGACGAAATACTTATTCATTTCATTAATACGGTTACCTTGCGTCAATAGTTTTTCTCTTAGGGAATATTCGCATGTTACGTAACGCGGAAGTTGACAATTTTCGATTCCCCCTCACGCAATGCATTGTAATATAATATAATAGAACAATATTAGATTTTTTTAAAATGTAACGTTACTCATGGATGACCCACAGTTTAATAATTAAAAACATTAATCCATTTTACAAAATTTATTCTCTGTTAGGGTAAATAGGTATAATACGCCCCCCCTAAGGAACATCGTCAATATTGTAGCTATGTTTATCACAAACAACAAATCTTTCATGCAGTTGGATACACTATTTATTTTATTATTATTTTGTTTTGTAATTACTGTTACACAAAAACGCCATAGTTTTATTAAAAAATATGACTTAATTGCAAGCTTTCCAATCTACCGGGGCAAAACGCCTCAGATGCAGTATAATATGCTCCATGCAGTAGCTTCATATGCCAGCTCAGCATGCGAAGCGAAACAGCGCTTGTAGTCTCAGAAGCAAACGCTGAAGCAATGAACAAATCAGCCGGGCTAGCGGTGGGGCATATTGCCCGGGCGCTGTAATGAAGCAGAAAGCATTGAATACTTAAGCAAATCATACAATTTTTATCGTTTCTTCACTAGATACAGCTGCTTAGAGGTTCATTTGAGATATATAAGTGCAAATAGCAGATAATAAACTTTATACATTAGTGGAAAAACGTTACGGAAACACTGCAAAAAATTAGATCTGAAGCAGCTCAAATCAAAATTGATTTTTGTTTATTTTTTGCTGCTAGTGAAAATTATCAAACTTGCACAGAAGGTTGGTCCTATGACCCGCTACGGATTCCCAATAGTCTTATGTCTTATTTTTTGTGTGTTTCCGAAAAAATGGACTGGGGCGTTATGCCCCGGGGGGGCGTTTTATACATATTTACCCTATATGACAGATGTAACGTGAACTAATTTAGACGCATCAAGTATGTTTTTAAACATAGACGAATATTATATAAGGGGAAAAAAAATTTACGTTACAACGCAAACTAAACCCGGTTGTAACTCAAGTTGTATTCAACCTAGATGCGATCTTTTAGTATCAAATTAAAGGGTTTTTTGAGTATAAAGAAAAAAACAAAATATTACTTCGATTAAATCTTTTTTCGCCACGAACAGTCATCGGGCGCGGACGCGTTTTCATTTCGCTCCGCAATTTAACTTGTATTTTTATTTTTTTTAACACCTTGACCGCGTCGCGAGTGCACGTAAGCAACAATTTATTTATTTATAAACAATCTTTGACCGTCGCGCTACCGCGTGTATCTAACCTTTTCTCGACAATTCGTACTCGCCGCGTAACAATTTTTAATCAGTGCTATGGAAAAGTGTGGCATAACCAACTGTACTTCGACCGACAACCGTTTCCTGTGAAAATGCGAAGGAATATGCAAAAGGCACTTCCACGCTGCCTGTGTAGGAACCCGTAGAAACCAAGAAGAACTACTGCGTTCATTCATGCTGCCCTTATGCATAGAATGCCAGGAACAGTTCATGGACCAACTCCAACTGAAGAAGCTCATCCAGCACCAGAAAATTTTAACAGAAAGTATTGAATCACAAATCAAATCAAATCATTCAATAATCAGTCAACTTCCTAACCTGACTGTAACGCACGACACACTGGACAGTATCAATACACTGCTTTCTGAATTGAAGACGGAAATTAAAAAAGTAAATATTAACACAAACAATGCGTCGGCAAAAACCATAAATCGCATTTCGACGCTGTTCGGCGAACTTGGCCATGACTCCATATCGGACATTAGCAAAGAAAACCGGCAGCACACAAAGAACATACAACAGCACCTGGAAAAAGCATTTACTAATATAGAATCAAAAATTGACAATATGGAACACCAATTAGAAGCTATACAAAATAAGAAAACAAACTGCAGTACAACGGCGCAGGAACTAATTAATGAATTAAAAGCGCTCAAAGAATCGAATTCACTCCAGCCAAAAACAGACAATCATCCCAGTCTGGCTGAAGAACTTCGCCTTTCATTGCCACTTCCAGAATTGGACTCAGAAGAACACCGTACTCCAAATTTCACATCAGGCTGGCGCCTAATTGGCAATAAAAAAGTATGGAAACGCGACTGGACTGAATATGACGCCAGACAGCGTAAAAGACGCATGCAGGAAAAGCAAGCAGAAAAGGCCGCTCGTAAACGTATGCAGCAACGCAAACGTCAGCAGGAAAACTCAAACCCTATCAGCATAAGTAACACCTATAAACACGGAATAAACCATTTCGCCTGCAACTCAAAGAAAATTGCTGAAATGCCAAAACAACCACTACCCTCGGACAAAGACCTCCTGGCAGCTGCACGCGTTCAATTTGCTGGGCCGCCGAATTCAGACATAACATCAAAATTTATAAATTTCCAAAAAGGCGAAACTATCAACCCATATCGGACAGAAAAAATGCAACTAACAATGGAAATTCTGCACCGGCTCCTGCCAGGAACGCCAGCATACAATCAGCACCGCAAGACAGCCAATTTGAACTTGACCCCATGCGTCCACCAATCGTCCGACTTACGCAGCAATCATCGAATGGCGACGAGCGCTTTTTGAAGGCTAGACTCCGCGACCCAAAAGTAATGCATATTACACGCCTATATCTCGCATACATGAAGGACCAACCATCATCTGTATGCGTAGAAGGAATGACACCAACCAGTATAAGAATGCTTCTCGCATCCGAAGGACTGCCGACATCTCCAGAACAGCTCCAACGCGTCTTTATTGAAGTCCATCAGGAATATGGACTCACGCCAGCCGAAGCAGTAGCCGACCTTCAATCATATCGTCATTTTTTATCAAATGAACGCACGCACCGTCTTCAACAACTTCGCGAAAGTGTAAATAAATTTAGTACAAATTTTCGCAAGTAAGGACGCCCTCTTCTGAGGCAGAACCATTATATTTAAACATAAGTAATAACTTGACTAACACTTCTTCGCTTCCTCGACAGAATACGACTGAAATTCTTATCTATTGTCAGAATTTCAATCGCATGAAAAGCCCAAGCAAAATGAAAGAAATTCAACAAAATCTATTGTCGTCATCTTTTAAAATAATTTTAGGAACTGAAAGTAGCTGGGACGAAAGCGTAAGAAGCGAAGAAGTATTTGGAAACAATTACAATGTATTCCGGCAGGATCGGAATTTGTCTACCAGTCAAAAAAAGTCAGGCGGTGGAGTCCTCATTGCCATTAATGTAGACTTTACTTCTGAAGAAATAATATCCGACAAATATAAAAAATTTGAACACGTATGGGCCAAAGCATTTATTGCTGGCGAAGAACATATCTTCTGTTCCGTGTACTTTCCACCGGAACATGCTCATAAACATTCGTATGAATTATTTTTCAAAACTCTAGAATCTATTATGTCTAACATGAAACCAGAAGTAAAACTGCATGTCTATGGCGACTTCAACCAACGTAATGCAGACTTTATTGTAGACATTGAAAATGAATCTATCTTACTCCCAGTCGTAGGCGAAAACGAAACACTGCAGTATCTTTTTGGCAAATCCTCAGAACTCGGTCTATATCAAATCAATCATGTCAAAAACAAACAAAATGCTTATTTAGACCTATTATTCACAAACTGCACTGAAGACTTCTGTGTAGATGCATCATTGACTCCCATCTGGAAAAATGAAGCATTCCACACAGCAATTGAATATTCAATAGTAATGAATAACACTTCGTACCCCAGCGACTGCGAGTACGAGGATGTACCGGAATACCACAAAACTGACTTCGAACAAGTCAAACGTAGACTTCGCATAATAAATTGGCGTAGTATAATTTGTAAAGAAGGAAATGTCAACGAAGAAGTATCAAAATTTTATGAAATAATTAATCAAATTATATCAGAAAATGTACCTCTAAAGAAAAGAAGATGAACGAACACCAACAAATATCCAGTGTGGTTTAATCCACAATTGAAGAACCTAAAAAATAGAAAACAAAAAGCACATAAAATATACAAAAAAGACAACAATAGCGAAAATCTTCAAAATTACCAAGAAATTTGCTGTCAACTTGACGCAGCCATTAAAATTGCACATGAAGAACATAATCGTAAAATCGAACATCAAATCAAGTCTTGCCCTAAGAACTTCTTTAATTACGTAAAAACCAAACTAAAAAGTAACAACTTTCCATCACGAATGCATCTTGACAGTAATGTAGGACAAACTAGTAATGAAATATGTAGTCTTTTTGCCACTTTTTTTCAAGAAATTTACACCACATATGAAGAAACAGATCGCGACCGCGAATACTTCCCGTATTTTCCTGAATATTCGAATTCTTTATCTGTCAATCAAATATCTGAATTCGAAATTCAAAAGGCACTTAAAAATTTAGACGCTACGAAAGGTCCTGGACCTGACAGAATAGCTCCAATTTTTCTCAAAAATTTGGCAGAAGAACTATCTACACCCTCACAACACCTTTTTAACATGTCCCTGAAGAATGGAATTTTCCCAGAACTCTGGAAAACCTCAAATTTAGTGCCAATTTTCAAATCTGGCGCTAAATCTGACATTCGTAACTATCGTGGAATTGCCATTATTTCATGCATTCCAAAATTATTTGAATCAATAACCAATGAAAAAATCTTTCAACAAGTAAAACACCAAATTACAACTCAACAGCACGGCTTTTACAAAGGCCGATCAACTACCACAAATCTTTTGGAATTCATAACTTTCACTCTGACTGTAATGGACAACGGTAACCACGTAGAAGCTCTTTATACGGACTTTAGCAAGGCATTTGACAGAATCGACATACCATTATTACTCTTCAAGCTCGAAAAATACGGAACTGAAACAAAATTTTTGGAATGGCTGCAGTCATACTTAACAAAACGAACACAAATAGTCCGCTTTCAAAATTCTTTTTCGAACCCAATAGAAGTAACTTCTGGGGTTCCTCAAGGTTCCCACCTGGGCCCTCTTCTTTTTATATTATACGTGAATGACATTTCCTTTCTTCTTAAGTCAATACATGTGCTTGTATATGCTGATGACATGAAGCTCTTTATAGAAATAACCAATGCAGAAGACTTCGAAATATTCCAGAATGAAATTAATGTATTCTACACTTGGTGCAACAAAAGCCTATTACAACTCAACATTAAAAAATGTAATTCAATAGCCTTTAGCAGAAAAACAGTAACACCACCAACAAACATTTTCTTAGGAAACCAACCAGTAGAAAAATGCAAAATCGTTAGGAACCTAGGCGTAATCTTAGACTCAAAACTCACATTCATAGAACATTATAATACAATTATCAACAAAGCAAATAGTTTGCTGGGCTTTATAAAACGCTTCGGCCACAATTTTCAAGACCCATATACAATCAAACTATTATATATTACATACGTCCGACCAATTCTGGAATATTGTAGCATTGTATGGAATCCCTATATTGCCACACATGAAGAACGCATTGAATCTGTCCAAAAACAATTTCTTTTGTACGCGCTTCGTAAGCTAAATTGGACATCATTTCCCTTACCATCATATGAAGCACGCTGCATGCTTTTAGACATACAAGCACTTAAAGAACGCCGCGATCTTTCAATGCTTTATTTTATCAATGACATTATTTCTCAACGCGTGCAATCTACTCAATTATTATCACAACTAAATTTTTATGCACCCGTTCGTCAATTAAGAAATCGTAAAATATTTTCGGAAAATTCTCACAGAACAAACTACTCGAAAAATGGCCCAATAAATCGCATGATGCGTCACTATAACCAGCACTGCGAAAATATCGACATCACCATGGGCAGAAATCAAATAAAAAAACGACTAACTACTGGAAATAATGTATAGAATATAAGAAAACATTGTATTATTATAACTGTAGTCTACATTTGCTTGACGAAATAAATAAATAAAATGTAAGGAGTTCCCATGAAGTGAAAAACTGTACTTTTTTCGTGACGTTACAACGCTAAATTACCCCTGTTGTCTTATTGGCCTAAGATCAACATATTTGAAATTTCACTTCAAAACTCTTTAGGCATCGAATAAAGCACTTATTTCACAGTCATATAACATCAAAACTGTATTATAAATACATACTGCTGATCATTAGTAACCATTTCAAAAATATGTAACCAAAAACGCTTGTTTTTTGTTTATTTTAATTGAACTTTGCAATTACACGGTGACAAAAAAGTCCGGTCACACTTTTTGGGGTCGCCTATAGCCTACACGTTGCAACTCTCTGGTGCCATCTATATTGCAAATGAAAGGGTTAACTTTGCTGCCCAAAGTGGCAGAGTTTCGTTTCTGTGCAGTTTGTTTACATTGAGTTGTGAGCCATGGCAGAGTTAAGAGCAGCTGTTATCGCTGAATATGTGAAAGGGTACAAACCCGGACACATATTCAAACACATAAAACCGCTCGGAATCAACACAATAGAATCTAGGAAAATTATTCGCATTGCTGAAATATGCATTTCAAAAATTGGTTTGTTGGTGTAGCTTCGCAGAGAATGTGTCAATTGAAACGGCTCGAAGGCTATTAGGTCACCATCGGACATCTGTTTGATCCGATGGTTCATAGAAAAGTTATGAAACAAAACGTGTTTATATGATATGAGACCAATTAAACATGATACGATCACAATTAAACAAAAAAATCCCTAACATCGGCTTGAACAAATGAAGCAATTTGGTGCTAGGAATGTTTGTAAGAATATTCTAAAATCCATTCTGAGCAAAGTAAGCAAAGCCTTGGTGCTACATTCCGATTTGGAACTTGACCTTTTGTTTAATGTACACAGACTTCGCAAACAACTGTTTCATGTACAGGAAAACTGCGGGGCTAGCGCTACGATCCTACTGACACTAAAAGTTTCTCCCGAGCCAGGACTCGAACCTACGACAACTGGTTTGTTACACCATTTCGGGAGATCTATTCTAAATACATTTCAATATACCCAAAAGTGCGAGCATACTCGTCTTGCAGTATACATAAAACTGTGTAAATATTAAACACTGTAAAACCAGGAACCAGGCTGTGCAAGCACTAAATAGGTACTTTTTTGCATTAGCGTATCCGTTTGTATTTGAACCTATAAGTGTGAAAATTCCCACACTGGGATGAAACATATAAACACATCCTCTTACATATGCCCCATATGTGTTTTGATTTATGTATTCATGTTGCGAATTACAAGAATGCACCTATATACATTTCTTAAATCAGTCAAGAAAAATCAGTTAGTTTATCAGTTTCCATATAAAATGATCACATTTGTTACGTCACTTTTGAATGAACCTTCGTATCAAAATGATATTTTCCATCAACTAACTAGACTTTGAGCTCTTTCAAACGGAACTAAGAGCGAACGAATCGGTTCAGCCGATGCTGAGAAGATCGAGATATATTGGTCGTAAGAATTAAAGTAAACACACATACACATACTTCCGCACACATACATACCTTATTAGATTTCCGAAACAAGGTTATTTGGTACCCATAGCTTCACGTACTTAAGAGCCAGTTCGCGAAGTCCGCAACTAGGTCTTGTTTCGAGATTTTCCGATTGGACTGAAACTTTCAGGGTTTGTTTATCTATATAATAGAGCAATGTTTTGCATATTATCAGATTTTTTGAAAAGGGGTAAGTGGGGTAAAATAACCCGCCAAAAATTAATGTCAAAAAACTGCTAAAAACGTAAAATTGTTATAACTTTGAGTAAACTGAACCGATTTTCATGAAAATTGGCATGTTTGTTTTACCTTATAAAAGGAACAAAAAGGGGGCTATTGGAAGTTGCTGTCGAGAATACATGCTTTGAAATTCGTATTTTTCTAAAAATTAATGGTGATTTTCACAGCTGTTTTTCTCTCACCAACAGATCTAGGTTAAAATCCAAACAATACGTTTTGTAGTGCAACTCAAGAGCTTTCATTTGATATATAAAGAAAATGCGCCGTTATAAAGATGCGTGAGAAAATCCAGCTCTATTATAAAGATAAACAAACCCTGAAAGTTTCAGCCAAATCGGAGAACCTCGATACAACCTCCCTTGTAAAGGTGGTTGCGGTTCTTGCGAACTGGCTCTTAAGCACTCAATGAAAACAAATATGTTTGAGGCAAAATTAAGCTGTTTCTTGTCCAAAATAAATTCAAATGTTGTATGTGTGGAAAACCACACACCAGGGTAGACAACGTAAGTTTTTAAATATCTCATCACACAAGGGTGGTATGAAGGTTAAGAGACAGGAATTTTGTTTCTTCTACGAAGTTACATAAAATTTTATATAATATAATAACTATATAAACTATAAATATAAAACTTTGTCGAAAACTGCAGAGCTCTAGTGTGTAAGAATAAAAAGTTGGTGCCGAAGCGCTGTCTCTGCGGCCAAATCGCGAAGTAAACTGAACATCAAGTTGGAGTTCTTATTACACTGAGAAACTTTGCTGAAGACTGCAAATAGGTTCGATAGAGTATCAGAGTACTGGACCGTGTATTCCATGCAATTATTACATAGCAATAGTATTTTTACATGAAATCTATGGTTATATTCAAACTGAAATATCACAAAAACATAAAATAAAACATCTTTAAAAATTTCATAAAATAAAGATTTTTTCATGGACAATTTTTAGAAAAAAACATGGTCTGCTTATACTTGCTAACCTATGAGATATTTAATTCACAAAATTATGTATATTTTCAAATTTTGTGTGATATTTTCACTTAAGTCTTCAAAAACTTCTGTACTCGGAAGAAAATGATGTAGTTATTCAATTTCTATCGAGAAAAAATTGTAAGAAATTAATTCGAGTGAACTCATTGAATGATCACAATAAAACGTGAAATTCAGACAATTTTCTAAAAACTCGTAGATCTCTTAAACTTGAAGAGTTAGAAATTTCATATATTCAGTAAAGTTTCATAAAATTTAGAGATACAACTTCGTCCAAACCGCAAAGCTGTAGCGTGTAAGGGAAAGAAGTTGGCATCGCAGCGCCACCTTAGTGGCTGAATTCCGAACTAATTCAAACATCCAAAATGAAGCCCTAGCTTCATTTTGGATGTTTGAATTAGTTTTAGAAACTTTGAAGAAGATCGGAAACCGTTTGGTCAAACTCTGAGAGCGCTAATAATTTCGTTCCGCTAGATTCTATTCCTGGCCCAGTGTGCAGTACAATCAGCACCACAGCGGTAGAAATATTGGGTACATCTGCGACAGCCACGTCCAATGAGTGGTTTGACGCTGATTGCCAGCGAGCGACGGATGAAAAGAACCGCGCCAAAATTCACATGTTAGTCACGGCTGTCGACTACTTCAAAAGTTTCCACATCTAACACCACCTCAGCACCAACATCCGTCGGACTACCACGTTCTCTACCAGGTATTTCGTTTTGGCAGAGTTAATGATGAGCCCTATTCTCGCAGCTTCCCTCCTGAGAGATCCGAAGGCCTCTGCTCTACGGTTGATACCAATGATGTTGATATCGTCCGCAAAACCGAGAAGCATGTGAGACTTCGTAATGATGCTGCCGCTTCTTTGCACGCTAGCCTTCCTTATAGCACCCTCTAATGAGATGTTGAACAGTAAGTTTGACAGCCCGTCTCTCTGCTTCAAACATCTAACGTCACGACGGAGTCGATATTTCACCGGTTATCCTGACGCATGATGTAGAGCCTTAAATGGTGACAGGTATCAGTCTAATTAGTTCTGTTGGGAAACCATGTTCGAGCATAATTTACCATAACTCATTTCTCTTAACTGTATCGTACGCAGCCCTAAAATCTATTAACAGATGGTGCGTCTGCAGGTTGAATTATCGAAATTTATCGTGGACCCGTCGCAGGATGAACATTGGGTCCGTAGGGGAGCGCCCCCCCTCGAAAACCACATTGGTAATCGCCAACAAAGGTGTCCGACAACGACCTCAGTCTATTGAACAGAATACGGGAGAGAATTTTGTAAACGGTGTTGGGAAGGGTTATGCCCCGATAATTACTACTGTCCAGGCGGTGGCCTTTCTTGTAGATCGGACATATGAGACCCTCCAACCAGTCCGAGGGCAATTCTTCATTGGACCACACTCTCAGCATGATTCGCTCCCGACTTTAAAAAGTTCGCTGGAATGCCGTCCTCACCAGCTGCCATGCAGTTCCTCAACTCTTTCACTGCTTTCTTAACCTCGTCCGTGAATGGTGAGTCCACAGCTTTGCAATCGGCCTCAATCACCATCCTGCTCCTTTCGACTACGCTGTTTTCTTCACTATTCAACAGCACACTTATGTGTTCCTTCCAACGTCTAGCCACCTTCGTTTTATCGGTGATCAAGTTCCCGTCCCTATCTTCTTGTAGAAGCTTCTCGCATCGTGCCTAGAGAAACAACCTTCCACCTCCGCAAGAATACGCTCCCAATGCTGTCGTTTCTTCCGGAGATGGAGTCTTTTTCAGCAGCTCTGGCTTCCCGGTATCTTCCTACGCTCAGACTAGTCACAGCCGTGACTAACATGTGAACTCTGGCGCGGTTCTTTTCATCCGTCGCTCGCTGGCACTCATCGTTAAACCACACATTGGACGTGGCTGTCGTAGATGTACCCAACACTTCTCCCGTTGTGGTGCTGATTGCACTGTGGATATGCCTCCACTGTTCATTCAGGCTGCCTCCAACTTGATCCTCGATCCGCTCATTGACTTTCCGCAGGTACTCTGTAGCCACTTCATCAGTTGATATCCTGTGGATGTTCAACTGTATCCTCCTTGTCGTCCTGGATTTTAACACGTTGGACAACCGGGCGCGAATATTTGATACCACGAGATAATAATCCGAGTCAACGGTTGGTCCTCTAAACGACCTCAAGCCAGTAACGTCTGAAAAGTGTCGACCATCAATCAGAACATGGTCGATCTGAGAGCAGGCCTCTCCGTTTGGGTGCCTCCAGGTGTGCTTGCGTATATTCCGGCGTGCAAAATAATTGCTACAGATAGCCATACCTCTCGTTGCAGCGAAATTGACAAGCCTCAGGCCGTTGTCGTTCGCAGTAGAGTTGAGGCTTTCTCTACCAATCACGGGGCGGTAGAAGTTCTCTTGCCCGACCTGCGCATTTGCATCCCCGATGATGATCTTGATGTCGTGAATCAACCGTAGTACATATACGATGCTAGCGTGTAGCACATTTACGATGCTAGCCTAACAAGCCAGTTGTCGTTGTTTCAGCACGGGAGAGACTGTTAGTGTCAGTAGGTTTGTAGCGCTAGCCCCGCAATTGTGCTGTACACTAAAACAGTTGGCTACGACGTTTGTTATGATAAACAAAAGGTCGAGTTCCAATTCGGAATGTAGCACCAAGGCTTTGCTTTTTGTATGTGTATGTGTGTGGGTGTGTGTAATTCTTACCTCTCTCTTTGAAATTTTAAACTCTGTACCACCTTCGGTATTTTAGATTTAATGTTCCACAAATGCAGCGAGTCGTCGGCAGTCGCTGACACATAGCTACCTTCATTAACAAGAAATTCGATGAGATTTACTGCACAAGCTGAATCTCCCTCGTGCCGTATATGTGCATCAACGCCAAATTTTCCTAATCTATATTTTTGCTAAAGAAAACAAAACTAAATTTCAAATGATTATAGTTATTATAGTTATAAATTATAGTGATCGGCATTGGATAAAAGAAACAAGAGGGTTTCTTGAAGGTGTTGCATAAATTGACAACATAGGATTTTACAATGTGTTTTATATTTTTAATCCTAGACATCAGCTTTTTTTTTAATTATATAGGGTATCGAACGTCTTCGTCAGTGGTTTTCTTCGGCAGTTTTTCTGCAGCAACCTTATGCAAAAGGAGGCCGAAGAAAACCACTGACAAAGACGTTCGATACCCTATTTTTTCATTTACTTTTTATATATTTTGAAACTTTGTAAAATTTTTTTTTATTTTGTCAGGGCCATCATACTGGCAACCACACGTGATCCACAAACGCGATAAATTTTATCTCCCACTTACATCCCCATAAAGCCTTATCACTATTTCACTTGATCGTATGTAGGTAGAATTCGGGAACGATCGTCATATTGAACTCACCACTAAGACTCCAGTATAGCAAGAAATAATCAGTAGCAAATAAACCTTACACGAAACCAGTTCACTTTTCTCGTTGTGCCTAATAAAATAGTCGGAATTATATCTCGTGTTAGTTAAAATTTTCAAGAGTATCTTTTCCTCCGAAATTCGGTCTGGGTTCACATATTAGTGCGCGTGTAATATTGTACAGTCAGATTGGCAGAATTGGCGCAACAAGCGCAATCAGATATAGTGAAAGTGACCGAGACGTGGCTAGGTCCCGGGATCAGGCGATCCTTCCCTTCCACAGTCCTCCAGGTAGATTCTCCAACAATTTTGGTCCTTCGAGCCGGATAGTGTGGACCGGAGTACCGTTGGAAGCTGTACCACGCGTTGGCATAGTGATCTATAGTGAACAATAGAACAATAGTGGTAAAAGTGAACATCCGCCATCATGGAAAGAGTGGCTTCAGCGATTGGTCACCAGCGCGATTGATAGCGCCAGTACGTGGAAATCCTGGTAGTCAGCCGGAATTTTGCGGCACGTCGGAGCAGATGACATCATCGACAACGGTGATTGGCGAACAACGATGGACTGGCGAACCATTGATCAACGATTAGATCCCGGGGAACGGAGTCACAAAATTCGGATAAGAAACGGTGAAGTACTTGCATGAACAGCATGTGGTTGCATGATTGAAAATTAGTTGAGGATTAAATATAATGAAAAAAGATTGATATAATTTTTTGATTGCATGTGATATATGGGTCCCTGAGTTCGACTGACGATTGGTCTTGGTTTCCGCTGGTTCTCCGTGATTGTGATTTGCTTGGTTGGTTCCCCTCGCTGGTTAAATTTCAGATTCGGTCTGTCTCTGTCAAATGCGGACGTAAGAGATCGCGACGGTCAAGGTGAATGAGAGTGATCTTGAAAATATAAAGTAAATTAAACATAGTAGAAATTATAAACATTGACTGCAGTGAAAAGTGGTTAAAAATCGATTGAAATAATAAAGTGGTTCGAGAGTGATTAAAATAATAATATCTGCTGACCTGAAGGATCTCAAGTCGCATCAACGGCAGATTTGGAGTACATTCGATGGTGTGAAGCAGTTCATTCAGAAATTCAAACGAGAGAAGCATGAGTCTTAGATCGAAACCAGGTTGGAGATGTTGGAAACTGCCATAATGAAACTATATTCCGTTCGACGCAAGATGGACATTCTGCTAGAAAAAGGAGATGAGTAAGATAGCTCTGACTCAGAAAAAGCTCCAGAGTCTTCAACCACGGCTTACCATGCTCGCTGAAAAGCGGGATGCGGAAAATGTTGCCATCATACAGGCAGCTGAGGACAACTTTTGCGAATTAAAATCGGCATTGCAACTTCTTGTAGCTAAACAGATGGAAGGAACACTCATTCAACAATCTCCCGCTTCAGCACCGGCTGTGCAAGGTGCCTCGTCGAAAGTGAAACTGCCAGAAATTAAACTGGCTACGTTTGGTGGCCGAGTTCGTGAGTGGATCACGTTTCGGGATATGTTTCAGAGTCTCATACATCGCAACGATCAGCTGACCGATATAGATAAATTTACATATCTTCGATCGTCTCTCGAGGTGAAGCTCTTCAAGAAATCGGAACAATTGAGATATCAACTGCGAACGCTTTGAGAACAAAAACTTATTGTTGAAGCCCGTTTAGACGCTTTATTTGCTGAGGAGCCGATTAAAAGCGAGAGCTACGATGCTCTGAGTCATCTCATTAGTGAGTACGTAACTTACAAATGCTGAACAAGATTGGCGAAGATACATCGAACTGGGGTACGATACTCGTATATATGATTTGCTGTCGGCTAGATTCAGCATCAAAAACATCCAAACTTTTCTTATCCATGGAGCTATTTTCACAGCACGTATCTCACAATTACAGTCGCGTCGTGTTGTAGGGTATCGGTCTATTATAGTCAGGGGGGTAAACAACGTCCTCGAGCGTTAATCTTCTGCATGATGGTTCTTCATAATGCAGAGCTTCTTTTTGCAAAAGATTAGTTTTTTCTGATTTCTTTTTAACTACCTGGATGATAATTTGACAAACCTAACGATAATGGGGTCGATACCCCATATCAAGTAAAATAGAACACTGTAATACGATTTGAAAAAATCTGTTTTTGTTATTTTTCCTCTGATGAGTTGAAATTTTTGTGCCCATTATCGATGTGGCGGCGAAATTATTTTCGCATGTTAATTCTTGCTGGAGGTGTGAAATATACTTGATTGGGGTTAATTAATATGTAGCGGTACATATGAGACAAAATCATGCAATTCATTACCTGCAATATAAGTTTTCTCATACTAAGTAGAGAGGACATCAATCTCCTGCTCATAGCAACAATTTTGTTTCGATTATCTTGATACTAAATGTAGTGTATCGATATTGGTGGAGGATCGTTTGTCAAGTATCGATCCCAAAGTTCGAGTATCGGAAGCGAAAGAATCGATTCCAAGTCAGTATCGGAGGTATTGCAACGTCCTTAGTGTAGCGTCCTGCAATCTATTGCACCGACAAAACCCCAATTTGAGATAAGACGATTCAAATATACGGTTAACCATACTCAAACATCAGTGCAAGGCAGAGCTGTATGCCACCACGGGTCGGCGCGTGGCGACCGCCGAGGTCACGTTATATGAGGGCGACCGCTGACAGTACCTAACAGTCCCGGACCAGCAGCGGGAGATTGCCTAGGGGTGGTGAGGGTCGGACATTGGGCCATCGACTCCTCGTAAATGCCACAATTACCCGGAAGCATCTCTGACGGAGCGAGTAGTGCCGCTCCCATCAACCAAATGCACTCCCTCGCCCATTGGGGCCGACACCAGTAAGGTCCCAATTATGGCAACTGGCAGCGAACGAAACGGATTCGAGTCGGATACGATAAGGAACCATGACCAAGGGCTGGCACCTGCATCGAGCTCCCTTAGTAAAGTCGCGTGACAGCGGCTTGAAACGGCGAGATGGTACCCGGTGCAGGGGTCTCCGTCCCGTAAAACCTGGCAGGCCTTCCAGTACGTTCCGCGTCCATTGCCTGGTGGGAATCAGGCAGAGAAGGATCAGATGGAGGGGAACTAGTCCTAGGACAAGATGCCCCTTTCTTGACTTACGCGGGCGGGGGCGTCATAGTGCTCATAAGGTGCTATGGCGACCCCCCTTACCCAGGGCCTCACTGCTTCGGCATAGATTACCATGGGACCATACAAGCGACTTCTCATTTATGGACAAGGATAGCGGCTGGAAGGGGGACCCAATTAACAAAAATGAGCCAAACCAAAAACCAAAAAGAGACGGGTGCGGAGGGGTTACCAAATCCCTTCGCACGAGGTGGCATCCAGCGGTCTCCGCAGAAGAAGGCGGAGACGGATGCGGCGAAGTCTAGAGTTGGGAAACCGGCGAATCCGTCGGTGTCCACACCAGACATCTCGGTAGACGGTCCCTTGCTAGTCAAGGACGTCGAAAGGTGCATGGACACGCGGCCAAGAGTGGCAGCGTTGTCCGAACAACTCGACGCTATAATCGAGTTCTCGGCGAATAGGCGGAATATCGCTGGCGGCCTGAAGCAAAGCCTCCTCCTAATTCGGACCACTATTGCTGAAGCCAGGAAGGAGCATGAAGAACTTCTAGCTCGGGTGAAGGCGGCCGAGAAAGAGGTAAGGACCAGAAGGGCGACTGCATCTAAAGAGGTGCAGACAGACGCCCCCTCGTTCGCGGCGGTCTGCTCTACAGGGCAGGTCGCTAAGCGAACGAGGCAGTCCCCGGGGGAAGCGGCCCCCGGGAACCCCAGGAAACGGTTGGTTGTGCAACTCCCACGGGAGATCACACCAACCGGTTCAAGGTCCGCCGCGGAAACGGCACAAGTGGAGGCTACGGGCAACCCTTGGACTACTGTAGAGGGTAGGAGGCGTCGGGAAGGTGCGACGCGCCAAGACGGCGGAGTGGCCAGAGGACCGAAAAAGGTCAAAGAGGCGCGGAGTAGGGGTGATGCCCTCATACTCAAGACGGACGGGTCGAAATACTCAGAAGTCTTGAAGAAGATGAGGGGAAAACCCAGCTTAACGATCTGGGGGCGGATTTGCGGAGTATCCGCCGATCTCGCACTGGCGAGATGATACTTGAGTGGAAGGACACCAAGAACAAGGGGGCTACCTATAAAACGGTAGCTAAAAAGGTCCTAGGGAAGGAGGTGCAAGTGCGGGCACTCACCTCAGAGGTGACTCTCCAGCTTAAAAACCTGGACGAAATCACCGAGGGGTGCGACATTGCACAAGCCCTCAAAGCGAGGTGCGGGGTGGAGGTGGCTAAGGAGTCAATCCGCCTCCGAAAAGGTCCGGCGGGGACCCGGATAGCTACCTTCCGACTACCGTCGGCGGATGCTAACATGGCCCTGAAAGAAGGCAAGTTGAAGGTCGGCTGGTCTGTATGTCCTCTGGGCATACTACAGCAACCAGACATTTGCTTCCGGTGCTTTGAGGGTGGACATAAGTCCTGGACCTGCAAGGGGTCCGATAGGAGCCAGTTGTGCAGGCGATGTGGAGGTGCAGGCCATAAAGCGAAGGACTGTGGGGAGTCTCCCAAGTGTATGGTATGTTCCGGGAAACGGGACGCCAAACACTTTATGGGAGGCCCCAGGTGCCCAGCCGGTAAGCCGGCTGCAAAACCACGGGCGTAAGGGTGACGCAACTGAACCTGAACCATTGCTTCGCGGCTCAGCAGCTGGTACACCAAGCAGCCACTGAGTCGTTGTCGGACATCGCCATGATATCGGACCCCTACCGCATCCCTTCCGGGAACGGTAACTGGGTTGCGGATAAGTCCAGTATGGCGGCCATATGTACGACGGGCAAGTTCCCGGTTCAGGAGGTTGTCTCAACCTCAGAAGAAGGGTACGTAGTTGCTAAGGTGAACGGAGTGTTCTACTGCAGTTGCTATGCTCCGCCACGTTGGTCTACCGAAAGGTTCACCCTGATGGTCGATCTCCTATCCATGGAGTTAACGGGCCTAACGCCGTTGGTGGTGGCGGGCGACTTCAACGCTTGGGCTGTTGAGTGGGGAAGTCGCTTCACGAACCAGAGGGGCCAGATCTTGTTGGAGGCTTTGGCAAAGCTCAACCTAGATCTGGCCAACGTTGGGAACAAAAGTACATTTAGCAGAAATGGCGCGGAGTCGATCATCGACGTGACGTTCTCCAGCCCAGGACTGATCAAGAACTGGAGGGTAGACGATGGCTACACTAATAGCGACCACCAGGCGGTCTGTTATAGTGTAGACAACAACGAGAGGCGGCAAGCGACGAGTAGGGCCAACACTCCGTTTGCCCGCGGGTGGAAGACATCGCATTTTGATGCCGAGGTATTTGAAGAGGCAATTAGACGAGAACGCGAGGGGGGCAGTCGGCTTCGCCCGACGCCTGACCAACTAGTTGCTATGCTATCTCGGGCGTGCGACGCCACCATGCCTAGGACTCGCCAACCTAGGAATGGGAAGCCACTGGTCTACTGGTGGACTGACGAGATAGCGGACCTTCGAAGTGCGTGCCTCCGTGCGAGACGGAGGATGCAGCGTGCGCGAACAGACGAACAGAGGACAGAGCGCCGCGCAGCATTCAGTTCTGCCAGATCGACGCTGAAGAGTGCTATTAAGGCCAGCAAGAGGGCCTGTTTCGATAGGCTATGCGCGAGTGCCAATACGAACCCGTGGGGTGACGCCTACAGGATCGTAATGGCCAAGACTAAAGGCGCGCTGGCGCCTGCAGAGCGATCACCAGCGATGCTGGAGCGAATCATCGAGGGAATCTTTCCGCGCCACGAGCCAAGTCCTTGGCCTCCGGCAGTCGAGTCCCACGTCCGACGTTCCAGTATCTCAGACACAGACCAGGGATGGTCGGCCAACCTGCCGAGCATTCAATCCGTGAGCGACAGCCGTGTCGAGGTTGTGGAGGAGGCAATGGTTACGAATGAGGAACTCATCGTGATCGCCAACTCTCTAAAGGTGAGCAAGGCACCGGGACCGGATGGCATCCCTAACCTGGCAATCAGGCTGGCGATAAAAACGGCCCCCGGGCTGTTTCGAGTAGTCATGCAGAGGTGCCTGGATGACTGCCTCTTTCCGGATAGGTGAAAGCGGCAGAAGTTGGTCCTACTGCCGAAGGCTGGGAAACCACCAGGTGACCCATCGGCATATAGGCCTATCTGCCTGCTAGACACGACGGGCAAGGTACTTGAGAGGATTATCCTCAACAGACTCAGTAGCAAATAAACCTTACGCGAAACCAGTTACTTTTCTCATTGTGCCTAATAAAATAGTTGGAATTATATCTCGTGTTCTTAGTTAAACTTTGCAAGAGTATTTTTTACCGAAATTCGGTTCACATTATAGTGCGCGTGTGATATTGTACTGTCGAATCGGCAGGATTGGTGCAACAAGCGCAATCAGATATAGTGAAAGTGACCGAGACGCGGCTAGGTCCCGGAGTCAGACGGCCCTTCCCTTCAACGGTCTTCCAGGTAGATTCTCGAACATGTTCAAATATTTATATCTTTTCTTTTTATTTTCCCTATTTATTGTTCTTTCTATTAATTTTTTGATTTTTCGTAGTAGTCGTAGTTCTTCTTTTTTTAATGACTATAATACTAGTCGAACTGTTTTTATTTCTATTTCAAACAGTGAATGTGGAGTTGACGATTGAATAATATGATCCAGCAGGTGGTATTCGAATCCACAACTTCTAATCTCCGGTCAGATGCGTTTCCCATTACACCACCGCACGACGTCTAACTCGGCCTTTTTTTTCTTCATCTAAGTCTAACTCGGCCTTGCTAAGCAGCTATTTTGTATCGCCTGCACACTTTTCGCACGTCATGCATTTACTCAGTAGAGAGTATTGTTTGGTGGCTAGCTGTTGTTTTCATAACTCTTACGTCACAGTGGGGTTTACTGCATCAGTAAGAGATCGAAAAGCGATCGAAACCAGTCTGCTGCCGTCCGAAGATCCTAAACATACAGCATTGAAAACTCGGAGATGATTTTCAATCCAAAATATAAAATTAGTGGAATTAGCGCAGTCTCCAAATTTAAACCCTATACAATATATAGGTAACGAAGCAATATCCATAAAACAAAACAGACTTATATAACGTCGTACAGGCAGCGTGGTATGCTGTGCCAGTTTCTACTCGGTAAAAACTGGTGATAAAAACACCACGAAGATTGAAAATGTTTTTTATGAAACAAAGGCCTTGTCATAAAATATTGTAATTTGGTTGATATATTTTTGAAAATTTTTCAATTTATGCAAGAATGTTAATGGTTACTCAAATGTGCGCGAAAACCTATTTTCCATCACCTATTAGTATTTTTAAATCTTTATTATGCCCATTTAGGACAATTTTCGCATTAGTTTCATTAATTTTAAAACTTACTACAAACATTTTTTAAAGCAATTTATACCCCAAAAACAGTTGCTGTATTATTTATTTTCAATTTCAATACATTTTAAAAAGTTACGTTATATCGAGGTAAAAGTAACGTTATATCGAGGTTGTCTTATATCGAGGTATGACAGTATATTTCAATAGTGTATTTTTTTCGCCAACTGAAAAGCACTAGCGACCGCGAAAAATTTTCAGACTCATTTACACGAAAAAAAATCCAATTTTATTTTCGTTCCCTGTTTAAATAGAGTTTCTGAAGATCGTACTGACCGAAGGTAACAGCATACAAGAGCTCTCAGACAAGAACCATTGGCTCTGGCGACTCTGTTGCCCACCACACCACCACACAGGCTGAGGCCCAAGCGACGCCGACTTGTGCGCGCTTATTCCAAGCTTTGTTCTGGCTCGACAATGCTGCCGTTCGAGAGGCAGCCTATAAAAGCGCTCTCCACAGCAGCGTTAGGGTTCATTTTCTGTTAGTCATTAGGGTTCAGTTTCGGTTAGTCGATAAGCTTACGGTGGCAGCGCCGTCACGCTGCCACTGTTGTAAATAAATTCGTAGAATAAATGTGTCTCTTAGTGAAGTTAAGATTTGCGTTTGTGTTCGTCGTGGTAAAGAGAACTTTTCCCTGGGCCGTAATTGCCCTCCGTGATGCCAAAGGGCGAATGTAATACACAACGTAGGGCCGTGCGCGATCATATTTGGTTTGGTTTTACTTGGGAAGGTGAAGGAGGGAAATATTTTTGCTGTTGTTTTCACACATGACAATTGCATATGAGAATTCGCGTAGGTGCGAGCAGCCTTAAAAATCTCTTTTACTTGTGTCAGGGCCAATAATCAGTGCGCAAATAAAGAAAATTGACAAACACTGCAAGTGTATTTATTGGAGATCTGGCAACAGAGCCATTGAATCAAGTCCGCGTTTTTATCCGCTCCGATCATTTTACTCTGTCATTTAACAAGATGTGTCGATGAAAGTTTGCCAAATTTTTCCTTTTTGGACTATCGTGTGTGCCAGTAGTGAATTATATTCAGTAAAAGTTAGAAATAGGGGAAATAGGGATAATTCACTTAGAAGATTCGTGATTTGTAAGAAATGGCTGAAATGAGGGAGACCGTTTTATTGTATGTATGAGTTTCGTGTTCCTGTGAAGGAGATGGAAGAAACTCGTGTGTGTCAACTTGATGGCATATTGCTCCCCTCATCGTCAAAGCATAACTCTAGGAGATGAGTAGAGGTTTGGTTGTACTGTTTTGAGTGTTTTGAGAACTCATTTTTCATCTGATCTCATTACATTACATTTCTGTTTATTGATATACGAGTGTAGTATGAAAAACAAGTGCTGCCGTTTTCCAATTAAAAACGGTTAACTGTCGCACCTCTATATTCTCAGACTAAATTGTTTTCACCTCTCTCACACACTTGATGGACGTGCGGGAGTGGAGATGGCTGTAAATTACTGTGAACTTGGCGTGGTTGTGTCGCCTGCTGTTGTATAGGGGAAGATGACAGGCGATTTGATTGTATTCGTTCTCGTTCTAAAGTGATCCAAGTATAAATGACAGTTCTAGAAGGCATCTTATTCACGTCGATGCATTAGTATTAGTGAGCGTTATGAACTTTTTCCAATTTTGTATGAGATTTAAAATGATTTTGCGCTTTAAACGAAACTTATAAAACATTCTTTCCTTTAAAGTTATAGAAATAGTGTTGAAACATGTTTTATTTGTGAGAAATACACAAACATGCTGGGGTTTAGATAAGATATGCTGTTTTCCATCATTTTGCCAATAACCTTTTCGCACTTTTCGTTTTTTTCTTGTACTCTAAAAGCGCTTCTAAATAGAGCCGCTTATGTTTCTTACAGTAACAAAAGTCATGAGCTATGACAATGACTAAGATTATGCTCCAACAAGAAATATAGCATTTTTATATATTTTATTACGACATATTGTCGCAATTTTTCACACTAAATCTCAAATAATATCGATTTCTATCGATCCTCCAACCAAAAAAATCAAATATAAAACAATATAAAACGAGAAATTCCCAAAAATGTTCCGAATTCCATACAAAACGCGAAAATTTTCATAACGTGATTTGTTTATGTGCGTGGATAGACGAAAATGTAGCATACCTTATACTTCTTGTGGTCCCCGTGGCTCTGTGGTTAGCGATGTCGGTCGGCTAGCTCTCCCACATGGTTGTGATATCGGGTTCGATTCCCGATCGAGTCGAGAATCTTTTCGAGCTGGAAATTTTCTCGACTCAGCACTGGGGCACGGTGTATCGTTGTACTTATCCCACACATACAAAATGTGCCAAAAACAATATCGATAACGAATTCTCTCAACTAATCTAGTTGATCGAGACCGCTATTAGCCCCCAAGGCTAAGCGTGCGATATTGTTTGTTCTACATAGAACTGTCATTTATACTTGGCTAAAGTGATATTGCTTTCTTTTCGCCGCTCGCAGATTTATCGTTTGAGGTGCAATACCGGTTATGCCTCGCGATTCGTATATCGGTAGGCTCGTGCGACATTTTATGTTGAATTCCCTACTTTGGTGTAATACTCTTCCACTGGAATTGCTCGTTTGCGGTTTCGAGCTGCGTCAGAACTTAACTAGTATCGCTTAAGGAAGTGTAGTACGCAAAATGAAAAGTATATTTTGTTATATAATATTAAATAACACCATTTACTTTAGATTGCTATTTGAGTGTTTGTGATATATATTTTGAACTGTTTTAGGGGCCGTTCAATAATGACGTAAGCATATTTTTCCACTTTTTCAAGAAAACCCAAATTAATCCACCTAGTGGTGAGACCCAGCCTTTCTCATTCGAACTTATTATTTGTGCAAATAGAATTACGCAACACTACCATTTTAAAAAAATATACCTTGAAAATTTCTGCTGGATTTATTTTCTACTTTAAATAACGAATTTCTGGTAGCCAACAGCACAACTATAACGAACATTCAAAACCTAACATTCACACACATATAAGCATACATTAACATTTACACATGCAAATACCATGACTTAAATAAGTTTCAAATACATCACGCGAAAAATCCACTGTCGGCTTATTCTATTGCTCACCCCTAACTACACACACTGCTGCGCAGGCGTTGTTTATGCTACTGAAAGGAATGTCTCATCACACACAGCAGAGTCAGCTGACGCTGATAACTCTTATAGACCTGTGTGATCGAGACCAAAGCCAGTCTGAGTCATGCCTGCGAGTGCAACACAACAACGGAAGGTGCTGCGTAGGGCTAAATTTTTTCGAATAAATTTTTATCTTTAACAACGGCTTTTACCCGTTAACATTCAAGTTCATTAAAGGCAGACAGTGTCTGCAGCCGGGGAAGCGAAAAATAAGCGAACTGAAAATATGATACAGATTTGGAAAAACACACCGCATCCAGACGGTGCTTGAACCCGCAGTCTCCCTGATTACTTCACTGGTTGCCGGAATACTTCCTAAAATGGCCAAATTCTGCCTAATCTGGTAATAGTACAACATCAAATTTGAAAAATATTGAGGCCACATATTTTGATTGTTGCTATAGTTTTAAACAGTCTCCGAGCTACTTTTCTTTCCACAACTTTTCAACCACATGCTTAAAAATTATGATGGTTCTAAAGACAAGTTTATTTGGTCCATTGAATCCAACTATGTACGGATTGGTTGTGTAGTTTCTGTGGCACCTAATTAAGTTTTGTGATTTTTACAATTTGATACATAACGGACAAAGTTAAAGTCCGATAGCAGTGAAATTAAATAGGATTCTATTGCGCAACTAGATTTAATATTTGAGACAAATTTAGTGAAAAAACGGTCCAACCATTCTGAAAAAATTGAGTGAGCTTAAGCAGTCTTTGGGATATGTTTCTTTTCAAAACGTGTTTTCCTTCTTTTATACATATCTTTTAGACATAATTTTGAACCACATCATTAGTTAAGGATTTTCAAGGTAGACCGTTCATTTAGCACTAGTTTTATTTAAATTGATTGTTTAGTTTCTGAGATAATAAAATTTCGTGATTTTCACATTTTGATACACGGTGCCTGAACTGAAAATCTGATTACAATGAAGTTCAATAGGGTGTTATGAAGCCACTAGAGGTTTCATTTTCAACTAATTTCGTGAAAACCATTCAAGCAATTTCTGAGAAAAGCAAGTGAGTTTAAGCAGTCTTTGGTATATGCTTTGCTTTTATAACGTGATTTGACATTTTTATAAATAACGGACAAAGTTACAAACCGATTACAATGAAATTCAATAGCAACCTATGGGACAACTAGGCCTTTCATTCGAGACTAATTTTGTGAAAATCGGTCCAGCCATCTCTGAGAAAAATGAGTGAGTTTAAACAGCCTCTGAAAAACATTTCTTTACATAACTTTTGAACCATATGTTTAATCTTTATGAAATTTATATGTTAAGAGTTCTGAAGATAGCCCGTTCATTTGACATCAGTTTTGTTAAAATCGGTTGTGTAGTTTCTGAGATATTGATGCTTCGTGATTTTTACATTTTGATACATAACCTCTAAACCAAAAATCCGACTACAATGAAATTCAACATCAACCTATGGGGTAACTACACCTTTCATTTGCAATTAATTTCACGGAAATCGGTCCAGCCATCTCTGAGAAAAATGAGTGTGAAAAAAAAGTTGCACATACACACACACACACGCGCACACACACACACACACACATACACACATACATACATACATACATACAGAAAATGCTCAGCTCGTCAAACTAAGTCGAGTGATATACGGCATTCGGCCCTCTGGAGCACTTTCATACCTTTAGTTTTTTTCAGTGATTGCTATACCTTTCTAGGAGAAAGGCAAAAAGTTGCTGAATTCATGAATTGAAACTATACATATTTAGCTACCATTGCCGCCTAATATTTCAGTTTTGGTAGGGGTGCGAATGGGTCGGACTCACTATGGGTGGCAGAATTATTCTTTTCCATGACTTCTTTAGCTTTTACATAAATTTTGTTGCTTCCAAGCGAGTTTTCAAGAATTGAGTTTAGTTTGTTTTGCAGCTTGCCCCAATAGGTGGGATGTTTTGCAATTTTTGAACACACTGGCTTTGATGGAATTGGAAGCATTTCAATTTAGAAATTTATCGTTCTCATCATGACCGGACGATTACGAACAATTGGCATAGTTTTATGTACTTGTTCTATGATTTTTCGAGCTTTTGAATGAATGTTAAAACAATTTTATTTAATCACGTTGAAATCTTGTGCGTCAGCAGGGCAACTAACTCTTGATTGCAATTTTTTTGGCATTTTATAAATCAACTTAGAACCCTCTCTTGGTGGATATGCATATTTGCATTTTTATAAATTTTTGAGCTATGAATGCATGAAACTTTGTCAGTTTTTATACTCAGTAGGTATCTTAGCTTAATCATTTGAGAAGTAGAAATAATCAGCGCGAAACTCTGTGTCGCTGCGCGTCTGCGTCGGTGAGAGGGAATAGAGATGTCGTTCATGATGCTTCGATGTAAACATGTCTTCGGCCCGGAATTTTCGGTGTGTTGTGACTTCCGGCCCGTTGGTTCTATTGCAGCACGTAGCGATTCAGAGTAGGTTTCATTCGTTCAGTAACTTTAGCATCGTTCGACAATATATTGAAATTATTTGCAATAATATATACGCGATGTATACCTCTAGCAACAGTCGCCGCTATTGTCACCGTCGCAAGGTGGACATCGCCACGCCGGGCTTGCAGTGAGCGAGCACCGTCATCAATACTGATTACCTGCCAATCGGACCTCAGTTAGGGTTTAGTTAGACCGTTCAAGTGTGAAGATTGTTTTTTACAAAGGCTTATGAAAGCGCCCGAATAGGGACCTCCGTCGCGAGTGAGGAACTGTATAACCCTGTGCAACATCTGGTCCAAGGAGCCAGATTAACATCGACGAACGAAGTAGGGAGACACGGAGTGAAACATCTCGATTGGCACAAGGACCCGTAGTAGCAGACCGCAAAAAGGATCATCCGAGGTACCTGCTCCTGCTTCCCCGCGAACGACGAAGGATAACACCCCCAGGACAAAAATCCAGTATTGAATTATGCTGGTATCATTGTAGCTGGCCCACGGCCGCGATAGGTTGCCGTCTACTAAATACTTTCCAGGACGTATAAACGAGTAGCTCAAGCACCACTTCCAGAGAGGGCTACTCGTCGTGTTGAATTTTGCCCAGCACAAAACCTAAACCTCAGGGCAGGTTGTGGAAGAATTGTCCCGAAACGACATGAAGAAACGGTAGCAATTGTTGAATGGAAGAATTACTCCGCCGCGCATACGATAAAACCACTACTCCGCTTAGGTATATAGTGAGCCGGAAAATACTAAGAAAAGGGAATTTGAAATTATTGAATTCAATGTAGTAGAGTATTTTTATACAAGCGTCTGATTTTCATGCAATATTGAACAGTGGAACTAAGTGAAATTGAATGATTTAAATTCGTAAAACAATGACCATGCTACAACATTCATGTGAGTAATTTTTCAATTCTCATTTGACGGATTTCGCGCCAAATGAACCCGCTGTTGGCAGCACCCACTCCGAATTGGTTGGAACTTTTTGGGTGTGAAGACATCACCTCACAAGCATCTCTGCATACTTACTTTTTCCAAAATTAGTCTAGACTGTCTTCTGAAAAGGGAGAAACTTTTTTTGCCGATTTTTTGTAAATCAATATAATTCAAAAACGGTAAATTTTACAAAAAAGTTTTCTATGAGTAACTTTTAGGAAATTGTCTGAGTTTTCATAAAAAAATATGGGAAAAATTATATATCAAGTCCTACACTGAAAAAAAAAGCAATTTAAACACAAAACATCGATTAAAAAAATGGTCATCTCCGAATTGGCTAAAAATTTTTTTAGTGAAAGACAACATTGTTGGCTACATTTCGTCCATACATCGCAACTATGGTTCTTTGTTCATTTTGTCAATCAGAAGTAGACAATCTACAATATTCTAATATTCTAATACAATGTTTACTTACAAATTATTTTCATTCTTTAATAAACGTTGCGATTGCGTATTGAGCTAAAACAGTGTTTAAGCTCATGCCGAGACATTGTAAAGTCAATGGTTTCGCAGTATTGATTGTAAGTGGCCATCATACGATTCAAGGGTCCGAATTTTGCATAATTTGTGCGGTAATGATTGGTGGCAAACGTGTTTCGATTTCGAAGTTGTCTAAGAGGTGCGCAAAAATTTAGCTTAGATAAAAGTGTAGCTGAATCAATGCGCTGCGAAACGATGTCGTTTACAAATGACACTATTGCGAATTCACGACGCTCTTTCAATGATTGTATGTTTATGAGCATGCAACGAGCTTCATATGATGAAAGAGGAAATGATGTCCAACCTAATTTACGAAGAGCATACAATAGAAATTGCTTTTGTACCGATTCTATTCTTTCTTAGTGTGTGATTGTATAGAGTGACCATACAATGCTGCAGTATTCCAGTATCGATCTTACATAGGCTATTTATAATGTTTTGTTGGTATACGGATCCTGAAAGTTGTAACAAAAGCGCTTTATAAATCCTAGCATGTTATTGGCTTTGTGGATTATTGTGTTGTAGTGGTCAATGAAGGTTAGTTTGGAGTCTAAGACAACTACTAAGTCCCTAACTCTTTCACAATTTGCTACAGTTTGGTTTCCTAATGATATTGTAATGTTTGGTGTTGTTCTTTTTCGACAGAATGATATGTGGTTGCATTTTTTTACATTTAACTCTAGTAAGCTTTTTTTACACCATGTGTAGAATATGTATATTTCATTCTGGAATGCATTGATATCTTCTTCATTTCTTATTTCCAAAAATAGCTTCATATCGTCGGCATAAATTAACACTTTTAGTTTTTTTGAGAATAAAGGAAATGTCGTTAACGTACAAGATGAAAAGAAGAGGTCCCAAACAAGAGCCTTGGGGGACACCAGAAGTGACTTGAATCGGATTTGAGTTTTGTCCGTTAAATTTAACTATTTGTTGGCGATTGGTTAAATATGATTCGAGCCACTTCAGGAGTTCGGGCTCAAGTCCAATTTTTTTTTAGTTTGAAAAATAGCATTGGTATGTCTATGCGATCAAATGCCTTACTGGAATCTGTGTAAAGAGCTTCTACATGGTTCCCATTATCCATTGCATTCAATGAATAATTTATAAATTCAAGTAAATTGGTCGATGTTGAACGGCCCTTGAAGAAGCCATGTTGCTTCTCAGTTATTCGGTTTTTAATTTGGGAAAATAGTTTATCATTTACAATTGCTTCGAATAGTTGAGGAATGCAAGAAATTAGGGCTATTCCACGATAGTTACGTATGTCGGATTTCCGGCCTGATTTGAAAATAGGCACTAGAAACGAGCTTTTCCATTTTGATGGGAAGCATCCATATTCCAATGACATGTTGAAGAGTCAGAACAATGGAGCTGTGAGTTCCGTTGCAAGATTTTTCATAAATACTGGCGGAATTCCGTCAGGTCCAGGACCTTTTGAGGCATCTAAGCTATCAAAGATAACTAGAACAAGATACCGAACTTCAATATTTTTCATACATTTTGAATACGACCGATTTCCGACGGTTAGTGCTGCCATCAGATGACTTAAATTCTAATAAAATTGTCACTATGAGCAAAACCGATTTATCGTGCATAGTCCGTCATCGATCGTTGAGCTGTTCAAAATTGTATATGAAAAAGGTGTAGCAGTTTGGTCAGCTCAACGCTTAAGATAACATGCAGATTAATGATATTGTCATTTTTTGCAATTAATGCTATTGCCATATTTTTTGCACATTCAAAGTACGAAAGAAAAGTGTGAAATTGACTGTCGGAGTGAGGGTTTATATTGAGGGGTTATATTTATTTTCAGGTCCCATTCTACCAACACTTAAAGTTTGATATGTCGCAAGCCAGGTTTCAGCACCATTGTGCATATGGACAGGTTCACCGGGGCACCCGATTTTTGCTTTATTAACCTCGGCAAGAGTGGAAAACTTGGCTGTAGAGCGTGCTCATTGCGGTTATCAGGAATTTCTGATGGTACGCTCAATTTTAAATGATGCGCCGATTATTCTTGATTCTTCCGGAAAGTTTCATTATTATCATTATTATCATTATTCGGATGGCAGCACCGTACAGTCGTCCATAGATACTGAAAAAATTGTTTCACCTTTCAGCAGTCATGTCTTGGCCTTGTCGTCAATTGATTTTGACGTTAAGTATACATCATATTAACAGTGTATAAATAAGTTCGACTTTTGCTCACGCGCAGCGACAATCATGTCCGATGAATTCTGCAAGAGTTAGGTATCTTGTTCTAGTCATCTTTGAAGCTATGCAACGCTTGAAAAATATCCTGCATATGAATTTGGTTTACACCAATATCCCTCGAGAAGTTTGGATAAAATGCAAAATAATCGTGGTCGCGATCCTCTTCAGAAAATGTTGTATGGATTTCTTGAAAAAATTTCGCAAAAAGATTGCAAATCCTTCCCGAGTCATCCCCTACATTTTCGTCAAGATGCACTATAGAGGGAAAATTGTCAGATTTTAGTTTAGTTTTCACGTAACTATAGAAGTTCTTCGGACAGGATTTCATTTCAAGTTCAGTTTTTGCATTATATTCATCAAACGCATTACTGATGGCAAGATTCAGTTGATCACATATATCCAAATAGATTGCTAAATTTTCACTACTGTTGTGTTTTTTATAGATTTTATGTGCTTTTTGTTTACGGTTTTTCAAATTTTTAATATGACTATTATACCAGACAGGATTTTTTGTATTTCTAGTACGTCTCCTTTTCTTCAGAGGTATTTCCTGTTTAATTATATCAAATAAAACTTCATAAAAAGTATCCACCGCCACGTCAACATTTCCTCTATTCTTAAGAATAAATTGCCAGTTAACATTGTTTAATCTATTGCGAATATTTTCATAATTTGCCTTTCCATATTCAAAGACTTCCTCGTATGCATAGTCGTTGGGTTTTTGGTGCGCATGTATGAATAAAGAGTATTCGATTGCCGTGTGATACGCCTCATTTTTCCATAGAGGGTTCAATGATTCAGTCACACAGAAATCATCATAAATGTTCGTAAATAAAAAGTCTAAGTAACAGTTCTGTTGATTTTTGATGTGGTTGATTTGGTTCAGTCCGAAATTTGCGGTTTTGTCAAAAATAAGTTGCAGTGTTTCATTGTCCCCAACGACTGGAAGAAGAATACATTCATTTTCTGAGTCCTTTATGAAATCTGCATGGCGTTGATTAAAGTCTCCAAAAATATGGATTTTAGCTTCGATAGGAAGTTGTGACAAAATTTGTTCAGTAATTTGGAAGAAGGTTTCATAAGTGGTTTTGTGAGCCTGGTCAGGAGGAAAATACACTGAGGCAAACACGTGTATTTCACCTGCTATGTGTGATTTAACCCACACATGCTCAAATTCCTTAACTTTTGTTGTTTTGATAGTTTCGGAACTATAGTTAGACGAAACAGCTATCAATACTTCGCCACCTGACCTCTTTTGGGACTCAACAAAATTCCTATGAGCTCTGAATACATTATAGGCGCTACCGAAAATTTCTTCACTTTTTATACTTTCATCCCAGCTTCAGTAGCCAGAATAATAGGAAAGGATGCGCCAAGTAAATTTTTATAAATTTCCTTCATTTTTGCAGGGCTTTTCATGCGAATGAAATTTTGACAATAAACCAAAATTTTATTCGCATTCTGTTTCAGTGAGGAAATTTTGGGAAGTAGATCGATTGACTGAGAATTGTTTACCTCTTTCTCATCGAAAGGAGTCATTATTTCCGAAAAATTGGTCTATAAAATTTGTCGGCACTTTCCCTTGCGCGTTGCAGGGATTGAATCCTCTGGTTGTTCAAGTGTCTACTATAAGAATTAAGGTCTTCGGAAGCCGCTTGTTTCGGTACGCCAAATTCTTCATGTACCTCGAACTTGAGCATATTTAAGAAAAAAAAAATTCTCTAAAATAAAAAATGAAAATGCAAACTAAAACCAAGGTATATTATTTTTTTAGTGTAAAACACCTTGATAGAATGAAATACTTGTTATATTGTGTAAATGTGTAATTTCAATAAATTAGGTAATAGTAGAACCAGTGTTTGAGTGTTGTTTTTGACTCTGGAAGCAAAATCCTGTGTGAGGCACGTGGCCGCTGTAGAACATAGGTAACCCAAACGCGGTAGGTAATTTTCTCCCGAGAGAAGTGCTGCTGCTGGTGTTTTGACTGCTACAATACATGTTTATTCTACCTGCAGAATATATGTGTATTCTACGTACGTATCTTATACCTATTGTGTCTGTTGTAATATGTATGCACGTTACGAACCTGTTTAAAAGCTTGATAAAATAACAAAGCTACTCAATCAACTTATATCAATTGTGAAGAGAAGTTCGACTAAGTTTTGTTATCATGGATCAAAAGGATATATCACGGCTGAAGTATTCGAAATGCTGTGCAGCTGTTGGCAATAAGAAGTGCAGCCGTAAGGGTTCACGCAGTTTATCTTCAACGGTAAAAGAAAAAAATACGGTCCATGGGTTATGACCACCAACTGGATGACTCAATGCACATTTATGTTTCTTGTCAAGCTGTAATATCGCATAGCAGAAGTGTTCCACAAAAAAGCGACGAACGGATGAATACGAAGCAACGCAAGATTTCGAAGATCCACAACCATCAACAAGTAGAAGTCCGCAAGAATCAACATGTGAAAATCCGCAACCACCATCAATTGATGCTGAGCAGCCATTAGCAAGTTGTGAAGAGATTAATGACATGCTAGGTAAGAACGTTATTACTTTTAAAGAAATAATAACAAATGCAATAATTTAATTTTTAACGCGCCATAATATGCACGTAATATTATGTAAATATTTTTTTTTAAACTTTTTTTTTTCAGAAGCAGTACCGTCAGTTCCATCATTACAGTCAACCGCGTCAGTGGATCAGCTGCAGGGTTCGTACAATGTGGAAAAATTTAATAGCATCGTGCAAACACTGGAAGTTTTCCCAATTTCGACCAGGAGCATGAGAAGTACCGATTATCGTGTTAAAAGATCTACGGAGATCACGCAGGCAGTGCGACAAAACATATTCGGCATAGATTCAACGGACATGGCTAAGCAGGAAGCATATGATGAAATGATTATGCAATTATTGGAGAAATTTAAAGCTCCTACTACAAGCAGGAGTGACCAGGTAAAAATATTGTCAGTACTACCAAAATCGTGGTTCATCGCTAAAATAGTGAAGGAATTCGATGCGTCGCCATATATAGTGAAACAGATGAAAAAACACTTGTTAACGATCAGAGTATACTTTGTACCCCTAATTCGAAATGTGGGTGTGGAATCAGTGAAATTGATAAAAAATCGGTAATAGATTTTTTTGACAATGATGACATTAGTAGACCTATGCCAGGAACTAACGATTTTGTGTCTGAGCTTCGAAATGGCAAAAAAGAACATGTTCAAAAACGTCTTTTAATGATGTCTCTCATAGCACCGGGACTCATAACGTGTGTGTATGCACAATACATGAAAATGTTAAATTAATGTCTAACACTTTAAAAGTAGTATCACAGGCAGAAATAATGGAAAAAATGTTGTGTAATATTTCTATTAGGACATCTGATTGTTATTTGCGTTTACGCTAGCAATGTTCCTCCAAACAAACTGTCGAAGAAGAACTCCTTTCACAATTGGAGAAAAATATTGACGAAGATATTATTTTTTTAGCAGTGGGTGACCACTTATCGTTGCAACTTGGAAACCATTATTAAGCCTGTTGACGAATTTATTTCGTATTTCATTGAGAAAATTGATAAGCTAATAACTCATGACTTCATTTACAAAAAACAGTCTTCATTTCTCAAGGACAGAAAAGATTCGTTAACTGAAGGTGAAATTCTTCTGATTTGCGACTTTTCGGAAAATTACTCATTTGTTATCCAAAATGCAGCTCAGGGTTATCATTGGAATAATTTTCAAGCAACAATTCATCCATTTGAAATTTACTATAGGAAAGTTTCATTGTAATATCAGACGCATGATACTGTGGTATTCATATCAAAATTAATTGATTTCATGAAACAGAGAATTATTTTCTCAAAAATTATTTTTATGTCAGATGGAGCAGCTACAAACAATATCGTACGCTTAGCCTTGGGGCTAATAGCGGTCTCGATCAACTAGATTAGTTGAGAGAATTCGTTATCGATATTGTTTTTGGCACATTTTGTATGTGTAGGATAAGTACAACGATACACCGTGCCCCAGTGCTGGGTCGAGAAAATTTCCAGCTCGAAAAGATCCTCGACTCGATCGAGAATCGAACCCGATATCACAACCGTGTGGGAGAGCTAGCCGACCGACATCGCTAACCACAGAGCCACGAGGACCACAACAGATGGAGCAGCTGCTCATTATAAATAAAAACAAAAAAAATTTGCGAGCCTGTGTGATTTCAAATTAAGACATAAATTAAAAGTAGAGTGGCACTTTTTCGCAACACATGGAAAAGGTCCCTGTGACGCAATCGGAGGTACTCTCAAACGAATGGCAAAGGAAGCAAGTCTTGCCCGGGTTACGGAAATACTATTAAAACTTCAAGAGAAATTTACGACTGGGCAGTTCAACAAACAGACAAATGAATAACTAAATTAAATTTCTGCTACATATGCAAAGAACAGTACACAAAAATGTCAGAGGAACTAGAAGAACTATTCAGTCAAATAAAACCTATACCTGGAACACAGAAATTTCATAGTTTTGTACCTTTAAGTAATAATCAAATTGCAGTAAAAATATTTTCTAGTTCAGAAGATGACTCAAAAATATTCACTGTATTTAGTAGTGGTAAGAAATAGATGCTAAGTGATTATGTTTGAAAATAAAACATTTGAATTATAAAGTAAAAATAGAGTTTTCTTCCACATTAACACCATTTTCATAGGTAAATTTATCAGGTAGGTTCATAAGATGTGAGAAGCATTCACATCTGTAATAGAATGAACTTTAAGTACATGCATACACATAATATTTTGAAATTAGGCATTGAGTTTTACTTGTTTTAAGTTGTTTAAAACTAAAATAATCAAAACATAACAAGTCTTTCATTCTACCAGGTTGTTTTACACTTAAAAACATAATATATCTTAGTTTTAGTTTGCATTTTAATTTTTTATTTTTGAGAATAACTTTTTGCCTTTCTCCTAGAAAGGCATAGCAATCACTGGAAAAACCGAAGGTATAAAAGTGGTCCCAATGACCGAATGTCATATGCCACTCGACTTCTTTCGACGAACTGAGCATTTTCTGTATGTATGTATGTATGTGTGTATGTGTGTGTGTGTGTGTGTGTGTGTGTATGTGCAACTTTTTTTTCTCACTCACTTTTCTCAGAGATGGCTGAACCGATTTTCATAAAATTAATTGCAAATGAAAGGTCTAGTTGCGCCATAGGTTGCTATTGAATTTCATTGTAATCGGATTTTCAGTTTAGAGGTTATGTATCAAAATGAACCGATTTTCACAAAATAAGTGTCAAATGAAAGGTCTAGTTGCCCCATAGGTTGCTATTGAATTTCATCGTAATCGGATTGTAGCTTTGTCCGTAGTTTATAAAAATGTGAAATCACATAATGTAAGTAAACATATTGACTTTCTCTCAACGATCACTGGCTAATTAAAAGGTAAAAAAGTGATCCAAATGGCCGAATGTCATATACTACTCGACTCAGTTCAACGAATCGAGCATTTTCTGCATGTATGCATTTATAGGTGTATATGTTTGTGTGTGAGTGTGTATGTGCACCTTTTTTTCGCACTCACTTTTCTCAGAGATGGTCTGACCGATTCTTTCTATCTTGGTGTCAAATGAAGGGTCTATTTGCCGCTAAGGTTGCTATTAAATTTCATTGTAATCAAACTTTTAGTTTTGGCGCTGCGTCAGAATGTGAAAATCGCTCTTATATCTCAGAAGCTATGAACATAGTTGAATTCAAATAAATGGGCTTTTAAACCCTTAAACATAATATTTAAACATGTGGTTTGAAAGTTATAGAAAGAAACGTAACGCGCAGACTGTTTAAAACTATAGCTACGATCAAAATATGTGACCTCAACATCATTTAAATTTGATATTGTACTATTTCAATGTTTGCGGCCTTGCTCAGGATTGAAGTTGAAATAAAAATACATTTCTATCATTTCACTTTTTGCCTTTCTCCTAGAAAGGTATAGCAATCACTGCAAAAACCAAAGGTATAAAAGTGCTCAAAAGGGCCGAATGTCATGTATCAAAAGGGCCGAATGTCGTGATTTCAATGAAATTACTTGTGAAAATTAAAGGTCTGGTTGCCCTATAAGACTTTATTGAATTTTATTGTAATCTGATTTATAGTTTAGAAGTTATGTATCAAAATGTAAAAATTATAAAACATCAATATCTCAGAAACTACACAACCGATTTGAACAAAATTGGTTTCAAATGAACGGGCTACCTAAACAACCGTTAACTTTTGAATTTTATGAAGATTGAACAAGTGGTTCAGAAGTTATGGAAAGAAACGTGTTCTGGAGACTATCTAATCTCACTCATGTTTCTCAGAGATGGCTGGACCGATTTTCATAAAATCAGTGTCATATGGAAGGTCTTGTTGTCCCATAAGACCCCATCGATTTTTTTTGCAAACGGATAACTACTTTGCCTGTTATGTTTAAAAATGTGAAATCCAGCTATGAAAAGAAACATATCCCGAAGACTACTTGAACTCACTCACTTTTCTCAGAGATGGTTGAACCGATTTCCACAAAATTAGTGTCAAATGTAAGGTCTAGTTGCCTCATAACACCCTATTGATTTTTGCTGTAATCGGACCGTAACTTCGTCTGTAATGTATCGAAATGTGAAAATCACGAAACTTCATTATCTTAGAATAATATTGATATCAGATGAACGGGCTAGTTAAGTGTTAACTGATGAATTATGATTGAACACGTGGTTTCAAAGTTTGGCTGCCTTATACGTTCCCTTTTCATTTGATTGTAATCAAACTTAAGCAACCGTTATGTATTAAATTGTTAAAACAACGAAAGTCTATTATCTCAAGTATTACACGACTCATTTGAACTTAACTAGTGTCTTACAAACGAGTCATATCTCAAACCTATACCACAAAAGATCAAAATAATGGTCCCAGTGGTCCAAATCTTACAAAAAAAATCACAAACCTTCAAATAACATACTTCATAAGAATTTGATATGCTGTTGAAAAGTTTTGGAAAGAAGAGAAATTCAAAGACTATTCATCACTATACCTGCTTTGATCAATATATATGGGCTCAGCGTTCCCGGTATCGTTCGTGACTAAATTGTTCGAAATTAAGAGCAATTTCTTTAATTTCGGTATTTCTTAAGCACTAACATTACGTCAAATTTCATATTTTATACTTCAATTACAACATCAATATTTTAGAACCCAATGAGTAAATATAAATACCTTTATTGGATTTAAGCATTCATGTAAATCTATTTTTACAAATAATAAGTTTGAATGAGAAAGGCTGAGTCTGACCGCTAGGTGGATTAATTTAGGTTTTTTCCTTAAATATGCTCATGTTGCGATGTATGAACGAAATGTAGCCAACAACGTTGTCTTTCACCAAAAACATTTTCAGCCAATTCGGTGATGACCTTTTTTTTTGAAACGATGTTTTGTGATTAAATTGCATTTTTTTCAGTGTAGGACTTGATATATAATTTTTTCCATATTTTTGGCTTTCTCCTAGAAAGGTACAGCAATCACTGAAAAAACTAAAGGTATGAAAGTGCTCCAGAGGGCCGAATGTCGTATATCACTCGACTTAGTTCGACGAGCTGAGCATTTTCTGTATGTATGTATGTATGTGTGTAAGTGAGTGTGCGTGTGTGTGTGTATGTGCAACTTTTTTTCTCACTCACTTGGCTGGACCGATTTCCGTGAAATTAATTGCAAATGAAAGGTGTAGTTACCCCATAGGTTGCTATGGAATTTCATTGTAGTCGGATTTTTGGTTTAGAGGTTATGTATCAAAATGTAAAAATCACGAAACATCAATATCTCAGAAACTACACAACCGATTTTAACAAAACTGATGTCAAATGAACGGGCTATCTTCAGAACTCTTAACATATAAATTTCATAAATATTAAACATATGGTTCAAAAGTTATGTAAAGAAATGTTTTCCAGAGGCTGTTGAAACTCACTCACTTTTCTCAGAGATGGTTAAACCGATTTTCACAAAATTAGTCTCGAATGAAAGGCCTAGTTGTCCCATAGGTTGCTATTGAATTCCATTGTAATCGGTTTGTAACTTTGTCCGTTATTTATAAAAATGTCAAATCACGTTATAAAAGCAAAGCATATACCAAAGACTGCTTAAGCTCACTTGCTTTTCTCAGAAATGGCTTGAATGGTTTTCACGAAATTAGTTGAAATTGAAACCTCTAGTGGCCTCATAACACTCTATTGAACTTCATTGTAATCGGATTTTTAGTTCAGGCACCGTGTATCAAAATGTGAAAATCACGAAATTTCATTATCTCAGAAACTAAACAATCAATTTAAACAAAACTAGTGCCAAATTAACGGCAAGATTTGTATAAAAGAAGGAAATCACGGTTTGAAAAGAAACATATCCCAAAGACTGCTTAAGCTCACTCAATTTTTTCAGAATGGTTGAACCGTTTTTTCACTAAATTTGTCTCAAATATTAAATCTAGTTGCGCAATAAAATCCTATTTAATTACACTGTTATCGGACTTTAACTTTGTCCGTTAAGTATCAAATTGTAAAAATCACAAAACTTTATTAGGTACCACAGAAACTACACAACCAATCTGAGCATAATTGGATTCAATGGACCAAATAAACTTGTCTTTAAAACCATCATAATTTTCAAGCAAAGCAAAGCAAAGCCTTGGTGCTACATTCCGATTCGGAACTTGACCTTCTGTTTATTTATACACAGACTTCGCAGCCGACTGTTTAGTGTACGGGACAATTGCGGGGCTAGCGCTACGATCCTACTGACACTAACAGTTTCTCCCGAGCCGAGACTCGAACCTACGACGACTGGCTTGTTAGGCTAGCATCGTACCTCGAGACCATCTGGGAGATATAATTTTATAATTTTCAAGCATGTGGTTCAAAAGTTGTGGAAAGAAAAGTAGCTCGGAGACTGTTTAAAACTATAGCAACAATCAAAATATGTGACCTCAACATTTTTCAAATTTGATGTTGTACTATAACCAGATTAGGCAGAATTTGGCCATTTTAGGAAGTATTCCGGCAACCAGTGAAGTAATCAGGGAGACTACGGGTTCAAGCCCCGGCTGGATGCGGTGTGTTTTTCCAAATCTGTATCATATTTTCAGTTCGCTTATTTTTCGCTTCCCCGGGTGCATACACTGTCTGCCTTTGATGAACTTGAATGTTAACGGGTAAAAGCCGTTATTATTATTATTATTTATTGAATAATTCATCCGACAGTAGTCTTAAGGAATAAATATTAAACTATATGGCTGGGAAAAGCCACCTTGAAAGGCCGTAAATGCAACCTTCAAGCTGGCATAAAAACCCAGCATTTTTTGCAAATAATACATGGCAACAGTACAAGTATAAAATAACATACATTATATACAATTCATAACATACAAGACATGACTAAAAATTGAAATTTGCGTAGTATCGATTGAAGAGCACGGCCATTCGGCGAACAGGTTCATTCTGGCCGTAGTTCGTGCGGTGCGAATTCGTTTGCAATAGGCTCTGGCTTCGACGAGGACGAATGGGACAATACAACTGCAGCAACGTCAGGATGGCTGGACAATCATACCGGCTTGTCAAAATATTGTGAGTCATTTTGGAAATTATCTCCTTGCGGCGCTGCTCGAGAGGGGAAATTCCAATCAACAAGCAGAGGCTTTCGTAAGGTGGCAAATGATCTGGATCTCTCCATGGCAAAGTACGGCAGATCCTTCTAACAAAATGTTTTTGTATGCGCTCAATTCGCTGACTCCGAAATTCATAATGCGGGTCCCAAACAACGCAAGCAGTTTCCAGAATAGAGCGTACTAATGAACAATAGAGAGCTCGCATGGTGCCATAATCAACAAACTCATTTCCAATTCTGAATATCAAACCAAGTTGACGATTAGCTTTGGAGATAATCATCGACAAATGCTGCCTGAATGTCAGTTGAGTGTCTAACAAAACACCCAAATCGGTGACGACATTGGTACGTTGTAAACATGTACCGGCAATGTGGTAATTGAACAAGAGAGGCTGTTTCTTGCGCTGGAAACTGATCACGGTACACTTCGGAATGCTTAGCGTCATATAGTTGCGATGGCACCAGTCATTAAAAAGTTCAATCAGCGATTGAAGCCTACAGCAATCTTCAGCAGTCTCGATAAGTTTAAAAAATTTCGTATCATCTGCGTACAATAAACGTGTGCCAGGTGGTAAAACTTTTGTAACGTCATTAATGAACAGCGAAAAAAGTAGCGGTCCCAGGATGCTACCCTGTGGAACCCCTGAACTGTTACTAAACCAGGTAGATCGCGACGTACCCAACTTAACGGCAATCTTACGATTCCGCAAGTACGAGTCTAGCCATGCCACCATTCCAGTTGCAGTTCCGAGTTAGTCGCACTTGGCACAAAGTAGGCCGTGATCAACACGATCTAAGGCAGCTTTGAGGTCCGTATAGACAGCGTCGATCTGAAGGCTCCGATCCATGCCGCGAAGGCAAAATGATGTGAACTCTAATAAATTTGTTGAAACAGATCTACCAGGAAAAAATCCGTGCTGCGCAGTAGAAATGTAGTTTTTCACGCTAAACATAAGATGATGATGAATAATGGCTTCAAACACTTTGGAGCGAACGTTAATCACCTTTCTTGAATACTGGAAACATGAGCGATTCTTTTCAGCTGCAGGGAAATTGATGTCGTTGCAAAGAAAGATTGAAAATAGCGGTAAGCGGTGATACTAGACTATCAGTACATTTTTTCAGAAGAACGACAGGAATTCCATCGGGACCAGGAGAGTAAGATTGTTTTAAGCTACAGATGGCTTTAGCTACTTCTCCGATTGTAACCGTGAAGATTTCGGCATCGAACACATCGCTCGGAACATGGGCCAAAGCTGCGGCAATGTCGTTAGGTGAAGCACACTCCGTGTTAAAAACGCTGGCGAAGTGTTCGGCGAACAAATCACATTTTCTGTTGTTCGATGAAGCTTCACTGTCCAGCAAAAACATACTGGATGGTAATCCTTCCTCCTTACGCTTCGAGTTAATGAACTTCCAGAAGCTTTTTGGATTTAAACGTAAGTTGTGTTCCGCACGAGCCTTGTGTACAGAATTCTATTCAATGCTTTATACGAACGACTGGCAGAAATAAACCGGATCCAATTGATAGGGTTTCTATTCTTTTGATATGCGCGCAAAGCTGACTTTCGAGTGCGGTTAAGCTTTGTAAGATGCCTGTTTTCCCAAACAGGCTTACAACGAGGACGATTTTTTGGAATGTGCTGATTTATAAGTTCCTGAACTATTTGAGTGAATTCCGACACGGCATCATCCAAGTTTTGACATTGATTGAGAAATGACCAATCAATATCACTCAAAGCAGAATTGATTGCATCAAAATTCCCACGCCGAAAATCAAAACTGGAAGGATCAAACTTGCTATGAACTGAGTTTTGATAGCTCTGTTGAAAGTAACCATCAAAGGAGGATAATGAACGTCAATGTTACATAAGTGATCAGGTGCAATAGTGACTGAGCATGCTGGCAAAGCATGCGAGTTTGCGAAAACTAGATCGAGAAATCGGCCATTCTGGTTGCAAACAGAATTAATTTGTTGCATGCAGTGAAATGCCATACCGTCTAGTAAATGGGTGCTACCGGCATTAACAGAAGAGCGCGAAGCGTCAACAACGAGATGATTAGCCTCCGTCTGCATCGACCAGGAAAGACCAGCACGGTTAAAATCTCCGAAGATAAGTAGATCGTCGTTAATACTAGTTGAGTTGACAGCTTTTTCGACTGATGAAATATGCCGATCAATTATCTCAACTTCATTTCGCAAGTTAGGAGGAATGTAAATAGCGCCGATCACAATGTTCAATCCACCGTTTTTAATTGTTACCCACAGCTGCTCAAGCGAGTCATCCATAGCTTCAATCAATAATGCCGACGCCAACGATCGCCGCACAGCAACGATTACTCCTCCACCCCTTGCCTTGGTGCTATTAGTCGACAACGATCGGTCCGATACACGGTATAATCAATGCCGAACAGTTGGGAAGATGAAATTTGAGAGTCTAGCCAGGATTCGGTGATAATGATGCAGTCGTAAAGCGAATTGGACACTTCCAAAGCAAAATCGGTTACTTCGCTGCATAGACCATGCACGTTCTGATAGTAGCAGAGTAAAGATGAAAGGACAATGTCACACGGAGAGTCACATTGTTGCCGGTCAGCTCGCATGCCACTATTGTCCGAAGATAAAACAGTACTGGCTGTCTGCTGCTCGCCAGCGTAATCGTCCAGTGGAAGAGCTCGTCGGGGAGAGGTCGTAGACTCAGGCGTCAGGTGGGGCGTCATTTCGCACTGTGCAGTGGGATTAGTCATTGGGCTATGGGGAATAAATTGTGCATAAATTTTTTGAATGTTGGGGAAATGCAAAGACTTAACTGGACTGGGGGCCGGCTGGCCCCCAAGCTCCCTCGGAGGTTGAGAAATCAGTTTGAAGGCGTCAGATGAGGACTCACAGCATGCTGCGAGGTTAACGTGCGTATAAACTTCGACAATCTCGGTTTCCAAAAACCCACGGATGTATTGCGTTCGTCAAACAGCCGAAAATAAATTCCCTTTGGCCAATTAGCAGCATCAAGAGCAACATCGTAGCAAATTTTATCCATCATAGCAGTAGCTTTCTGTCGCTCGGATGGCATAAATGGAGGCGTTTGGCGTACATGGCGCTTGCAGGCGATGGCGATGACAAAAGGCGATGAAGCTTGCAGTTGTTACTCATGGATGTCGCTTCGGCGGAAAAAAGCAGTGAACGAAGCAGTTGAAGCGAAGATAGACTCGGATTTAACTAGGAAACACTTTTTCTTAATTAGCACAAAAAAGTTAATAGAAACACTATGAATCCACTATAACCACGACGACCGATATCACTATAGCCGACAGGGTTAAAAACAATATCGCACGCTTAGCTTTGGGGCTAATAGCGGTCTCGATCAACTAAGATTAGTTGAGAGAATTCGTTATCGATATTGTTTTTGGCACATTTTGCATGTGTAGGATAAGTACAACGATACACCGTGCCCCAGTGCTGAGTCAAGAAATTTCCAGCTCGAAAAGTTCTTCGACTCGATCGGGAATCGCACCCGATATCACAACTGTGTGGGAGAGCTAGCCGACCGACATCGCTAACCACAGAACCACGGGGACCACAACTAGAGCCGACAGAGTTACTTTCGTGAAATTTCAATAACAAAATCGAGCAAAAAAGCGAAATAAAACACGAACTCAAAAATAGTCACTCGATCGTTACACAGGCAAGGTTGCCGTCTTTAACGTTGTTGAAGATAGAAATTAATTCGAAAAAAAATTAGCCCTACGTAACACCTTCCGTTGTTGTGTTGCACTCGTAGGCATGATTCCGACTGGCTTTGGTCTCGATCACACAGGTCTATAAGAGTTATCAGCGTCAGCTGACTCTGCTGTGTGTGATGAGACATTCCTTTCAGTAGCATAAACAACGCCTGCGCAGCAGTGTGTGTAGTTAGGGGTGAGCAATAGAATAAGTCGACAGTGGTTTTTTTGCGTGATGTATTTGAAACTTATTTATGTCATGGTATTTGCATGTGTAAGTGTTAATGTATGCTCATATGTGTGAATGTTGGGTTTTGAATGTTCGTTATAGTTGTGCTGTTGGCTACCAGAAATTCATTATTTAAAGTAGAAAATAAATCCAGCAGAAATTTTCAAGGTGTATTTTTTTTAAATGGGAATGTTGCGTAATTCTATTTGAACAAATAATAAGTTCGAATGAGAAAGGCTGGGTCTCACCACTAGGTGGATTAATTTGGGTTTTATGAAAATTCAGACAATTTCCTAAAAAGTTACTCATAGAACACTTTTTTGTAGTATTTACCGTTTTTGAATTATATTGATTTACAAAAAAATCGGAAAAAAGTTTCTCCCTTTTCAGAAGACAGTCTAGACTAATTTTGGAAAAAGTAAGTGTGTAGAGATGCTTAATTAGGTGATGTCTTCACACCCGAAAAGTTTCAACCAATTCGGAGAGGGTGCTGCCAACCGCGGGTTCATTTGGCGCGAAAGGCAAAACATGAAATGATAGATATGACTTTTTATTCCAACTTCAATCCTGAGCAAGGCCGCAAACATTGAAATAGTGCAATATCAAATTTAAATGATGTTGAGGCCACACATTTTGATCGTAGCTATAGTTTTAAACAATCTGCGGGTTACGTTTCTTTCTATAACTTTCAAACCGCATGTTTAAACATTATGAAATTCATTGTTTGAGTTTAAACCCTTAAACAATGAAGCCAATGAATTTTATTTATATAAGCAGAAAAAAAGTGAATACCTCAAAAGTTCAGACTAGCTGGCACAAAGTTTACTCATAACTAAGAAGAGTCGTGTTGACATTTATTTAAGAGCGATCATGTCGCAAGAACAAATCGCCGCTCGCCAAAACTATTATCTCAACTTTAACTAAACTATTAACTCCTTCGTCGACATCGGGAGAATTTCCGATTATGTTAAAGGACTCAATGTTTTTGATGGTGAACCAACCGAATTAATCTGTTGGATTACAGAAGTAGAGGAGATTCTACACATGTATCGGGATCTCCCTCACGAATCTAGCCTGTATGGTCTCTTACTGAGAACCACACGAAGGAAAATCATTGATGAGGCATCTGATGTGCTGAATTCAAATAATATTATTTGTGACTGGCCATCCATCAAATCTACACTCCTCTTATACTATCGTGACAAACGGGGAGCTGCGTATCTGCAAGGTTACAGAGTCCGCTTTATCAAGCAGATGGTCGTGGGTTCGAATCTTAGTAGAACCAGGCCATCCGATGTCAAAAAGGACTTAAGCATGGGTTTATTCTCAGGCTCCCCACCAGTTATCTTTCCTTTACGCTGAAATCTACAAATACCTTTGCGTGACTTCCTCTTAACAAAAAATAAGTCCCTTTTATCAATAAAACTGGCCAGAAGGGCGCACGACGAAGGGGAATTATAATTGGTGATATTTGGCAAGAGGAACGAGTATCGGTATAGTAGAACAGTAAGCGTTTAAGGAAGAGTAGCACATTACACACATGCACTGATGAACAATAATAATAAGCATGCCACTTCTCAATAGAGGTATTGCTATAACCAGAAGTTCGGGATATGGCAGACACCTGGGCATATCTCGCAATAGATCTACGATTCTGGTCGCAGTGAGGAAGCCTATACAGGAAAGAAACAAAAAAAAATCGTGACAAACGAGACCTTAAGACACTAGGCAACGAACTGACAATCATTAAAAAATCACCCGCAGAAAGTCTTGGCAGCTACGTTAGCAGAGTAAATGAGCTGCCAAACGCTATTATCGCGCAGATTTAGATGAATCCAGCGATTATAGGACATTCCAATAGTCACATTGACTATTTTAGAGAAAAAGCACTAGACTCTTTTACTCGAGGTCTAGAGCGAAATTTAAGTCTGCTATTGTAGACGAAAAATTCGACCAATTTGAACTCGGCATATCAATTTTGCCTTGAGTACTACAACATGAACATTAGAACGGCACCCTTTCAGAATCAACACCCCAACACACAAGTTCCCAAACCAAGAGAGATAAACCTATACTCACAAATGCAAACGAGAAGAATTCCACCTGTGCCGCCAAGGCGACCGATGCCAGTTCAACCATTCCCCCAGAGACAATTCTTTCAGCCACTTGCATGACCACCATTTCAACCTAGACAATTTCCACCCCCAAGACCACTTCCAAAACCAAAACCGATGAAAGTTGATCGAAACATTACATCCCGCAACTTAAATTTTGGCAACCGACCTGACTTCAAAAGACCAAGATCACCCTCCAACCAAATGCACCATTTTAAACGACAGGCACACCCACTAGAAAATTTCAATTTCCCACAGTCCGAAGAAGCATATCAAAGCTACTTTGACGATTACCCCACAGACGAGTACGACGGGCAAATATGATGACATACGAAGACGAACAGTACGATGAGCACCCTGTCTCTGTGTTATCCACCACATGAACCGGAAAACGAACCCCAACCATCACCTTCAAAAGAAACGGATTTTAAAGAATGGAAGCAAGAGTGCTAAAACCCACTCTGCCGTATATCAAACTAAAAACTAATCTTGGCGAATTTCCTTTTCTGATTGACACAGGCGCAAATATAAATTTGATCAATCCCAAATTGGCATATTTCTATCGATTTTCAATACCTTATGATATCTCCACAAATGGAATCTCTAGTGCAAACGGCAACTTCAATACTACGTCTGCCATTGATATTCATTTTTTTTACCCAAAAATAAACCAACTCAATTTTCACTTCACAAATTTCATTCATTCTTCTGTGGAATTATTGGAAATGGAATCCTTAATGCTTTGCATGCAAACATTGATTAGCAACCATGACTTTATCATTCAGAATGGGCCACAAATACTTACTATCCCACTTCTTGAATATCATCCAAAGAAAGACTCTTCCAACAATTTGTTTAGAAAATCCCATTTAACCACTGATGAAAATGATAAATTACAGACTGTTTTAAATTCTAATGAAGAAGCATTTCACGAACCAAATACTAACGTGTTCCACAAATGTGGAGTGTACCATAAATACTACCGACGAGATCCCTGTCCATCAAAAAGTATATCCTTATCCAGCTGCATTTACAAATGAGGTCAATAAACAGATTGATAAACTCTTGAGTGATGGAATATTTCGACCATCACGCTCCGCATGGACTGCCCCAGTTTGGATCGTGCCAAAAAAGACCGATGCCTCAGGCGAAAAAAATTCGCATGGTAATTGACTATCGGAGACTTAATCAAAAAACGACTCCCGATAGATATCCTATGCCCGAGACTGGATACGTTATAGAGCAACTCAAGGATCAGAGATATTTTACCACACTTGATCTGGCATCAGGATTTCATCAGATCAAGATGAAGAATAAAAATATCGAAAAAACCCAAAATTAATCCACCTAGCGGTGAGACGCATCCTTTCTCTTTCGAACTATTTGTTTGAATAAATTTACATGAAACCTCCAATTAATAGAAAAAAATACACCTTGATAATTCTGCTGGATTTATTTTTCATTCTTACTAGCGAATTTCTGGTAGCCAAAAGCAAAACTATACCAAACATTTTGGAAGTAACATGCAATTAATATGTTTTGAATATGTAAATGCGATTTTTTTTTGTTCCTGGTATAATCGAAACGTCACTGTACTCATATATACGTCGGACTCGACTATCTATCATTCTAGATTAAACTTTTTAAAGTCAAAACATTTTTTTCTGATGAAGTTTCATTACGCAATGTAGGTTTTTCAGGAACCGGGATAATGCTTAGAGGCCGGGAATCAACTCCATACTTCATTTCAAAATCCGATTTTGTGACTTATGATTTCTGGGAACGCAGATTTAGATGAATCCAGCGATTATAGGACATTCCAATAGTCACATTGACTATTTTAGAGAAAAAGCACTAGACTCTTTCACTCGAGGTCTAGAGCGAAATTTAAGTCTGCTATTGCAGACGAAAAATTCGACCAATTTGAACTCGGCATATCAATTTTGCCTTGAGTACTACAACATGAACATTAGAACGGCACCCTTTCAGAATCAACACCCCAACACACAAGTTCCCAAACCAAGAGAGATAAACCTATCCTCACAAATGCAAACGAGAAGAATTCCACCTGTGCCGCCAAGGCGACCGATGCCAGTTCAACCATTCCCCCAGAGACAATTCTTTCAGCCACTTGCAAGACCACCGCTCCAACAACCACAATTTTTCCAATACAGACAACCATTTCAACCTAGACAATTTCCACCCCCAAGACCACTTCCAAAACCAAAACCGATGAAAGTTGATCGAAACATTACATCCCGCAACTTAAATTTTGGCAACCGACCTGACTTCAAAAGACCAAGATCACCCTCCAACCAAATGCACCATTTTAAACGACAGGCACACCCACTAGAAAATTTCAATTTCCCACAGTCCGAAGAAGCATATCAAAGCTACTTTGACGATTACCCCACAGACGAGTACGACGGGCAAATATGATGACATACGAAGACGAACAGTACGATGAGCACCCTGTCTCTGTGTTATCCACCACATGAACCGGAAAACGAACCCCAACCATCACCTTCAAAAGAAACGGATTTTAAAGAATGGAAGCAAGAGTGCTAAAACCCACTCTGCCGTATATCAAACTAAAAACTAATCTTGGCGAATTTCCTTTTCTGATTGACACAGGCGCAAATATAAATTTGATCAATCCCAAATTGGCATATTTCTATCGATTTTCAATACCTTATGATATCTCCACAAATGGAATCTCTAGTGAAAACGGCAACTTCAATACTACGTCTGCCATTGATATTCATTTTTTTTACCCAAAAATAAACCAACTCAATTTTTACTTCACAAATTTCATTCATTCTTCTGTGGAATTATTGGAAATGGAATCCTTAATGCTTTGCATGCAAACATTGATTAGCAACCATGACTTTATCATTCAGAATGGGCCACAAATACTTACTATCCCACTTCTTGAATATCATCCAAAGAAAGACTCTTCCAACAATTTGTTTAGAAAATCCCATTTAACCACTGATGAAAATGATAAATTACAGACTGTTTTAAATTCTAATAAAGAAGCATTTCACGAACCAAATACTAACGTGTTCCACAAATGTGGAGTGTACCATAAATACTACCGACGAGATCCCTGTCCATCAAAAAGTATATCCTTATCCAGCTGCATTTACAAATGAGGTCAATAAACAGATTGATAAACTCTTGAGTGATGGAATATTTCGACCATCACGCTCCGCATGGACTGCCCCAGTTTGGATCGTGCCAAAAAAGACCGATGCCTCAGGCGAAAAAAATTCGCATGGTAATTGACTATCGGAGACTTAATCAAAAAACGACTCCCGATAGATATCCTATGCCCGAGACTGGATACGTTATAGAGCAACTCAAGGATCAGAGATATTTTACCACACTTGATCTGGCATCAGGATTTCATCAGATCAAGATGAAGAATAAAAATATCGAAAAAACCCAAAATTAATCCACCTAGCGGTGAGACGCATCCTTTCTCTTTCGAACTATTTGTTTGAATAAATTTACATGAAACCTCCAATTAATAGAAAAAAATACACCTTGATAATTCTGCTGGATTTATTTCTCATTCTTACTAGCGAATTTCTAGTAGCCAAAAGCAAAACTATACCAAACATTTTGGAAGTAACATGCAATTAATATGTTTTGAATATGTAAATGCGATTTTTTTTGTTCCTGGTATAATCGAAACGTCACTGTACTCATATATACGTCGGACTCGACTATCTATCATTCTAGATTAAACTTTTTAAAGTCAAAACATTTTTTCCTGATGAAGTTTCATTACGCAATGTAGGTTTTTCAGGAACCGGGATAATGCTTAGAGGCCGGGAATCAACTCCATACTTCATTTCAAAATCCGATTTTGCGACTTATGATTTCTGGGAAACTACATTAAATTGTCAAATTCAATCCAATAAAGGTATTTTCACTTTTCGGGTCCTAGAATATTGATGTTGTATTTGAAGTAAAAAATTGAACACGCCTAAACTGTGAAATTTGACGTTATATTTTGTGTTGAAGAAATATCGAAATGAAAAAATAACTCCTAATTTCAAAGGCTTTAATCACGAGTAATACCGGGAACGTTCCATAACTTTTGAACCACGCATCAAAATGTTATGAAATTTGTTATTTGTACGTTTGAGAGACAGCTCGTTGTTATGTTAAAATAAGTCGTGTTATCATTCTGTGCCGAACACGCATCAGTATCGGACGTGTGATCGGTGATCGCTCCGATAGAATATAAAACAAAAGACGTGTGAACAAGTGTTGGCATTGTTTGCCTGGTCGAGTGAAATAAATCCGGGTTCAAGGTCGCGCCTTTGTGCAACTGTTTCGCATCGTGACTACCAGCTGGTGCGTAAGCCGATTTGGCTGTTGGCTGAATTGTGCTACAGCAGTGGACGAGACACAAAAGAGGAAAAAGAAGAAGCAATCAGTTGACAGTGAGTTGTATCGCTGTGTGGAGTGATCTCACACCTGGCTCGCTGCTGGTGGCTGTTTGGTGCTGCTGTATTGGTGCTGCTGGCTGTAACGGCTGCAACTTCGAACGATCGGACAACCAACCTTACTGGAAGGGAGAAATAAAAAGGTACGTGCTCTTGTCGGCGCTAGTGCGCTAGACTTAGCGGGATGGATGTAGATCCCTCGCCTCCCGCACCACCATCCCCGAACCCCTCTGACCCTGACCCTTCTGTTACCCCCTCCCCTGTTCATTCTTCAGTCCCCCCTCGCCCCAGGCTTTACCCAGACGGAGCCCAGGGCAGCTATGCTGTCTATTTTCGGCCAAAGGCGGGACCGAAATCGAAACAGTTGAACCTCTTGCAGATTTCTAAAGACCCGACGAAGGAGTACAAGGGCGTGACCGAAATTTCCAAGGTCCGGCCTAACAAGCTCCGTGTCGTGGTCAGTAACCTGAAAGAGGCCAACGATATAGCTTGCTCTGGGCTCTTCACACGCGAGTATCGCGTTTACATACCCGCACGAGACGTGGAGATCGACGGTGTCATAACCGATTCGAGTCTGTCCGTCGAGTGTATACTGGAAAGTGCCAAAGGGTGCTTTAAAAACAAAACCTGTCCCGATGTAAAGGTGCTCGACTGCAAGCAATTGCGGTCAGCATCGATCATCGGTGGCAAAACAGTATACACCCCGTCAAACTCGTTTCGAGTTACGTTCGCCGGGTCAGCGCTACCAAGCCACGTCTCGATCCACCGGGTTCGTCTCCCTGTGCGATTATATGTGCCTCGCGTCATGAACTGCCTGAATTGTAAGCAGTTAGGCCACACCGCCAAGCAATTGCGGTCAGCATCGATCATCGGTGGCAAAACAGTATACACCCCGTCAGACTCGTTTCGAGCTACGTTCGCCGGGTCAGCGCTACCAAGCCACGTCTCGATCCACCGGGTTCGTCCCGTGCGATTATATGTGCCTCACGTCATGAACTGCCTGAATTGTAAGCAGTTAGGCCACATCGCCGCCTACTGCTGCAATAAGGCACGTTGTGGCAAGTGTGGGGAGAATCATGCGGATGATTCCTGCAGTAAAAATGCTGAAAAATGCATTCACTGTGGGGAGAGTCAGCATGAGCTCTCGACATGTGCGGTGTACATGCAGCGCAGGGATAAAATAAAGAGGTCTCTCAAAGAGCGTTCGAAGCGTTCTTACGCTGAGATGCTGAAGAAGACCGTTACCACTTCTCCCATAACATCAAACCCTTATGATCTGTTGTCCTCAGATGAAACCGATTCTGACGATTCACCAGCGGGAACCTCTTACGCCAATCCTGGGGAGTGTAGAAAGAGGAAAAATATTTCCTCTCCTAAACTTCCCAGAAAAGGTCCTAAGATTTCTCAAAGTGAAATGAAAGTTACAAGCAAACCAAACAGTGCTGCGGAAAAACCGAAGCAAACTCCTCCTGGGCTTGCAAATTTAAAGTCCCAGAAGGAGTTCCCAGCACTGCCAGGAACATCTAAAACCCCAGTTGTTCCTTTTGCACATCCAGTTGATGAAACAAACTCTGGATTAGTGAAATTTTCTGGCATTGTGGACTGGATTTTTGAACCTTTCAATGTACCCGATCCAATTAAAATTTTTCTTACAGCATTTCTCCCAACAGTTAGATCATTTTTGAAGCAGTTGACTGCCCAATGGCCCCTCCTTGCAGCGATTGTATCCTTCGATGCCTAATTCAACTGCGTATATGAAGGATTCTATCTCTGTCTTACAGTGGAATTGCAGAAGTATTTTACCAAAAATTGATTCGTTTAAAGTTTTGATAAATAAAAACAAATGCGATGCATTTTCCCTTTGTGAAACTTGGCTTACTTCAAATATTGATCTCAACTTCCATGATTTTAATATTATTCACCTTGATCGAGACACCCCATATGGAGGAGTACTTTTAGGGATTAAAAAGTGCTATTCTTTCTATCGTATTAACCTCCCCTCGATTCCAGGCATCGAAGTTGTCGCATGTCAAATGACAATATAAGGTAAAGAGCTTTGTATTGCCTCAATATATATTCCTCCCAGAGCACAGGTTGGGCAACGGCTGCTCTTTGATTTAATAGAACTTCTTCCCTCGCCACGTTTGATTTTGGGAGACTTCAACTCTCATGGCGTGGCTTGGGGTTCCCCTTACAATGATAACCGCTCCTCTTTAATCTATAACCTTTGCGATAGCTTCGACATGACTATTTTAAACAACGGCGAAATGACACGTATCCCGAAACCTCCAGCGCGCCCAAGCGCTTTGGATCTATCCTTATGTTCGACGTCGCTACGGTTGGATTGCACATGGAAGGTAATCCTCGATCCTCACGGTAGCGACCATTTGCCTATTCTTATTTCAATTAATAACGGGTCAACTCGCATGCGACCAGTTGACATTCCGTATGACCTCACACGGAATGTCGATTGGAAGTTATACGAGGAAATGATTTCAAAAGCGGTCGATTCGATTCAACATCATCCACCACTTGAAGAATACAACCTCCTCGCGGGCTTGATTCTCGACGCCGCGTTTCAAGCCCAAACGAAGAAATATCCCGGCGTAACGATTAAAGAACGGCCTCCCACTCCGTGGTGGGACCAAGAGTGCTCCGATGTCTACACGCAAAGATCCGACGCGTTTTTGGCCTACCAGAAGGGAGGTATACCTGGCGACTATTTACGGTATTCGGAGCTTGATACCAAGCTTCAAAGCTTGGCTAAAGCAAAGAAACGCGGATATTGGCGTCGGTTCGTGAACGAGACGTCGAGGGAGACATCGATGAACACTCTTTGGAACACAGCCCGAAGAATGCGGAATCGCGTAACGGTCAACGAAAGCGAGGAGTCTTCAAGTAGGTGGATATTTGATTTTGTCAGGAAAGTATGTCCGGACTCTGTTCCTGAGCAAAACATTGTTCGCGATGCGTCTCTGGGCCACGACGCGATAGAATCACCTTTTACGATGGCAGAATTTTCAGTTGCCCTCCTGTCCTGTAACAATAACGCGCCTGGGTTAGATAGAATCAAATTCAACATGTTGAAGAATCTACCCGGCAATGCCAAGAGGCGCTTGTTGAACTTGTTCAGTAAGTTCCTGGAGCAAAACATTGTACCGCAGGATTGGAGGCAAGTGAAGGTGATCGCCATCCAAAAACCGGGAAACCAGCTTCTGATCATAACTCTTATAGGCCGATTGCAATGCTATCCTGTATCCGGAAATTGATGGAAAAAATGATACTCCGTCGTTTAGACCATTGGGTCGAATCAAATGGCCTACTATCGGATACTCAATTTGGCTTCCGCCGTGCCAAAGGGACGAATGATTGTCTTGCGCTGCTTTCAACAGATATTCAGCTGGCGTATGCTCGCAAAGAACAAATGGCGTCTGCGTTCTTGGACATTAAGGGGGCTTTTGATTCCGTTTCTATTGACATTCTTTCGGGCAAACTTCACCGACAAGGATTTTCTCCAATTTTAAAAAATTTTTTGCACAATTTGTTGTCCGAAAAGCACATGCATTTTACGCACGGCGATTTGGCAACTTTTCGCATTAGCTACATGGGTCTTCCCCAGGGCTCATGTTTAAGCCCCCTTCTTTACAACTTTTATGTAAATGACATCGACGAATGTCTGGCAAATTCATGCACGATAAGACAACTTGCAGACGACAGTGTAATCTCTGTTACAGGAGCCAAAGCTGCCGATTTGCAAGGACCATTGCAAGATATCTTGGACAATTTGTCTGCTTGGGCTTTACAGCTAGGTATCGAATTCTCTCCGGAGAAGACTGAGATAGTAGTTTTTTCTAGGAAGCATGAACCTGCTCAGCTTCAAACACAATTAATGGGTAAAACGATTTCTCAGGTTTTGGTACACAAATATCTTGGTATCTGGTTCGACTCTAAAGGCACCTGGGGTTGTCACGTGAGGTATCTGATGAAAAAATGTCAACAAAGAGTGAATTTTCTTCGTACAATAACCGGAAAATGGTGGGGAGCCCATCCAGGAGACTTTATAAGGCTTTACCAAACAACGATATTGTCTGTTATTGAATACGGGTGTTTCTGCTTCCGCTCCGCAGCAAACACACATCTGATCAAACTGGAGCGAATACAATATCGTTGTTTGCGTATCGCCTTAGGTTGCATGCAGTCGACCCATACGATGAGTTTGGAGGTCTTAGCTGGAGTACTACCATTGAAAAACCGCTTTTGGAGCCTGTCTTCTCGTATTCTTATCAAATGTGAGGTCTTGAACCGTCCCGTGATTGAAAATTTTGAAAGGTTAATCGAACTTAATTCTCAAACCCGTTTTATGACATTGTATTTCCATCACATGTCCCAAAATATTAACCCTTCTTCGAATATTCCAAATCGTGTCGACTTATCAAATACTTCTGATTCTACTGTGTTTTTCGATACATCCATGATAGAAGAAACTCGTGGAATCCCGGATCATTTACGCGTGCAGCAGATCCCCAAAATTTTTTCCAATAAATATCGAAACATCAACTGCAACAATATGTTCTACACTGACGGATCACTTCTTGATGGGTCCACTGGCTTCGGTATTTTCAATAACAATTTAACCGTCTCCCATAAGCTCGATAATCCTGCTTCTGTTTACGTCGCAGAATTGGCTGCAATTAAGTACACCCTTGGGATTATCGAAAAAATGCCCACGGACCATTATTTCATCTTTACGGACAGTCTCAGTTCCATTGAGGCTCTCCGATCGATGAAAGATGTTAAGCACTCTCCGTATTTCCTGGGGAAAATACGGGAACATCTGAGTGCTTTATCCGAAAAATCGTTTCAGATTACCTTAGCGTGGGTCCCTTCTCACTGCTCGATACCGGGCAATGAGAAAGCGGACACTTTGGCTAAGGTGGGCGCAACAAACGGTGATATTTATGAAAGACCAATTGCTTTTAATGAATTTTTCGCACTTGTACGTCAGAATACGATCATCAGTTGGCAAAATGCTTGGACCAGAGGGGAATTGGGAAGGTGGTTACATTCCATAATCCCCAAAGTATCGACGAACCCGTGGTTCAAGGGGTTGGATGTAGGTCGGGATTTCATTTGCGTGATGTCCCGGCTTATGTCCAATCACTATAGATTTGACGCGCATCTCCGTCGTGTTGGGCTCGGGGAAAGTGGTATCTGTGCCTGTGGTGAGGGTTATCACGACATAGAGCATGTGGTTTGGTCATGCCCTGTACACCGTGACGCCAGGTCTAAATTAATAGCTTCCCTGCAGGCCAAAAGTAGGCAGCCGGCTGTTCCTGTTCGTGATGTCTTGGCGAGCCGTGACCTATCCTACATGTCCCTTATATACGTTTTCCTGAAATCCATCCACGCCCCAGTTTAATCCTATTCCCTTCCGCCTACATCCAACCAAACGACAAGAACACGTTAAGACCCCGGATCCGGAAACAGCAACTAGACCCGCACGATACTCTCAGGTCCCGAGGGAGACAACCCAATATGCCAGTCAGTAATATCTTGGCCCAGCAGCGGAACATATTCAATATGCTGCTTACCTATGGCGATGGAAAACCATCAAACAACAAATCAGTGCTTTTAATGCAAAACATTCTAGCTTTTAATTTAGATTTAGTTTCAGCTCGTAGTCGGCAGCGAGGATAAAAAATTTGCTTTTAGTTATTAAGATACTTTAGAAAGTAAGCTACCAGAGACCAGATACCGTTAAACATTAAATTGTATTTGTGCCGTGTCAAATAAATTATAGATGAAGAAAAAAAAAGTCGTGTTATCTTTGATTTAATGGACTTTCGGTGTTTTCAGAATTTGATAAATAACGCTTGAAATAAAAGTCCGATTATAATTGAATGAAATGGCAAAAAAATTTAATTGGACACTAAAATTGTTGAAATTAGTCCAGCCATCTTTGAGAAAACGAATGAGTTTGAAAAGTCATCGGTACATGTTTCTTTTCACAACTTTTGAACCACATGCCTTATCATTATAAAATTCTTTAGTTTACCCTTAACTAGCCCGTTCATTTGATACCAATATTGTTCAAATCGGTTGTTTAGTTTGTGAGATAACGAAGATTCGTGCTTTTCACATTTTGATACATTACAAACAAAGTTACAGTCCGATTACAATAAAATTCAATTGGGTGTTATGAGGCAGCTAGACCTTTCATTTGACACTAATCTGGTGAAAATCGGTTCAGCCATCTCTGAGAAAAGTGAGTGAGTTTAAGAATTCTTCGAAATATGCTTCTTTTCATAACTGGATATAACATTTTTGAACATAACAGGCAAAGTAAGAGTCCGATTGCAAAACAAATCAATAGCGTCTTATGCGGCAACTTGACCTTCCATTTGACACTGATTTTATGAAAATCGGTCCAGCCATCTCTGAGAAACATGAGTGAGATTAAACAGTCTCCAGAACACGTTTCTTTCCATAACTTTTGAACCACAAGTCCAATCTTTATAATATTCATAAGTCAAAGGTTTTTTTAGGTAGCCCGTTCATTTAAAACCAATTTCGTTAAAATCTGTTGTGCATTTTCTGAGATAATAATGTTTCGTGATTTTTACATTTTGATACATAACCTCGAAACTAAAAATCCGATTACAATAAAATTCAATAGGGTCTTATGGGGCAACTAAAACTTTCATTTGCAAATAAATGCACACACACACACACACATACATACATACATACATACAGAAAATGCTCAGCTCGTCGAGCTGAGTCGAGTGATACATGCCATCCGGCCCTTTGGAGCACTTTTATATCTTCGGTTTTGCAAGTGATTGCTATACCTTTCTAGGAGAAAGGCAAAACCGCATTTTCAATAAACAACGGTAAATACGGATTCACTCGTTTGCCGTTTGGCTTGAAAAACGCCCCCACAATTTTTCAGAGGGCTATCGACGATGTACTGCGAGAGCATATCGGGAAGATATGCTATGTATATATCGACGATGTTATAATTTTTAGAAAAACATTGGAGGAACATTTAGAAAATTAAAACACTATTTTGAAAGCTTTGAATAAAGCAAACTTTAAAATCCAACTCGACAAATCGAAATTTTTGCACCGTGAAATCAAATTCCTCGGTTATGTTATATGTTCATACGGAATAAAACCCAACATTGAAACCTAAATTAATCCACCTAGCTGTGAGACCCAGCCTTGCTCATTAGAACTTATTATTTGTTGAAATAGATTTACTCCAACACTTAAAAAACACACCTTGATAATTCTTCTAAACAACAATGTTTTGGTAGCCAACTGCACAACTATACCGAACATTTAAAGTGAAACATTCTTACACATATGAACATATATTAACACATATACATGCAAATAACATTCAATTCTGCCAAATATATGATGCGATTTTGTTTTGATTGTGGTATAATCGGTTTGTACTCATATACTGCGTATAAATATTTAAATTGTTTATGTCAACTTTAGTCAGTAGATTTCAAACAATGTATAAAAACGAAGACAGCTGCAGTAGAATTTCATTTCTGCAATTTTCTTTGTTTCGGGATCAAGAAGATGTTAACTCTACCGATTTTCCAAAGATCCATGACAGAATGACTGACTACTTGCAGCACATTCCGCAATCCTTTCCCCGTCGGCAAGCCCCGCCCGAAAACAATAGTAGAGTCATTAGGATTCTGCTATTGTGTTCAGACTTTCGATTTACTTGATGTTAATTCCGTATCAAAGATATCGAACCGTATATAATAATATTATGAAATGATGTTTGTATGGCGGTATATGAAGAATTTATCTAGTTTTGTTCAATTTGTATAAATTTCACCGTAATGCATTCATATTTTTAATGGTTTGGTAATTTACCGAATGTTACCGTATATGCGTATATATGTAAGTATAATTATATTTCGTATGAGTGTACATGTTAAAAAAATTATATAAATTTATTTGTAGAATTTGTGATTTTAATTTGTTATGTTTGTTATCTGTTTTATGGAATCTGTCATATTTGTTTGTCCATTTTCTATAACAGTTTTTGGATAACCATAGAACAGCAGTGAGATTAAATGACTGCGTTATTTCAGTCCTTTCTTACTTACCAATCAGACGAGAGCCGTGGTGGCTCGTGCTGTATCAAGAATTTGTCGCCATGTTGCTCGGTTTTGGGCTGTGTTTCGCCAGTTCCCCAGGCGTCTCATCACCCGCAAGTCTCCTTCGATCTGGTCGAGCCATCGTGCACGCTGCGCCCCTCTATTTCTGGTGCCAGCAGGGTTGCTGAAGAGAAGTGATTTCACAGGGTTGCCGTCCCGCATCCTTACGACATGACCGGCCCACCGCAACCTATTACCTTTCGCCAGGTGTGCAATGGGATTCTCTCCAAGCAGCGCGTGCAGTTCGTGGTTCATGCGCCGTCGCCATTCTCCGTCGTCCGTCTGTACTCCACCGTAGATAGTCCGTAGCACCTTCCGTTCAAAAACTCCAAGAGCGTTAAGGTCCTCCGCGAGAAGCGTTGTCGTCTCGATCCCGTAGAGGACTACCGGTCTTATCAGGGTTTTGTACAGCGTCAACTTCGTGCGTCGTCGCACTCGATTCGATCGAAGTGTCTTCCGGAGTGAAAAGTAGGCACGATTTCCTGCCTGGATGCGTCTCTGGATCTCTTTGCTGGTGTTATTGTCGGCGGTCACCAGTGACCCCAAATACACGAACTCATCGACCACCTCAAGCTCATCACCGTCCACAGAGACTTGAGTTGGGAGGCTGATGTTGTTCTCCTTGGAGCCTCTCGCTCGCATGTATTTTGTTTTCGACGCATTTATCCGCAATCCGATCCGTCCAGCTTCAGCTTTCAGTCGGGCGTAAGTTCCCTCCGCCGTCGCAAAGTTACGTGATATGATGTCGAAGTCATCTGCGAAGCCCAGAAGCTGAACAGACCTTGTGAAAATTGTGCCCCTCGTGTCGATGCCCGCCCTCCGGATCACACCCTCAAGGGCGATGTTAAACAGCAAACAGGAAAGTCCATCACCTTGTCTCAACCCTCTGCGCGATTCAAAGGGACACGAGAGTATCTCCGAAACACGCACGTAGCACATCACTTGCGCCATGGTAGCTCTGATCAATCGAGTCAGTTTATCCGGAAATCCGTTGTCGTGCATGATCTGCCATAGCTGTTCTCGATCGACTGTATCATAGGCCGCCGTGAAGTCAATGAAGATGTGATGTGTGGGCACGTTGTACTCACGACATTTCTGTAAGATCTGTCGGATTGAGAAGATCTGGTCCGTGGTGGCACGGGCTTCCATGAAACCCGCTTGGTACTGGCCCACGAACCTCCTGGTTAAAGGTGATAGACGACGGAACAGGATCTGTGAGAGTATTTTGTAGGCGGCATTGATAAGCGAGATGCCGCGGTAGTTGCGGCACTCCAGCTTGTCGCCCTTCTTGTAGATGGGACAGATAACTCCCTCCATCCACTCGTCTGGCAGTTTTTCCTCCTCCAAAATCCTGGAAATGGACCAGTGCAGCGCTCTAGCCAGCTCTTCCATGTTTCAAGAGCTCGCTCGGCAGTCCGTCTTTACCTGCGGCTTTATTGTTTTTCAGCTTCCCGATCTCACAAAGAACTTCGTGAATATCGGGAGCTGGTACTCGGTCATCCGCTGCTGGTGCTCCTAGGTCAGTTCCTGCTCCGCTTCTGTTTGCTGTTTCGCCATTCAGGTGTCCATCGAAGTACTCCTTCAGCCTGTCGACCACCTCACTGGCATCCGTGAGAAGGTTCCCATCCGCGTCGTTGCACATGTCGGCTTGCGGCACATAGCCTCTGCGGGCCTGGTTTACCTTCTCATAAAATTTCCGCGTTTCACTTGCACGGTATAGCTGCTCCAGCTCCTCATGCTCACGATCCTCTTGCTGGCGCTTCTTTCGTCTGAGAATCGTGGTCATGTCGTTCCGTGCCCGTTTGTAATTGGCCTTGTTCTCTCTCGTTGACCTGCCCAGGTATATTGCCCAGGTCCGGTTCTTCTCATTCACCGCTGCCTCGCACTCCCCGTCATACCAGTCGTTTCTGACACTCGGTGCTTCCACTCATAGTGTCGCCGTTGCGGTCTCCACGATAGCTGTGCGAATGCTGCACCAGCCGTCTTCGAGAGGCAATGCGTTCAGCCCCTCCGCTGTTGGTAGCACCGCTTCAAGCTGTTGCGCGTATTCCTCCGCAGCCTGGGAGTTCCGGAGCTGCTTAATGTTGAGCCGCGGGATTCGGCGATGTCGCGCGTGGTATACGGTCGACAGTTTTGAGCGCAATGATACCGCAACTAGGTAGTGGTCCGAGCCAATATCCGCACCGCGATAGGTACGTACGTTTGTAATGTCAGAGAAGAACCGGCCGTCGATGAGAACACGGTCAATTTGATTTGCTATACGTTGGTCAGGTGATCTCCAGGTGGTTTTGTGGATGTCCTTACGGGGAAAGAAGGTACTTCGGACTGCCAGTCCTCGGGAAGCTGCGAAGTTGACGCATCTCTGGCCGTTGTCGTTCGTCACGGTGTGTAGGCTATGTTGGCCGATCACCGGCTTGTACATTTCTTCCCTACCGATCTGCCCGTTCATGTCCCCGATGACGATCTTGATGTCTCTACGCAAGCAGCTATCGTAGAGTTTCTCCAGCTGTGCGTAGAACTCTTCTTTCTCTACATCGGGTCTTCCTTCGTGAGGGCAGTGCACATTGAGGATGGTGTAGTTGTAGAACCGGCCTTTTATTCTCAACAAACACAACCTGTCGCTGATCGCCTGCCACTTGATCACACGACTCTGCATCCTGCCCAGCACTATAAAGCCGGGGCGTTCAGCGATCTACAGTTCCATGTACCGAGATTCCAATCGTCGTCCTTATTTCGTCGCCTAGGTCGTTGCCAATTGTTCCGGTCCGTATTCAATTCTTGATTGTTCGTAGTATTTTAATGTTTCGGCATGCTGCCTTACTAGGGCTGCGGATGCCTAGTCTCGCGACGGGGCTGCCGTCTTGGGTGTAGCTGGCGAGACGCCGCATTTCATAATTCAGCCGTCCGCTCCGGATCAGACGCTGTTTGAGCCGCCCCTAACATGGGGAACAGACGCTCGGACAAGTTGCCCTCCTAGGAGAGCAGCTCCCCCTTCCCTGTCAGCATACGACCAAGTTCCCACCGGTTCACCGATCTTCCCTTGGTTGCTCGTATCCCAGTCGGTACCACGTGGAGGTAGGGATAGTAGTTGCTGGGCATTATGCTTTGGACCACACTGGGGTCTATTTCATGCCAACTAGTACGGGTGTACTGCTGGTACGCACTGCCCAGCCGTTACCGTTTCAGTCCTTCGGGAGGTTTATTCTTGCTACTTTCATATATACTATTTATTTTCACCAAAAATATCGTCATCACAGCATAATACTCGGCATTAGTTAGGGATGGGCGATACGAACATCGATACCAGCGGTATCGATACTGGGAGTCGCGGTATAGAGTATTTTGGCATCGATACTCAACGCGACAAATCAGTACCGGTATCGATACTCTCTAAATGACGCTTTTTGAAAAAAAAATTGCAGGTCTGATACCGATACTATCGAAGCATCGATAATCAATACTTTTTCAACCGATACTCCGATACCTGATATCGAAGTTCATTGAAATATCGCGATACAAAAGTATCGATACTTTTGTCAGTATCGCTCATCCCTAGTTCTCCTAATTGGAATATTTGATTTTTACCCCGCTGACATTCCACTATACGAGCCCATGCAGCTTTATAAGTATTAGTTGCATGAAGGGTTCCCAGTATTCATGCAAGCTTGTGGCAATGCAAGACCACAACCAACAGCCACAATTATCAACAGTAGTAGGCAACGCCCAACAGTTGCGCATTGCAAATGATTCCGTTGGAATCACTAGACAGTCGCTGGCAGCTTTTAGTATAGCGTATCAAAATCGATTTTGAAAACCTCATAATAACATGTTCAATAAATTCAAAAGTATTGAATGAGTTAGAGTAGATGTATCTTTTTTTAACGTATAAATAGGTAAGCATGAAGTATAAAATATTTTGCTGCGCAGTAGATCGTGTAAGCCAATGTTTGCTATGTTTCTTAAACACACACATAAGCATACTTTATATGCGCACTTTATATTGACTCACGCATACCCAGTTCTGCCGTTGCCCAAAGCATCAGAACATCTGAACCACGAATTCGAACACCTTTCCGTCTTCGTAATGCACTGTGCTTCCGACATTCAAACCTCACAGATTGAGACAAAATACTTATCCTAATCCATTTTCTTCTTCATCCCGTATCAATACCTTTCCTGTAGGGTGGTTTCGTGTCAAGCCACTTGGCATCGGTAACATCGTCCACACCAACACTTGTCTATCTTAGAAGCGCTGTTAAAGATGCTCTTCCCAACACATTCAAAAGGTCTTTCACAGGCCCCGCACAGTATCAATTTTAACTCGTTTAACCTTCTGATGGGAATTTCTCCCAGCAAACACGTCTATCACACACGCCAGTCTCCTGAACGCCTCCGTCAACACAATTCAACACCCACAATCACCAAAAAACACTCAATTTTATTATTTTTTTACGCACGCAAAACTTAACTTTTTTCCATTTCCAATGGGCGAATACCAATCAATATGGGTTCTTGAAACCTGAATTATACCCAGTGGCCAGAGTCCGACCTAAAACCCAATTTTTAATCCAGATGACCACTTCTGGTTGCCTGATAATCATAAAATCATAAAATCCATCATAAAATTGCCGAACTGCCTAATTTGGGTATTTCGATGGCGAAGATGGCGACAGTTTCCGATCAACAGCCTAAAGTGACAAATATTATCCAATACGATTTGGGGTAGCGGTATGATACCCGGAGGCCAAAAATCATCTTCAGACGCCATTTTAAATTACTAGACAGTAGCTTCAGGTTTCTGGGAACCAGTCTTAAAGGGACAAACATTAAGCAATGTGAATTTTTTAGTACCTGGGATGATGCTCAGAGGCCAGGAATCAACTCCATACTTAATTTTGAAATCCGAATTTGCGACTTCCGGTTTCTAGAAATCATCCTTCAATTGTTAAATATAATCCAATAAAGGTATCTTTGGAATTTAGAATACAGTAAGGTCGCTTTTTACGCGGTTTTGCCTTTATCCTAGAAAGGTATAGCAATCACTGGAAAAACCGAAGGTATAAAAGTGGCCCCAATGGCCGAATGTCATATACCACTCGACTTCTTTCGACGAACTGAGCATTTTCTGTATGTATGTATGTATGTGTGTATGTGTGTATGTGTGTGTGTGTATGTGTATGTGCAACTTTTTTTTCTCACTCACTTTTCTCAGAGATGGCTGGACCGATTTTCATAAAATTAATTGCAAATGAAAGGTCTAGTTGCGCCATAGGTTGATATTGAATGTCATTGTAATCGGATTTTTAGTTTAGAGGTTATGTATCAAAATGTGAAAATCACGAAACATCAATATCTCAGAAACCACACAACCGATTTCAATAAAACTGGTTTCAAATGATTGGGCTGTCCTCAGAAACCTTAACTTTTGAATTTCGTTATGATTGAACATATGGTTCAAAAGTTATGAAAAGAAAAGTTACCCTGAGGTTGTTTCAACTCACTCATTTTTCTCAGTGATGGCTGAACCGATTTTCACAAAATTGGTGTCAAATGAAAGGTCTAGTTGCCGCATAGGTTGCTATTAAATTTCATTGCAATCGGATTGTAACTGTGTCCGTTGTTCATAAAAATGTGAAATCACATAATGAAAGTAAACATATTGACTTTCTCCTAACGATCACTGGCTAATTAAAAGGTAGAAAAATGATTGAAATGGCCGAATGTCGTATACCACTCGACTCAGTTCGACGAATCGAGCATTTTCTGCATGTGTGTGTAACGCTCTCCCAATCTCACTCGATTTTCTCAGAGATGGCTGAATCGATTTCAATGAAATCAATTGCAAATGAAAGGTCTAGTTGCCCTTTAAGACCCTATTGAATTTTATTGTAATCTGATTCCTAGTTTAGAGGTTTTGTATCAAAATGTAAAAATCACGCTACATCAATATCTCAGAAACTACACAACCGATTTGAACTAAATTGGTTTCAAATGAACGGGCTACCTAAAAACCCTCAACTTTTGAATTTTATGAAGATTGAACATATGGTTCAGAAGTTACAGAAAGAAACGTGTTCTGGAGACTGTTTAATCTCACTCATGTTTCTCAGAGATGGCTGGACCGATTTTCATAAAATCAGTGTCATATGGAAAGTCTTGTTGCCCCATAAGACCCTAATGATTTTTTTTGCGAACGGATTATTACATTTCCTGTTATGTTTAAAAATGTGAAATCCAGCTATGAAAAGAAACATATTCTGATGACTACTTGGGCTCACTCACTTTTCTCAGAGATGGTTGACCCGATTTCCACAGAATTAGTATCAAATGAAAGGTCTAGCTGCCTCATAACACCCCATTGAATTTTGCTCTAATCGGAATGTAACTTCATCTCTAATGTATCGAAATGTGAAAATCACTAAACTTCATTATCTTAGAAACTACACAACAGATTTGAACAATATTTGTATCAAATGAACGGGATAGTTAAGGGTTAACTGATGAATTATGATTGAACACTTGGTTTCAAAGTTTGGCTTCCCCATACGTTCCCTTTTCATTTGATTGTAATCAAACTTAAGCAACCGTTATGTTTTAATTTGCAGTGGTGGGCACCGCTAATCAAAAATTTAGCGACGCTAATCGCTAAGCCGCTAACCGGAGAATTTAGCTCGATAATCGCTAAACGCTAAACGCTAAACCCACATTAGCGGAACTTTCGCTAATCGCTAATCGCTAACTTATTAATATGTAAATAGTCATATCGCTATATTCATTGCTCGTGTTTTGAAAGATTTGGACCACTTTGATCTTTTTTGGTTAAACAAACGAAAACAATTACTTTTTAAAGCTAAGTATTTACAATAAGAGGTTCACGAAACGGTATTCATATTGGATTTTGTAAAAACAAGAATAACAAAAGTTATTTAACTTGCATTGAAAATAGATACTCTTAGGAATGTTTTCATGAAAATTCAATTGTTATCTGAATCAAAAAAGTAGAACCAAAGTTGTCATAATTTCAAGCGCATTGCAATTTACCAAAGTTCTTGGTGTGCCAAAAATTCAATCTAGACCTTGTGCTTGTTCTTCAAAATGCTTCTGTGGCTTGTATGATAACTGGAACGCCATTCTAGGGTAAAAAACTGTCAAAAGTAACTTTCGCAGTAAAGTATGTTCATCTTTCGAATCAATCTAAGTACGCCATCAGCAATTCACAGTTTTTCTAAATATTTCTATTGTCGCTTCTCTACAAAATTTAGCGAATTATCGATTAGCGTTTCGAAGGCCAAAATTTTAGCGACGCTAACAGTTTCGCTAACCAGCTCAAAAATTAGCGAAATCGCTAAATCGCTAACTGAATTTTAGCGTCGCTAATTTGCGAATTATCGAATTAGCGGAATGGTGCCCACCACTGTTAATTTGTAAAACAACGAAAGTCTATTATCTCAAGTATTACATGACTTATTTGAACATAACTAGTGTCATACAAACGAGTCATCTCTCAAACTTACAAATAACAAACTTCATAAAAATTTGATATACTGTTCAAAAGTTTTGTAAAAAAAAGAAATTCAAAGACTATTCAACACTATAGCTGCTTTGATCAATATATATGGCCTCAACATAATTTAAATGTGGTATCGTACTATTTGAACGTTCCCGGTATCGCTCGTGATTAAATTGTTCGAAATTAAGAGTCATTTCTTATATTTCGCTATTTCTGAAGCACTGACATTACGTCAAATTTCATATTTTATACTTTAATTACATCATCAATATTTTAGAACCCAAAGAGTGAATATACCTTTTTGTATTTAAGCATTCATGTAAATCATTTTTACAAATAATAAGTTTGAATGAGAAAGGCTGAGTCTGACCGCTAGGTGGATTAATTTAGGTTTTTTCTACGCGGATTGCTTTCCTCCATTACATAGAAACAGTACAAGATATCGAACTCATTTCAATCACGTTTTCCGTTTTAGGCCACGAGTGATCATATATCAGTTTTCAAAAAAATTCACATATTTTGGTGTAAATACTCAAAATTTAAAATATTGCATTTTGGTCTCTAGATTGGCCTCTATCATATTCAAACGAGATTTGAACGTTTTAAAACTGTTTTCTTTGTTATATTTGCAACTCAAAAAAGTCGTTTTTACGCGGGCCCATACAAATTTGGAACGCATCCCCCGCGTAAAAAGCGACCTTAGTGTATTGATGTTGTTTTTGAAGGAATAATTGGAGCACAGTATTTAAAATTTGATGTAATATTTGTACAAAATAAATAGTTTTTCTATCATAATGACTCCTAATTTCGAACTATTATCAAAGCAGCTAGTTTTAAACAGCCTTTGGGTTTTGATTCTTTGTATGTTTGAGGAACAACCTGTTCGTTTGACACCTGTTTTCTTTCAATAAGTCTTTGTAATCTTTGAGAGAATAAACTTTCAATACTTTTACAATTTAACACATAATGGTTAAAATGAAAGTCCGATTACACTGATCAACACAAGTGTGGCTCCGAAGGTCAAACTAAGAAAAAATGAAAAAGTAAAATTTTCTGAACACGTTTTTTTCATACTCTTCGAACTACATGTTCAATCATCATAAAATTCGTTATTTGGGGGCTTTGAAGACAGTTCTATTTTGTTCAAATCGGTTGTGTAGTTTTTGAGATAATGGAGTTCCATAACTTTTAAATTTTGATGCATAACAGACAAAGTTACAGTCAGATTCTAATAAAATTCAATAGGGTCTTATCAGGCAACTAGACCTTTCTATTGCAACTTATTTCATGAAAATCGGTCCATCCATCTCTGAGAAAAGTGGTCGAGTTCAAGCAGTCTTCTCTGTCTCTATATGCCTGAAGGGCACTGGGTACTGAAATGCCACTGCGATCAAGCAGTCTTAGAAACATGTTTCTTGTCATAGCTGGATTTCCCATTATTATACATAACGGACAAAGCTAAAGTCCAATAACAATAAAATTCAATAGGATCTTATGGGGCAACAAGACCTTCCATATGACAATAATTTCGTGAAAATCGGTCCAGCCGTCTCGTGAGAAAAGTGAGTGAGTTTAAACAATCTTTGAAACACGTTTCTTCACATAACTTTTGAACAACATATCCAATCATTATAAAATTATTTTACAAATGGTTCAACAAACAAGCCTGTTTTTTTGATACCAATTTTGTTCAATTGGTTGTGAAGTTTCTGAATGAAGTTTGTTATTTTCACATTTTGATACATAACCTCAAAACTAGAAATCCGATTACAGTAAAATTCAATAGGGTCTTATGGGGCAACTAGACCTCTCATTTGCAATAAGTTTCATGAAAATCGGTCCAGCCATCACCGAGCATTGTGTCGCGTGTGCACTGCTGCTCGTTGCCGTCGTCGCGGTTGAAGACAGCAAAAACTTCAAAACAAGGAAGAAAAAGTCAACAAGAGCCCGTGCGTTGTGTCGCTACTTGAAGTGATTCAGTACCCGGCGCACGGCTGTTTGGCTGTATTGGTGTTAAACACAATGCAAATTTGTAGGGATCTGGCACCGATCAGCCGTGACAGAAATTACCAAAGTACGCCCGAATAAGCTGCGTGTTTTGGTGTCTGACTTCAAGCAAGCAAACGAGATTGCTGCTTGTGAGCTCTTCACGCGGGAGTACCACGTGTACCAGCTCGCGTAGTATAGATTGACGGTGTGGTCAGCGAATCGAGTCTGACCGTCGAGGACCTGTTGAAGGCTGCAAAAGGCCTTTTCAAAAATTCTAGCCTTGAGCCAGCCAAGATACTTGAATGTAAGCAATTACATTCAGTATCGCTCGACAAGGGTGTAAAAGCTTACACCCCAACAGACTCTTTTCGCGTGACTTTCGCCGGGTCTGCTCTGCCGAGCCAGGGTGAAAATAAATTCCCTGAAATTACCTGATTTTCTCTGATATTCCAAATTTTTTCCCCTGACTATTCAAATTTATTTTAAAATGATTTAAATTACGACTATCATAGGTTTTACCACCTAAATCTCAAAACTAAGAAGAATCATACTCAAACTGGTTCCTGCTAAAATTCCCACCAGTAATTAAAACAGTTTAGCTTCGCTTTTGCTAACCTAAATCTTGAACAAAAATATTTTTTGTTGAAAAAAAAGTCTAGTTCGTGGCCGACAAAAGTGAAAAAAAGTCCTGAAGCTCAAATGAGTATCCTAAAAATATTATAGCTTTTTAACCTGTTCATTTTGGTGCTCCTGGTAAATGCAGAAGTGTGTCATAAGGCCGTAGAGTAATTGCTCGCCGTGTTCGTCGTTTTCCGTGTACTTACGGGAAAATTTTATTGAAGTTTCTGAAGACTTCTTGAGGCCTTTCCGAAACGTCTAGGGGCACCAAAATTCACAATAACTGTGTTATCATATAACTATTTTGAGACACACCTGCTTTAACAAGAAAATCAAACAGATTTGGAATTCTGGTTGGATCAGTTGAATAATTGTTTAAGACCTTGACTGTAAAAATTAGAAATCAACAATTTCGCCTTTATGCTCAACATCACACTTTTATGCTAAACACTGTCGAATGCTTTTTCTTTGTATAAAAGAGCAGCTCCACTTGAATAACATTCAGATATATTAGCTCGGAACATAATAAATTGATTGGTCGACAACTTGAAACCTCAGCAAGTTTCTTATCCGGCTTTAAAATTTGAGTATTTTTAGCACTTTTCCATAATTTGGCGAAATATTCATTCTGAAACAATTCGGAGAATTTCTCATGAACTATGATTAAAATGTTTAAAATTCCATCGTCACGAGGTGCTTTGATACTTTTGAAAATTTTAATGAAAGATTCAATCACTTTTCAATTTTAAGTTTCAATTATTTCTGCTGATAAAAATTCCGGTGTAGAAATTTGATAACATTAACGTGTGACATCGTCTTTTATAGGGTGTTCTAGGCGTATATTATATATTCTTCTGATTTTTTTTTCTGAAAAAAAAAAAACTATTGGAAAAATCGATTTCGAATTTTAACAACTGTAAGTGGTTTTAAGACATACTCTTCCGTCAAGAAATAATGACGCAGGGAGGCCAGGTCATTTTTCAAATATATTCACACTCCACAAAACAATGTCTTTATAAATTGGAAATCTGAAGTATAAAATATGAAATTTGACGTAATGTTAGTGCTTAGGAAATAGCGAAATAAAAGAAATGACTTTTAATTTCGAACAACTTAATAACGAGCGATAGCGGGAACGTTCAAATAGTACGATACCACATTTAAAATATGCTGAGGCCATATATATTGACCAAAGCAGGTATAGTTTTAAATAGACTTTGAATTTCTTTTCTTTCCAAAACTTTTGAACCCCATATCAAATTGTTATGAAGTTTGTTATTTGTAAGTTTGAGAGATGACTCGTTAGTATGACACTAGTTATGTTCATATAAGTCTTGTAATACTTGAAATAATAGACTTTCGTTATTTCAACAATTTAATACATAACGGTTGCTTAAATTCGATTACAATCAAATGAAAAGGGAACGTATAGGCCAGCCAAACTTTGAAACCAAGTGTTCAATCATAATTCATCAGTTAACCCTTAACTAGCCCGCTCATCTGATATATTGATCAAATCGGATGCGTAGTTTCTCAGATAATGAAGTTTCGTGATTTTCACATTTCGATACATTACAGACGAAGTTACAGTCCGACTACAGCAAAATTCAATAGAGTGTTATGAGGCAGCTAGACCTTTTATTTGACACTAATTTTGTGGAAATCGATTCAACGATCTCTGAGAACAGTGAGTGAGTTTATGTAGTCTCCGGAATATGAGCCGTTGCGGAACAGAGTGGTCTATGTGCCATCGAGCAAATTTGTCAGGAGAAGCAATTTTCGGAAAATCTCTGAATAAGTTTTTTTTTCATCGGATTCTTTCAAACAAAATGTTCTAATATAAAGGTTATAAAGTAGTTTAACATGTGTATAAATAAAATTACCATTTTTTGGCGAATTAAGTGATTTTACCATACCAGTGTACATAGACCACTCTGATTTCATATATATTTTACTGGAATCCTCGTTTCGTTTCGGAATAGAGTGGTCTATGTACAAAAACCCAAATTAATCCACCTAGTGGTGAGACCCAGCCTTTCTCATTCGAACTTATTATTTGTTCAAATAGAATTACGCAACACTACCATTTTAAAAAAATATACCTTGAAAATTTCTGCTGGATTTATTTTCTACTTTAAATAACGAATTTCTGGTAGCCAACAGCACAACTATAACGACCATTCAAAACCTAACATTCACACACATATGAGCATACATAAACACTTACACATGCAAATACCATGACTTAAATAAGTTTCAAATACATCACGCGAAAAATCCACTGTCGACTTATTCTATTGCTCACCCCTAACTACACACACTGCTGCGCAGGCGTTGTTTATGCTACTGAAAGGAATGTCTCATCACACACAGCAGAGTCAGCTGACGCTGATAACTCTTATAGACCTGTGTGATCGAGACCAAAGCCAGTCTGAGTCATGCCTGCGAGTGCAACACAACAACGGAAGGTGCTACGTAGGGCTAAATTTTTTCGAATAAATTTTTATCTTTAACAACGGCTTTTACCCGTTAACATTCAAGTTCATTTAAGGCAGACAGTCTCTGCAGCCGGGGAAGCGAAAAATAAGCGAATTGAAAATACGATACAGATTTGGAAAAACACACCGCATCCAGACGGGGCTTGAACCCGCAGTCTCCCTGATTACTTCACTGGTTGCCGGAATACTTCCTAAAATGGCCAAATTCTGCCTAATCTGGTAATAGTACAACATCAAATTTGGAAAATGTTGAGGTCACATATTTTGATTGTTGCTATAGTTTTAAACAGTCTCCGAGCTACTTTTCTTTCCACAACTTTTAAACCACATGCTTGAAAATTATGATGGTTTTAAAGACAAGTTTATTTGGACCATTGAATCCAACTATGTTCAGATTGGTTGTGTAGTTTCTGTGGTACCTAATTAAGTTTTGTGATTTTTACAATTTGATACATAACGGACAAAGTTGAAGCCCGATAGCAGTGTAATTAAATAGGAATTTATTGCGCAACTAGATTTTTTATTTGAGACAAATTTAGTGAAAAAACGGTCCAACCATTCTGAAAAAATTGAGTGAGCTTAAGCAGTCTTTGGGATAACCAAAAACGCCAAAAGTAAGGTCTTGATCAACGAAACAATTTTGTTGAAGACATTGAGTACATAAAATCAATTTTTCATAGTCAAATCTAGAACGATCACGAATTTTTGAATTTAGACCACTGTACACTGTGGGATTTTCAAATAAATCTTTCCACCAATTGTAAATGTCTTGAAATATAATACTTGGAGTGTGTAGAAACTATTTTGGAAGTTGTTTCATAACATTGTGGCTGAAAAACGTGCTTTACATTGAGTATTTCGTCGTTTTAATATCACTTTTTTGTACTTTACGACCTTCGAAAGGGCATTACTCAAAAATGTACCGTACGATGATTTTGAAATTATGACCAGAGATTCTGGCCGTCAAAACGAATCGAATGGTGTACTCAGATTCTTTGGTGCATTTTTTTTATAATAACGGTCTTCAGAAGCACCGTGGTGTAACATGTTACAAATCACGCGTAACATGTTACAGGACAAGTGACAAGTTTCATATCACATGTAATATGTTTCGGACGAAAATTCAACATGGTATAAATCGGCTTTAAAGTTCGATTTCTCGAAATTTTTCAAGTCTCCTAACTTCAGCTGCTTGAGTAGGTGCGGTTTATGCACCACTCTGTTTCGCAACGGCTCATATATTTCTTTTCATAGCTGGATTTCAAATTTTTAAACATAACAGGCAAAGAAATGAAACGTTTGCAAAAAAATCAATAGGGTGTTATGGGGCAACAAGACCTTCCATATGACACTGATTTTATGAAAAACGGTTCAGCCATCTCTGAGAAACATGACTTGAAATAGTCTCCAGAACACGCTTCTTTCCATAACTTCTGAACCACAAGATCAATCTTCATGAAATTCAAAAGTTGAAGGTTTTTTAGCTAGCCCGTTCAATTGAAATTAATTTTGTTCAAATCGGTTGTGTAGTTTCTGAGATATTGATGTTTCGTGATTATTACATTTTGATAAATAACCTCTAAACTAAAAATCCGATTGCAATAAAATTCAATAAAGTCTTTTGGGGCAACCAGACCTTTCATTTGCAATTAATTTCATTGAAATCGGTTCAGCCATCTCTGAGAAAATCGAGTGAGATTGGGAGAGCGTTACACACACACATACAGAAAATGCTCAGCTCGTCGCACTCGAGTCGCAGTCGAGTGATATACGACATTCGGCCCTTTTGAGCACTTTTATACCTTTAGTTTTTGCAGCGATTGCTATACCTTTCTAGGAGAAAGGCAAAAACGTAGTAATTAGTATAAAATACGCGCACTACTCGATGACTTGTAGGCATCAAATGGTGAGTTGACAACCTGGAAGGAGCGTCAACTTAGCTTCGGCCCTCACAAGTTCCTATCTCACACCTCCACGAGTCATATGATTACACTAGACTGCGGGTTGAAACATGGATACAACTGGTTGGTTTTGCCTGGGCAATGTTGTCATCCGACAATAGCTAAGTGAGAAGGTGCGACGCGATAATTGGCGCGTGAACCATATTCCGGCGGTAGAGGAAATGCTTCGCCTTGAACCGGCTTCATAATACTGGGTAAGATGCTTCAATGCGTGATAAGGTGGCAGCCGATCAACGCGAGGATGTGCAAGTTGAGGATAAAGGGCCGGTTCTTCAACTACAGCATCATCAACGTGCACTTTCCACATGAAGGAAGACCCGAAGACGAGATGGAAGCGTTCTACGCGCAGTTGGAGCAGGTCTACGATAGCTGCCAGCGACGGGACGTGAAGATCGTTATTGGGGACATGAATGCTAAGGTAGGACGGGAGGCAATGGCCAAACCGGTAATCGGACCAGATAGCCTGCATGCCGTGTTTAATGATAACGGTCATCGGTGCGTAAACTTTGCGGCCTCCCATGGTATGGTAGTCCGAAGTACCTTCTTTCCCCGCAAAGGTATCACCAAATCTACCTGGAGATCACCCGACCAACAGACAGAGAACCAAATCGACCACGTTCTAATCGACGGCAGGTTTTTCTCCGACATCATCAACGATCGCACCTACCGCAGCGCGAATATAGATTCGGACCTCTACCTAGTAGTTGTGTGCATGCGCTCAAAACTATCGACGGTGTATAACACCCGCCGAAGTCGAACGCCGCGACCAAATATTGAGCAACTGCGGCACGCCGAGGCTGCACAGGAATACGCGCAGCAGCTGGAGGCAGTGCTACCTACGGAAAAGCAGCTTGGCGCAGCTACCCTTGAAGATGGCTGGAGGAGCATCCGATCCGCCATAGGTAGCACTGCTGTAGCGCTACTAGGTACAAGGGCCCCGAATCATAGAAATGACTGGTTTGACGGCGAATGCAAACGGTTAGTCGAGGAGAAGAATGCAGCACGGGCGAGAATGCTGCAACACCGTACGAGAGCGAACGTGGAACGATACCGACAGGCACGGAACAGCCAGAACTCAGTCCTCCGAAAGAAGAAGCGCCAGCAAGAGGACCGAGATCGCGTAGCAATGAAGGGGCTGTACCAAGCTAACGACACTCGGAAGTTCTACGAGAAGCTGAACAGCTCCCGTAAAGGCTTCGTGCCGCAAGCCAATATGTGCAGGAGCTTAGACGGCAACCTCTTTACAGACGAGTGTGAGGTGATCGAAAGGTGGAAGCAGCACTTCGACATCTAAAGGGCGATGCTGTAGAGCGCGAGGACGGTATGGCAACTTATGGATCTTGGTGCACGAGCAGAAGACATCAGAATTCCAGCCCCCGATCTTCTGGAGGTGGAGTAGGAGATTGGTCAGCTGAAAAACAATAAAGTGGACCAATTTCCCAGCAAGCTATTGAAATACGGGGGAGAAACACTGGCTAGAGCCGTGCACTGGGTCATTGTCAAGGTTTGGGAGGAAGAACGAGTACCGGGGGAGTGGATGGAGGGTATTGTGTGTCCCATCTACAAAAATGGCGACAAACTGGAGTGCTGCAATTACCGGGCAATCACTCTGTTGAACGCCGCCTACAAGGTACTCTCCTAAATACTTTGCCGTCGACTATCACCATTTGCGAAGAAGAGCGTAGGGCGGGATTTATGGGTGCCCGCGCCACCACGGATCAGATATTCGCGGTTCAGCAGGTTATGCAGAAATGCCGCGAATATAACGTGCCCACACATCATCCGTTCATCGATTTTAAATCGGTGTACGACACAATCGGTCGGGACAAGCTATGACAAATTATGCACGACTACGGATTTCCTGACAAACTGACGCGGTTGGTCAAAGCGACGATGGATCGAGCGATGTGTGTAGTTCGAGTTTCGGGGGCACTCTAGGCAAGGTGATGGTCTCTCGTGCCTACTGTTTAACATTGCTTTGGGAAGTGTCATTAGAAGAGCGGGGATTAACACGAGTGGCACGATATTCCAAAAGTCAGTTCGACTGTTTGGTTTCGCCGACGATATCAACATTGTGGCTCGGACCTTTGTGAAGATGGCGGATACGTACATCGGACTAAAGGCTTAAGCCAAACGTATTGAACTGGTCATCAATGCATCGAAGACGAAGTACAAGAAAGGAAGCGGTTCACGAGAAGACAGTGCTAACCTCCCACCTCGAGTTCAAATTGGTGGTGATGAAATCGAGGTGGTTGATGAGCTCGTGTATCTAGGCTCACTGGTAACTGCCGACAACGATACCAGCAGAGAAGCTCAACGGCGCATTATGGTAGGAAATCGTGCATACTTTGGTCTCCGGAGGACGCTCCGATCGAGTAGAGTTCGTCGCCGCACCAAGTTAACCATCTACAAGACGCTGGTCAGACCGGTAGTCCTCTACGGGCATGAGACATGGACTATGCTTGTGAAGGACTAACGCGCCCTTGCGGTCTTCGAGCGGAAGGTGTTGCGTACCATCTTCGGTGGACTGCAGATAGAAAACGGAGTGTGGAGAAGGCGAATGAACCACGAACTGCAGAAGCTGCTTGGGGAGCCATCTATCGTCCACACCGCTAAGATAGGCAGGTTGCGGTGGTGTGAGCACGTTGTGAGGATGTCAGACGACAACCCGGTAAAGATGGTTCTTGAAACCAATCCGGCAGGGCCGAGACGGAGAGGTGCACAGCGGGCAAGGTGGATCGATCAGGTGGAAGACGACCTGCGGACCCTACGCAGACTGCAGAGCTGGCGAACTGCAGCCATGGACTGAGTGGAATGGAGACGACTCTTTCGTACAGCAAAGGCCACACCACGGCTTGGGACGGTTTGGTAAGGTAAGTAACTTGTTGACTTGTTAGAGCCTATTTGGATACTTTTCAAAAAGTTTAAAGTCACCATTTCTTGATATTTTGGTCATTAAAGTCACTACTGTTGCACTGTCTAACCGTTACGAGCCCTGTAAAAGGTATCATCTGTTCCCTGCAATTCATTCTCAGAATGTTTTACTGTACAAAAAGTTCCCGTGCTACAATACTTTAATACATTCCCCGCAGGAATTCAACTGAAATATAAACTTTGAATGCGATTTAACAAATACCTAAACTTGAAATTTTTAACGATGGAACGGTTAAAAAAACAGACCGAGTTTGTGCAAAATGTGCATATGGTTACTGAGTAAGAAGAGTTTGAAGGTTATTTATTGAGGAAAACCCTATCACTCCGCGGGGATAGGGTTAAATAAAGCCTATGCTGAAATGGATGCGTTCTTCTAGAAAATGACCTTTCAGAAAAATTCTTCTACCTGGAACAAATACCTAGTTTTCTGAGCCAAGTACGAGTGCATAGTTTCAGTCAATAAAAAAATGATCGATTATTTTTTGCATATTTTCAACTCATTTGGTATTATTTGGTACTTTTGTTTTCGCGTCGAAAACAGCAAATTAAGTAACCTAATTATTATTGAGTGTTGTTGTAGAGTCGCTGGTGAGCGTCCACATCGAATGCACTAAAATAAATCCAATTCATTCCGTAAAAAATCTCAATCCTCTGAAATTTTCCCTGATGACATTTTTAAATTCCCTGATATTCCCTGATTTCCCTGATCGGAAAATTAAATCACTGATATTCCCTGATTCTCCCGGTTTTTCCCGGTAGTCGCCACCTTGCGAGCTATTGGTCCGAACGAAGAAACGCGGATATTGGCGTCAATTCGTGAACGAAACGTCGAAGGAGACATCGATGAGCACTCTTTGAAACACAGCCCGAAGAATGCGAAATCGTATAACGGTCAACGAAAGCGAGAAGTCTTCAAGTCGGTGGATATTTGATTTTGTCAGGAAAGTATGTCCGGACTTTGTTCCTGCGCAAAACTTTGTTCGTGATACGTCTCCGGGCCACGACGCGATAGAATCACCTTTTACGATGGCAGAATTTTCAGTTGCCCTTTTGTCCTGTAACAATAACGCGCCTGGGTTAGATAGAATCAAATTCAACTTGTTGAAGAATCTGCCCGGCAATGCCAAGAGACGCTTGCTGAACTTGTTCAGTAAGTTCCTGGAGCAAAACATTGTACCGCAGTATTGGAGGCAGGTGAAGGAGATCGCCATCCAAAAACCGGGAAACCAGCTTATGATCACAACTCTTATAGGCCGATTGCAATGCTTTCCTGTATCCGGAAATTAATGGAGAAAATGATACCCCGTCGTTTAGACCATTGGGTCGAATCAAACGATCTACTATCAGATACTCAATTTGGCTTCCGCCGTGCCAAACAGAAGAATGATTGTCTTGCGTTGCTTTCTACAGATATTAAGCTAGCCTATGCTCGCAAAGAACAAATGGCATCTGTGCTCTGTGGGGACTGTTGATTCCGTTTATATTAACATTCTTTCGGGCAAACTTCACCGACAAGGATTTTCATCAATTTTAAACAATTTTTTGCATAATTTGTTGTCCGAAAAGCATATGCATTTTACGCATGGCGATTAGGCAACTTTTCGTATTATGCACGATAAGACAACTTGCAGTTTATGCACGATAAGACAACTTGCAGACGACAGCGTGGTCTCTGTTACAGGAGCCAAAGCTGCCGATTTGCAAGGACCATTGCAAGATACCTTGGACAAATAGCTTTACAGCTAGGTATCGAATTCTCTCCGGAGAATACTGAGACAGTAGTTTTTTTTCTAGGAAGCGCTAGCCTGCTCAGCTCCACTTACAGTTAATGGGTGAAACGATTTCTCAGGTTTGCTCGATTCGAAAGGCACCTGGGGATGTCACGTTCGGTATTTGATGAAAATATGTCAACAGCGAGTAAATTTTCTCCGGAAAATTACTGGATCATGGTGGGGCGCCCACCCAGGAGACCTCATAAGGCTTTATCAAAAAACGATATTGTCGGTGCTTGAGTACGGGTGCTTCTACTTCCGCTCCGCTGCAAAACACCCATTTAATCAAGCTGGAACGATTGCAGTATCGTTGTTTGTGTATTGCCTTAGGTTGCATGCATTCGACCCATACGATGAGTTTGGATGTTTTGGCGCGCATTCTCCCATTAAAAGACCGCTTTTGGGATCTGACTACTCGTATTCTTATCAAATGTGAGGTTTCGAACCCCTTGGTAATTGAAAATTTCGATAGGCTAGTTTAACTTAATTCTTAAACCCGTTTCATGACTGTGTATTTCAGTCACATGTCTCGAAGTATAAATCCTTCCTCATACACCTCCAATCGTGTCAATTTGTTAGATACTTCTGTTTCTACTGTATTTTTCGATACATCCATGATGGAAGAAACTCGTGGAATCCCGGATCATTTACGCGTGCAGCAGATCCCTAAAATATTTTATAACAAATATAAAAACATCAACTGCTATAATGCGTTTTATACTGATGGATCACTTCTCAACGGGTCCCTTGGCTTCGGTATCTTCAACAATAATTTTACCGCCTCCTACACGCTCGATAATCCTGCTTCTGTTTACGTCGCAGAATTGGCTGCAATTCAGTATACCTTATGGATTATTGAAACAATGCCCACAGACCATTACTTCATCTTTACGGACAGTCTCAGTTCTATTGAGGCTCTCCGATCGATGAAGGATTTAAGGAACTCTCCGTATTTCGTGGGGAAAATACGGGAACATCTGAGTGCTTTACTCGAAAAATCTTCTCAGATTACCTTGGTGTGGGTCCCTTTTCATTGTTCCATTCCGGGCAGTAAGAAAGCGGACACTTTGGCTAATGTGGGCGCAATAAACGGTGATATTCACAACAGACCTATTGCCTACAATGATGTTTTTTAAATTTTCACGTCAGAGTACACTTGTCAACTGGCAGGCCTCGTAGGATAGGGGAGAACTGGGGAGGTGGCTACACAGCATCATCCCCATGGTTTCCACCAAACCTTGGTTTCGGGGGTTGGATGTAGGACGAGATTTCATTCGCATGATGTCTTGGATTATGTCCAACCACTACGGGTTAGATGCACATCTCCTGCGTATTGGGCTGGCGAGCAGTACTCATTGCGTTTGTGGATTGGGGTACCAAGACATTGAACACGTGGTTTGGGTGTGTGCTGAATTCCGCGGCGCCAGATCTCTTCTTTTGGATACCCTCAGGGCCCGAGGAATACAGCCCTATGTGCCAGTTCGTGATATCCTCGCTCAGCGAAACTTGCCATACATGCTACATGTTTATAGCTACTTGAAGAGCATCAAGGTTAACAGCGAAACGAATCTCGGATAAAAAAAAACCATGTTAGTTTTAGCATTAAATTGAGTTTCAGCTCGTAGTCAGCAGCAAGAAAAAAAATTGCCTTTAGCTTATAAGATATTTTAGACCATAAGGCATTAGATTAAATTGGCTCCGTAAAACATTAAATTGTATTGTGCCGTGTCAAATAAACGTTGTGAAAAAAAAACGATACCCGCAACCACGCACTATTAAGGAATTACGATCGTTTCTCGGAATTACTACCGAAGATTCGTTAGAGATTTTGTTTGGTAAACTTCTTAATACTTGAATCGAATACTTATCCGGCGGAACGAGGGGTTTCTTTTCTTAGCGGTGACGGAGTTGACGAAAGTCAAAACCGTTCGCAATGATAAAACGTCTTACGCTTAAAGCAATTCCGGTGAGACGAACTGGAGTAGACCAGTCGCTGCGGAATGCTCATTGATTAATTCTGTCTCTTTATTGAAAATCATTCGCTTTTATAGGCAAATGTAATTGCCAAAATATTTAATTCTATGTGTTACATGTGTGCCAGTCTTATTACTATCTGCACCACTTCGAATTGACTTCAATACGACTGCACATTTCTCGGCATGGGAGGCAATAACGTATGCAACGACATCAATAGCAACTAACAACTTGGAGATAGCAGTACTTATGAAGCTACCAAAACAAGACCAACGAATATTCTCCAAAATGCACATTTATCCTATCCTACGAGAATCGCAACAAATTTATCTGGAAAACCACACCAAACAACCACATACAAGATTAAATCTCTACAACCAACCATTTTCAGTTTAGATGGTGTCGAGCTTGACACTACAACATGTGTTCCGAGACTTTTAGTCGGACAGCCTGCCACTTGTAACTACACATATAATCCATTGCAGGAAGAAATAATCAACATTGACAAGTCACCAGCTTCTCATCAACTCAAAAGGTATTTCCGTTCTCAAAACAGACTGTGGAATAACCGACAGGAACCATTCTGGGTCCTACTCAATCTCCTATGAAAACTGTAGCATTCACAACGATAAAAAAGTTTATTCGAGTCACTTAACATCGACTTAACAGGAGATCCGATGTATCCGATGGACTCGCGATCGAAAAACAAAACGAAATCACAAATCTAAGTCTCGAACACCTACACCTGGAGACAAGAAAGGGCTTAAATCTTATCAGGCTAACCAACAACAATTTACACTGGAAATTATTTGGAGGATTCAGCCTCCCTCCTCTCATCGGAATTATATGCTTTTTTGTTATCATTCTCCGTAGGCATTCCAGAATTAAAGTACAGAACGCCAAGCCTCAGAACAACTCACCCTTGGCTTACACCAGCAATTTCATGTTCCGGAACCTCACCCATGCAGAAGCGATTTTATAAGTAATAAAGTTAGTTCTAGTTAGACCTTTCAAGAGTGTAGATTGAAAAAGGCTTCCGAAAGCTCCGAAACTTAACTTAAAATATGAAACAACTTTTATATTTACTAATTATGTTTATTTGACGATCTGTACCGTGCGAGATCTCAAACTACAATGGCTCCAGAAATCAAGTAAAAGAGAGTTTATATAATTAGTACAAAGCATAACAGTATGAGTAGTACACATGAGAGGCACTGAAATATTTTCTAGAACATCTTAATGTTTTTTAAAAACCTAAATTAATCCACCTAGCGGTCAGACTCAGCCTTCCCATTCAAACTTATTATTTGCAAAAAAAGATTTACATGAACGCTCAAATCCAATAAAGGTATTTATATTCACTCTTTGGGTTCTGAAATATTGGTGTTGTAATTGAAGTATAAAATATGAAATTTGACGTAATGTTAGTGCTTAAGAAATAGCGAAATAAAAGAGATAACTCTTAATTTCGAACAATTTAATCACGAGCAATACCAGGAACGTTCAAATAGTACGTGCCACATTTAAATCATGTTGAGGCCATATATATTGATCAAAGCAGGTATAGTTTTGAATAGTCTTCGAATTTCTTTTCTTTCCGAAACTTTTGAACAGCATATCAAATTGTTATGAAGTTTGTTATTTGTAAGTTTGAGATATGACTCGTTTGTATGACACTAGTTAAGTTCAAATAAATCGTGTAATACTTGAGATAACAAACTTTCGTTGTTTTAACAATTTAATACATAACGGTTGCTTAAGTTTGATTACAATCAAATGAAAAGGGAACGTATATGCCAAACTTTGAAACCACATGTTCAATCATAATTCATCAGTTAACCCTTAACTAGCCCGTTCATCTAATATCAATATTGTTCAAATCGGTTGTGTAGTTTCTAAGATAATGAAGTTTCGTGATTTTCACATTTCGATACATTACAGACGAAGTTAAAGTCTGATTACAGCAAAATTCAATAGGGTGTTACGAGGTAGCTACCTTTCATTTGACACTAATTTTGTGGAAACCGGTTAAACCATCTCTGAGAAAAGTGAATGAGTCCAAGTAGTCTTCGGAATATGTTTCTTTTCATAGCTGGATTTCACATTTTTAAACCTAAATTAATCTACCTAGCGGTGAGACCCAGCCTTTCTCCATCGAACTTATAATTTGTTAAAATAGATTTACTCCAACACTTAAAAAATACGCCTTGATTATTTCTGCTGGATTTGTTATTCATTCTAAACAACAAATCTTTGGTAGCCAACAGCACAACTATACCGAACATTTAAAATTTAACATATCATCGGCTTCGTGCAATTTTGCATTTTTGAGTTTTTGACACTGCAATTGCATCCATTCTCACTCAAGAACATGCCGATGGAGAAAAAGTGATATCGTATTTCTCCCAGAAACTTTCTACAGCTCAGCAATCGTATGCAGCATCAGAAAAAGAGGGATTAGCTGTGCTATCAGCGATAGAAAGGTTTCGACCCTACGTCGAAGGATCTCATTTCGTTGTCGTCTCAGATGCATCCGCGCTAACGCATATCATGCGAGGCAAGTGGCGGACGTCTTCCAGGTTGAGTAGGTGGAGTATTCAGCTCCAAGGGTATGACCTAAAGATTCGGCATCGGCGAGGTCGTGACAATATTGTACCCGATGCTTTGTCAAGAGCAGTAGAATCCGTCGATATCAGCGATGAGGTTGATTCCTGATATTCTAAAATATTCAAAGGTGTCCGCGAAAACCCCGAAGAGCATATTGACTACAAACTAGAAAATAATAATTTGTTTAAGTTTGTGTCCTCGAAAACAGAGACACTTGATTACACGTTTCAGTGGAAACTCTGTGTACCTGAGGTAGCGCGAGAGAAAATCATACAAACCGAACATGAGAACGGTTTCCATATAGGATCGAAAAATTACTGCATAAGCTCCGCATAAAATATTTTTGGCCAAAAATGGCTACTAGTGTAAAACAATTTGTAGAACGTTGCACAACTTGCAGAGAATGTAAACCAGCTAACCATTCCCAACACCCCGAGATGGGCAAACAGAGGCTGTCTTCAAAGCCATTCCAAATCCTTGCCATTGATTTTATACAATCGCTACCGCGAAGCCGAACAGGAAATACTCACCTCCTAGTCTTACTTGATGTATTTTCTAAGTGGACTATGCTGGTGCCAATAAGAAAAATTTCCACGGAATCAGTAATTCGCGTATTGGAACAGCAATGGTTCCGTCGATACTCAGTACCAGAAATACTAATTAGCGACAATGCGAGTACGTTTCTTAGTAAACAGTTTAAAATGTTTCTTGATCAATATAAAGTGGCACATTGGGCCAATGCTAGACATCATTGTCAGGCTAACCCAGTGGAACGATTAAATCGTAGCATAAATGCATGTGTGAGGACATACGTCAAAACGGATCAGCGAAACTGGGACCCTAAGATTTCCGAGGTAGAATGTGTCCTTAACAACACCGTGCATGCTTCGACCGGATTATCACCGTATCGGATACTCTTTGGCCACGAAAGCGTTACCAGTGGGAATGATCACCGATTAGATGTGATCACGCATGAACTGTCTGAGAAGGAGAGATTGGAAACAAAGCTAAAAATAGTTAAAGCAACTCAGGAAATAGTAGTTAATAACCTAGAGAGAGCTCACGAGCGAAGCGCTAGGAATTATAATCTCCGATTGCGGAAAACAGCTCCAGTTTACGAAATCGGACAAAAAGTATACCGGAGAAATTTTACCCAATCCTCCGCTGCAGGGGCATTTAATGCAAAACTTGGGTTGGCTTACATACCATGCACTATCATCGCTAAGCGAGGCACTAACTCGTACGAATTGGCCGATGAAAAGGGCAAAAATCTGGGCGTATTTTCCGCTGCAGATCTAAAACTAGGTACCAAATAAATATCGGCAGGTATCGTGTCACAGAAGAGGGAATTGATAAAAAAGCAAGCATTTTATCATTGTTGAGGTTAGGTTACACTCTCACTGCAATCTATCACCATCTATTCCTATAGCCACTGTGCTCCAGTATTGATAGCATATCATAGCCAAGCACCGATCAATGTAAACAAAAAAGAACAATGGCAAAGTGCTAGATATTGCGAAGCGGGATCTTTTGAACCGGTTTATCCTGCGTCACGACTGAGCCAGTACAAAATTACAACATTTCACGAACTTGGGCATTTACATGATTAAATTATCCTTAAAATAAAAATAAAAATCACAGGAAGGTTGTGTGCAAAGCCACGACCACAAGGTTGAAGTAGAATACTTTTACAAGAATGATAACCCGGCTGCTTGCGTGTCAGTCATTTTTTCTAGTAAATAAACGTTGACTATTCAGATCAATCGAATTTTGCGCTTTAACAAGGATTGACCATCTTCAATAATATAGTAAGTTGCTTGTCATGTTTGGAGCTTGACAATTTTTTAATTTTGGTTATGCAAAAAATTAATTTTTATGCAGATAATGAAAATTTTTCGAATGTCGTGCTCATGACTGAAGGAAAAGATAATTCAGTATGTTCTGCGACAGCTAAAGTGCGGAGATAAAGTGAAATGTATAGCTTTTACAAATTTAAAAACGTAAATTAACTCAAAAGAAAATATTAACTCTTCAATCATCAGGTTTTGATTTCATCCTGAAAAGGACAATTTGTTGTTCAATTCAATATCGGATAAGATACCGATCACATCTCGGCGTTATCACTGACAGTGCGAATGAAGTATTCCATGTGATAAAATAAACAATGAAAAGCTGATTTAACCTTCAAAACTAGACGGCTCATGTGTTGTCAAAATGAGTCAACTTTTCATTGAATGCATTTACTAGTGCCCGATATCGCACAGAGACTGCATTTCACTAAAGTAACCTCACTGCATCAGCTGCTATCGATGCTGAATACAGCTGTAACTGCTACGCTATCCGTAGCCATGCCACAGTTGTGGCCGCTATACGCTGGCATTGGCATCCACTGGCCCTGCAGCAGCTGGCCCAGCTGTTATCGATGCTGAGATCCGCTGCAACTAGTGCTATGCCACTGCTGTGGTCGCTATCCGCTATCGCTGGTATCCACTGCACTGCTTCTGCTGCTGCTAAGGGAGGACTGCTGTTGTCGCTGTCTAGAACTATTATAAGCGGCTTCGGCTGAAACAGGCTCTTATATAGGCCAAATAGCATATTTTTAATTGCAAGGTATATGATTCGGTCGACCTTGCTTGGGAAGCAATCATAAAACGACCAATCAGAGGTCGTACTTTTCGTTTTGACAAGGCTTGACTATTTTCAATAGTACAATAGTTTGAATAATAAAATTACAATTATCTTCATTTGGGAAGAATCTTAGAAGATTTTCCAGTCTATTGCTGCAAGAACGAAGGAAATCCATTGAACACTAACCGATTTATAAGCATTTGAAATTGGACATATTTTTCACTTTTTTCGGGTTTAGATTTTCATTTCACATCCCTATGTAGCCGAACTTCCTGAGAGAAGTATTCTACTTCAAAAACAACTTTGCTGTAAGCACCACCAAACCTAACTCATCAACTGATAGCACACGTTTGCGCTCAACTTTTATCGCTCTAAATTCCTGAAGTAAATCGTAATGAGTTAAGCTAATTTTGTCAACAATGGCCAATGAGAGAATGAAGAGAAATTGAGATCCGTTAAGCAATTCGCGTTCGGGTAGAAGCGTCGATGGAAAATCATGAATAACTGAATTATCTGATATATTAACGCTAGAATTTTACTTTAGCGAAAGTCGAGAAGGCACAATAAAGGTGCATCTCAAACCTGGGATTTTTGTAAAGCTGAATATAATAATGAAAATAAATTAACAACAGAAATTGTTAATTTATTTTAGAGGGAGTGTGGGGTAGTGTTACAGTTCAAATACTTTGCCCTATTAACATTGCTAAGAGCGCGCAGAGCCGAAGCAGAGAGATTACGGCATACTAGAGATCGTGATGAATCACCATGAGATACGTGCTATAATTCAGGGGAAGGTGAATTATTAAAAGAATTCCCCCCCTCACACCGGAGTAAACGATTCACCACAATGAATATAGAATTAAAGATATAAATAATAATTTAGAAATGAATAAGTTAGTAGAGTTAGGAGAACAGATTACAATAGGATTAAGAGGATGATTGGCGGCTAACGGTCAAATAGAAAATTGTACCAACATAACACTTAGAATCAGGGTTCACACAAAACACTTACACCGTATAGATCTGCCGGAAAAAGGGGATAAAGAATACGGGAGGACAAAATGTAAAGGGAAATAAGGGAAGTTGGCTTGAGAGGAGGGCTGGAGCGACTAAAAGGAGAGAAGGCTCGATCACTCCATTCTAATCCAGCAAGCGGACGAGTATAGTAAAGTTAAACCATGTGAATATAACCTGTGCATTAGTAAAAAAATATAAAAAAAGTACAGCGCATCTTGCGCTTACCAGCGGCAGTCAGACCCATTCAGTATTGGCTCGAAAGAAGCGGATAGCACGCGGTGCCAGATACAGAACGGCAGACTCGCGTTAACTGTCCGGAATTCCCACAGGGACCAGCAACCACGTGGGCAGCATCATCGAAGGACGAAGGAACCACATGGTAGTGCACGAGTAACATCTACCGGTGCCTTCCCGAAAACAGCATATCCCTTGAACGACAGCCACCGTAGCCTACCCCGAAAGCAGCAGCCGTTCCACCCCCGAGAGGACCGCCGAGCAACACAGTAGCTGTGCGGCGAGAGCAAACGAGTGAATTTCACCCACCGTTCACCCGATCGAATCAGCCCATCCAGACACCCGAGTCACCCGAAGCAGATCACCCGTCAGAACCAGCACCCCGAGTCATCATCCGAGGCAGATTCAGCAGCCGGCCGGCCCCCCCTACGCACACACACACACCCACCCAAATTGTAAGTTAGTGAGAAAAAAACTTAACCTAATTTAGAGAGAGTTTTCGATAGAGCCGTCTGCATCCCTGATCGGTGTCAGAAAGCCGCCCTCGAGAAGGAGGGTTTCTCCCTCGAGATCGAGCTAGCCTTGGCAAAAGAGGTCGTGAGAGCCCACCCCGCTAGTCCCCAGAGGAACGACCAGGGACTTGGGGAAATTAGACGTGACCCTTCTGGTAACGTACCACAGTAACAAACTTCTGGTTAAAGCTCAGAACGTGAAAATATCAAATCTTCAATTCATTTGTTTGGTTGTCCTAAAAATGACAGTTTGTTGTTGAATTTAAAATCGGATATGACGCTGATTGCATCTCTGTGTTACGCCGATAGCGGGAGTTATGGTGAACTTAAAATCGGTTGCTGATCGCAACCTTTGAGCTGCCCTAACAGTGCGGGGATCAAGATACACGGACAACATGCACTGTGGGAGCTATTTCACATTCAGTAAATTAGACGGGTGCGACAGATTTAAATTGCTAGGATCCAACACAGAATGCTTGCTTGTGTTGTCAAAAATTATTAACTTTCAATGACTTGTTTAATTGCCTTGAAAAAGGCATTTTGATTTCCAAAATTGGATTTCCTGATGGCAATCTTCATGCTGCCTCAACACGGGAGGAATAATGGCAGTCTGGCGACACACGCTGAGAAGAATCGCGCTGCTCCTGAGACGTGATGACCAACCACAGGGCAAGTGATTTGTTTAATTTGAAGGCAACCACAGGCGCAACCCGCTGCTATGGTCTGTTACTGCTGAGTGCCGATATCTGCTGTTACTGCTGTCAACGTTGTGGACGGTCCATCCAGTTCACCTTCCGACTAATGAATGTAGCTAGTTTTCCCAGAAACACTCTTTTATAGCCGAAGGGTGCTACGTAATAGGCCACGCCTTTCAGTTCAGGTTTACCATTTCCTAATGTTCTTTAGACGAATTATTGCACAATTCGCATTTGATTTTTGTATCCAGCGAATAAACACCGATGGTGCTCTCACACACGCAACGGTTTTAACCCGTATCTTATTGCGGTTTGTAACATCAAGCGATTTCGTTTGCTCGCTGTTGCGTGTTGCAACTTGGCAGCTGGGAGACGACGAAATTCTGTTTATGCTGATTGATTGAATCGACTTCATATTAGCTCTGCACAGTCGAACTAACTGCTTTTGTGAATGCGTTCTAACAGGGCAGTTTATTATTCAATGTCGGTTCTGCTGATCGCAGCTTTTGCGCTGCCCCTACAGTGGGGGGTTTACTAAATAAAGTGAAAATTAGACAACTACAACAGAATTTGATTGCATCCCGCACAGAATGTCTGCTTGTGTTGATGCCAGAAAATTATTAACCTTCAATTATTTGTTTATTTGCCTTGAAAAAAGCATTTTGCGGTACAAAATCGGTTACTGATTACAACTTTTGAGCTGCCCTAACATTGGGGGAATTAAGATACACGAACAACATGCACTGTGGAAGCTATTTTACATTCAGTAAATTCGACGGGAGCGACAGATTTAAATTGGGTCCTAAAGCTATACCAGTTTTTATATATCATTTGAAAAAGCCGTGTTTTCTGAGCGCAACGTGATTTTTAAAAAATTTTTATCGTTTTCCTTCGATTTTTAAATGAAGAGTAAAAAAACTGCTCGAAAGGTCTAAGTTGACGTTTCGCCCATGTACGGTATATGAGAGAACTGTCATTTAAGGCATTTCGAGCAGTTTTTAATTTTGAAGTAGAATACTTCTCTCAGGAAGTTCGGCTACATAGGGATGTGAAATGAAAATCTAAACCCGAAAAAAGTGAAAAATATGTCCAATTTCAAATGCTTATAAATCGGTTAGTGTTCAATGAATTTCCTTCGTTCTTGCAGCAATAGACAGGAAAATCTTCTAAGATTCTTCCCAAATGAAGATAATTGTAATTTTATTATTCAAACTATTGTACTATTGAAAATAGTCAAGCCTTGTCAAAACGAAAAGTACGACCTCTGATTGGTCGTTTTATGATTGCTTCCCAAGCAAGGTCGACCGAATCATATACCTTGCAATTAAAAATATGCTATTTGGCCTATATAAGAGCCTGTTTCAGCCGAAGCCGCTTATAATAGTTCTAGACAGCGACAACAGCAGTCCTCCCTTAGCAGAAGCAGTGCAGTGGATACCAGCGATAGCGAATAGCGACCACAGCAGTGGCACAGCACTAGTTGCAGCGGATCTTAGCATCGATAACAGCTGGGCCAGCTGCTGCAGGGCCAGTGGATGCCAATGCCAGCGTATAGCGGCCACAACTGTGGCATGGCTACGGATAGCGTAGCAGTTACAGCTGTATTCAGCATCGATAGCAGCTGATGCAGTGAGGTTACTTTAGTGAAATGCAGTCTCTGTGCGATATCGGGCACTAGTAAATGCATTCAATGAAAAGTTGACTCATTTTGACAACACATGAGCCGTCTAGTTTTGAAGGTTAAATCAGCTTTTCATTGTTTATTTTATCACATGGAATACTTCATTCGCACTGTCAGTGATAACGCCGAGATGTGATCGGTATCTTATCCGATATTGAATTGAACAACAAATTGTCCTTTTCAGGATGAAATCAAAACCTGATGATTGAAGAGTTAATATTTTCTTTTGAGTTAATTTACGTTTTTAAATTTGTAAAAGCTATACATTTCACTTTATCTCCGCACTTTAGCTGTCGCAGAACATACTGAATTATCTTTTCCTTCAGTCATGAGCACGACATTCGAAAAATTTTCATTATCTGCATAAAAATTAATTTTTTGCATAACCAAAATTAAAAAATTGTCAAGCTCCAAACATGACAAGCAACTTACTATATTATTGAAAATGGTCAATCCTTGTTAAAGCGCAAAATTCGATTGATCTGATTAGTCAACGTTTATTTACTAGAAAAAATGACTGACACGCAAGCAGCCGGGTTATCATTCTTGTAAAAGTATTCTACTTCAACCTTGTGGTCGTGGCTTTGCACACAACCTTCCTGTGATTTTTTTCATTTAAAAATCGAAGGAAAACGATAAACATTTATTAAAAACCACGTTTTGCTCAGAAAATTGCACTCTTTTAGCAGATATATAAAAATCAGAAAACCGTTTTTAACTTTAGGACCCAATTGCTAGGATGCAACACAGAATGCTTGCTTGCGTTGACAAAAATTATTAACTTCCAATTACTTGTTTATTTGCCTTGAAAAAGGCGTTTTGATTTCCAAAATTGGATTTCCTAATGGCATTCTTCATGCTGCCCCAACACGGGGGGAATAATGGCTGTCTGGCGACACACGCTGAAAAAAACCGCGCTGCTCCTGAGACGTGGTGACCAACCACAGGGCTAGTGCTGATGCTAAGGAAGGACGACTGCTGTTGTCGTTGTCTAGAACTATTATGAGCGGCTCCGGCTGAAACAGGCTCTTATATAGGCCAAATAGCATGTTTTCAATTGCAAGGTCCCGTCGACCGTGCTTGGGAAGCAAGCATATAACGACCAATCAGAGGTCGGATTTTACGTTTTGACAAGGCTTGACTATTTTCAATAGTACAATAGTGTGAATAATAAAATTACAATTATCTTATTTTGGGAAGAATCTTAGAAGATTTTCCAATCTATTGCTGCAAGAACGAAGGAAATCCATCAAATACTAACCGATTTATTAGCATTTGAAATTGGACATATTTTTCACTTTTTTCGGTTTTAGATTTTTTTTTTAGAGAGAAGTATTCTACTTCAAAAAATGCAATCATTCTTCTATAGAAATCAATGATACCGTTACCAATGCAACTTCGTGCTGCTTCGTATCCGTTTTTCTCTCCCAGACCAAGCCTATGCTAAAACACCTAGGCTAGAAAAATTAATAATTAAATACTCATAATGCACGAGAATCGAATTACCCGTACCCGACCCGTACCCGACCAGTTGAGAATTTTTCAAACCCGTACCCGACCCGAACCCAACTAGACCTTTCATTTGACACTGATTTTGTGAAAATCGGTTCAGCCATCTCTGAGAAAAATGAGTGAGTGAGAACAACCTCAGGATAACTTTTCTTTGCATAACTTTTGAACCAAATGTTCAATCATAACGAAATTTAAAAGTTAAGGGTTTTGACAGCCCGATCATTTGAAACCAGTTTTATTGAAATCGGTTATGTGGTTTCTGAGATATTGATGTTTCGTGATTTTTACATTTTGATACATAACCTCTAAACTAAAAATCCGATTACAATGTGATTCAATAGCAACCTATGGAGCAACTAGACCTTTCATTTGCAATTAATTTTATGAAAATCGGTCCAGCCATCTCTGAGAAAAGTGAGTGAGAAGAAAAAGTTGCACATACACGCACACACACACACACACACACACACACACACACACACACACACACACACACACACACACACACACACACACACACACACACACACACACACACACACACACACACACACACACACACACGCATACACCCATACATACATACATACAAAAAATGTTTAGTTCGTCGAAAGGGGTCGAGTGGTATATGACATTCGGCCATTGGGACCACTTTTATACCTTTGGTTTTTCCAGTGGTAACGCTCTCCCATCCCAATCTCACTCGATTTTCTCAGAGATGGCTGGAGCGATTTCAATGAAATCAATTGCAAATGAAAGGTCTATTTGCCCCATCAGAGCCTATTAAATTTTATTGTAATCGGATTTCTAGTTTAGAGGTTATGTATCAAAATGTAAAAATCACGAAACATCAATATCTCAGAAATTACGCAAACGATTTGAACAAAATTAATTTCAAATGCACGGGTTACCTAAAAAACCCTTAACTTTTGAATTTCATTAAGATTGAACATGTGGTTCAAAAGTTATGGAAAAAAACGTGTTCTCGAGACTACATAATCTCACTCATGTTTCTCAGAGATTTTCATAAAATCGGTGTCAAATGGAAGGTCTACTTGCCCCATAAGACCCTATTGATTTTTTTTTGCAATCGGACTATTACTTTGCCTGTTATGTTTAAATATGTGAAATCCAGCTATGAAAACTAAAATATTTACAAGACTACTTAAACTCACTCACTTTTCTCAGAGATGGCTTAACCGATTTTCACTAAATTAGTGTCAAATGAGAGATCCAGCTGCCTCATAACACCCTGTTGAATTTAACTGTAATCGGACTGTAACTTCATCTGTAATGTATCGAAATGTGAAAATCACGAAACTTCAATATCTCAGAAACTACACAACCGATTTGAACAATATTGATATCAGATGAACGGGCTAGTTAAGGGTTAACTGATGAATTATGACTGAACAAGTGGTTTCATGATTCGGCTGCTCTATACGTTACCATTTCATTCGATTATAATCAAAATTACGCAACCGTTATATATTAAATTGTTAAAACAACGAGTCTATTATTTCAAAGAATACACGACTTATTCAACATAACTAGTGTCATACGAACGAGTTATCCTACGAACTTACAAACACCTAACTTCATAACAACTTGATATGTGGTTCAAAAGTTATGGAACGAAAAGAAATTCAAAGTCTATTTAAAACTATACCTGCTTTGATCAATATACGTGTACTCAACATAATTTAAATGCGGTTTCGTACTATTTAAACGTTCCCGGTATCGCTCGTGATGAAATTTTTCGAAATTAAAAGTCATTTCTTTTATTTCGCTATTTCTTAAGCACTAAAATTACGTCAAATTTCATATTTTATACTTCAATTATAACATCAATATTTTAGAACCCAAAGAGTGAATATACTTTTATTGGATTGTAGCGTCCATGTAAATCTATAATTAACAAATAATAAGTTTGAATGAGAAACTCATTTTTCGATTTAGTGCTAACGTAAGAACTGTATTAATCACATAAAAACGCGACGCGCTAACGGACACAACACTTATTGTTCTTACAAACGTAAACGGACAACAAAAAATTACCTTTTAAGTCGACCGGTTTCGGTCCCCGTGTGGACCATCTACTGGACAATGCCCAACTGTTTTTATGTGATTGAATGAGAAAGGTTGGGTCTGACCGCTAGGTGGATTAATTTAGGTTTTTTTTTTGTTAATAAGGGGGGGGGGGGGATTTGTTAGTAGCCAAGTATTTATGATAAATATTAGTATGTGTGTTCAATCACAAATGTTAGAACATTGTTAGGAATTTGTTATTTTAATTGTTAGGATTTGTTTGCTTTCGCAATTAGGTCTTATCGTTCGTTGGGATTTAAACCTACTCATCAGAAAAGGAAAAGTAAACTTATATCTAACTTAAATGCTAACTTATTGGCTATAAAGAGAGCTTATCGTAGCAATTGAGGATTGCAACGATTTTTGTCGAAAATTGTTAGTAATTTTATTTGACATAGCTTCTAATGGTTCAACACCAGTAAGTCTATGTAATTCGAGTGTACCAAACTAAGGAGGACGCTTCAAAATCATTTTCAGAATTTTATTCTGAATCCTTTGGAATGTTTTCTTCCTTGCTGAACAGCAACATGACCAGATCGGTACAGCATAAAGCATTGCTGGTCTAAAAATTTGTTTGTAAATCAAAAGTTTGTTCTTCAAACAAAGTTTAGAATTCCTGTTAATGAGAGGATATAAACATCTCGTATATTTTATGCACTTGGCTTGTATACTCTCAATGTGCTCTTTGAAAATAAGTTTTTATCGTAAATTAGTCCCAAGTACTTAACCTTGTCAGACCAACTTAAAATAACCCCATTCATCTTGACAATGTGATTATTGTTTGACTTGAGGGAAGAAGCCCTAGGCTTATGCGGAAAAATTATCATTTGAGTTTTAAAAGCATTGGGAGAGATTTTCCACTTTTGCAAGTAGGAAAAAAAATATCTAAACTTTTCTGCAATCGACTAATTATGACACGAAGACTTTTCCTTTTACGGAAATGCTTGTGTCATCGCAGAACAATGACTTTGTGCATCCTGGAGGCAAATCAGGAAGATCTGAAGTGAATATGTTGTACAAGACTGGACCCAAGACTGAACCTTATGGCACTCCTGCTCTGACAGGAAATCTATCAGATTTTGAAACATGTGAGTTGTTCACCGCCTCCTACATATTCGATACTCCTGCTTCCGTGTACGTCGCAGAACTAGCAGCCATTCAGTACTCTCTTGGGATCATCGAAACCCTGCCCATAGACCACTATTTCGTTTTAACAGACAGTCTCAGTGCCATTGAGGTTCTGCGATCGATGGAGACTGTGAAGCACACCCCGTATTTCCTGGAGAAAATACGTCGGCTTTCAAGTGCTTTGACAGATAAAGATTCTCAGGTTACCTCATTGTTGAAAAGGCTAACTCTTTAGCTAAGGTGGGTGCTATTGATGGCGATTTTTATGATAGACCAATTGCAGAGCTGGTAGCGACTTGAAGAAGAGCATAATAGTGGTCCAAGTTATACTTACTTGTTCAACCGATGAAGAAATGCATATTTATTGTCGAAAATATTTTTTTTATGACAAATAGAGTAGGAAACGGCTTAAGCAGTAGCGCCTATTTTAATCAGTGATTAAAACGAAAACTTTGATTGTCTAGCTGTCTTACGAATATAAGAAATACCGTTAATCACAAAGAAATTATTATATGTATTTTTACCCGATACCCATACCCGACGGGTTCGGGTCGGGTTTCGGGTAACGCCAAAAAATATTTTTCGGGTTCAGGTCGGGTACGGGTAATTCAAAAACCAAGGCTTCGGGTTCGGGTCGGGTACGGGTTTGAAAAATTCTCAACTGGTCGGGTACGGGTAATTCAATTTTCGTGCATTATGAAAATTTAACTATTAACTTTTCTAGCCTAGGTGTTTTAGCATAGTCTTGGTCTGGGAGAGAAAAACGGATACGAAGCAGCACGAAGTCGCATCGGTAACGGTATCATTGATTTCTATAGAAGTATGATTGCATTTTTTTCTTGACCGTGGACTTATTCGAAAAATACTTATTCTGATACTATAACTCCATCATAAGTAAAGCAAATAGTATGCTGGACTTTGCTAAGCGGTTCAGCCACACTTTTCAAGACCCGTACACTATCAAACTATTGTATATTACATATGTTAGACCTATTGTAGAATATTGTAATCTCATATGGATCAGTCCAAAAACAATTCCTTCTTTACGCGCTTCGTAACTTGAATTGGACTGCATTTCCTCTGCCATCGTATGAAGCACGTTGCATGCTCATTAATCTGTAAACACTTAAACAACGCCGCGAATTTGCAATGCTATTCTTCGTCAATGACATTATTTCAAATCGTATAGACTCATCTGCATTACTATCACAACTCAACTTTAATACACCTTCACGGCATCTTAGAACGAGAAAACTTTTTTCAGAAAAAATTTGCAGAACTAATTATGCGAAAAATGGTCCCACAAATCGAATGATGTGTCAGTATAATCTACATTGTAAAACCATTGGCATAACAATTTCAAAAAAAACAAATTAAAAACTGTCTGAAATACACTAGAAATATTTAGCTCGTAACAAGAACATTGCAAACACTATAAATAATAACTGTAATGAAATATTTATGTAGTCTACATTTGCCTGACGAAATAAATAAACAATTAGAAATAAAAAAAATAACATCCACACAAGCAATGAAATTAACAATATTTTACATAATATTTCTGTCCTTAGGTAAGCTACGAGTTTTGAAAGTTTGTCGATTTTTTTGAAAGCCTTTATGCTGTTTAAACGTGTAAGCAATGTTTGCAAATAAACTCTTTTCCGCAGACCTCCTACGTAATTATTACTCGGGTATCAAAAAGAAGTCGTTTGGTAACGGTTTGGAACTATACTGCCGTTCCAATCATAGTAGTCCCATGTTCTACACAAATCTTATGCACGCTGGGACAACTATGCTTGGAAGGGCAGTATACAATTCATCACGGTTAAGTCTTGATTTTTGTTTCACAAAATAGTGAGGTATAAAATTGTAAAATTATTGCAACACTGCGCAAATCTACGTAAATATCAATAAACTCAAAAATCTGAAGAAACTGACTCGACAAATCTGTGTTTTGCATGCAAATTTGCATATTTAGTATTCGTGATGTTCGAGTCATACTCGGATTACAGCAGGAAAACTTTTACACGCTATCAAAAAACGACGAGTGTGTGTGTCATCTGTTTCGATAATATTTTAGTGTAGTATTTGTTTCTCCCTCCCAGGTCATGGTTTGCACTGTGACCAGGAATGCCGCATGTACAGAAATACCTGTGTTATACCGAATTCTAGATTCCTGATTGCTACGATGTGCACATGAAACTCGTCGCTTAATTCAAACTCTACCAGACATGCATTTTTCACCATTCTCCGTGTTGTGCTAGTAGGGTGAATTAGCAGAATAAAAATTTTCAGCAGTTTATATGAATCATACAAAATAAATAATTGAAATCCCTGATCAATTTTAATATGAGGTAACTAGCGGAACTCCGTACACAGTTATGAATAGATATTTTGCTGCGTGATAAAAATGATCAAATTTTTCAACATCAGACGAGCGGACGTTCTCATTGACAGATGCTACGCTGGATTCTGGGAGCACTGGAACTCTGGCTGGTTCATTAACATTCGTTCACATGAAGCCCAACTCCGGCCGTCATCTTGAGAAGCCACATATGACAATCAGTGCATAAAACGTGCGAGGTACCCAGGTATTTAAAAAAATAAAATAAAATAAAAATCCAGGACGGGTCGGGTACCGGTAATTTCGGGGTATTTTTCTTTCGGCTACGGGTAGTTGAAAACAAAATTTTTCGGGTTCGGGTCGGGTACGGGTATTTCAAACAAACCCGACTTCGGGTTCGGGTCGGGTACGGGTTTGAAAATTCTCGATGAGTCGGGTACGGGTCGGGTACGGGTAACAAATTTCCCATACCCGACCATCTCTAATATTGCAGTCATTCAGGAGCCACTTTGGGTGCTGAAAAAAAACACCTGCAAAACAGATGGAAACTGCTTAAAATAGGTTCGGGGTGATTGGAATAGTGTCCCTCGATTGGTAACTTTGATTGATGATTGTTAAAGTTTGCTAACTTAGTATTACATGTTCCCTACCCTATCTTAGAAATGCATGAATTGACTTGATCTTCTGTTGTTCCGCAATACATTTTTTTTTCGAAAAACTCTGAGATTTTGGAACATACTAAATTTTCGAGCTGAGGCCAACAGAATGTATTAGCATTGTTTCAAGGTCCTTAAATTAAATTCAACCGACACTCCAAATAAATGATAAACGAAAAATATTTTTCTGAATAATCCGAGTAAAACCCGAAGACACAAAAAACACGCTAAAAATTTCATTAAAAGCAAACGACTCATTACGGTTTTTCGAAAAATCGATATATATATATATATATATATATATATATATATATATATATATATATATATATATATATATATATATATATATATATATATATATATATATATATATATATATATATATATATATATATATATATATATATATATATATATATATATATATATATATATATATATATATATATATATATATATATGAGAAGTATTTTGCGCCAACTCAACTGAGGGGTTGGTAGTAGCTTCTCAGAACTCAGTGAAACTTTGCGGGTGTGTGGGCTTTAGTACCCTAAGTAACTCTGCATATTTTTTATTCATCTGTATTAACATTTTTAAAGGGCTGAAGTTATTTTCAATAAATAGATATATCTAAATGAAAACACGAAATAGAGGAAAGCTGCGAAGCGATGACTTCAAAAAAGTGTCTAAACTTAAAAAAATATTGAGATATTTGAATTTGAGATTCTATACTAAAAAAATATTTTAATAACAATAAGTGATATAAAAAATCGGTCTCCTCAAATTTTATCTAAATAAGAGATATACTGTGACGTCACACCCGGCACAGAACCCAATGTTCCGTCACGTTGCATCAGTCAGACGGTAAATTTAGCTTAGTCCGAAAGAAAGTAAGCATTCTGCTAAATTTAATGATAACAGGTAGAATGTATACCGGAACACGGCCTTCTGCCGTCGTCCACTAAAACAAGATCAATTATAAACAAGGCAGGAAAGATCTTGAGGAAAGACCGCGAACGGTTCCGCTATGCAAACGTTGGCGAAGCCCTTTGCCTTCCGCGATGAATAGCCACTGGAGCCACCAAGGCTCGGTATTACTCGGTATTAAACAAAAGAACTCGGCAAACGGTAGCGTCGCTCAGCGTCGCCCATGCTAACGCGCGGGTACTTAGCGCTCACGCTAGCGCACGTACTCGTTCTAGCGCTCTCGAGCAGTTAATTATTCGTACTAAAAGTTAAGCACGAAAAAGAGACAGGCCGAGGAATGGCACAGGTTAGAGTAAAACAGTTATGACCAGGCGGGAAGGGGAAAAAGCCTCTCGCTCTGAGTTACCTGTAGGTTGGTATTTAAGCTTATGTAGATATAAAGAAAGTTAATTGTCCTCTGCTCAAGTTCCGAGCAGTTGATTCCGTGCCGGCGGAACGTACAGAATTTGTCCGAAAGTCCTGGTAGGGGTAGGATACAGCCTCTAAAAGACAAGTTAATTGCCCAAAAGTTCATCTGAAGAAAGGGGTCGTTGGTAATGTACTGCTATTATTATTTTCAATAGTGCATTATGATCGGACCAGTCAGAAAATGTACCATGATCGGACCATTTTTTAATATGCGAGATTTCTCAACTATTGACTCACTTTATCAAAGCACTTTTTCCCGCCGCGAATTTTCGACCAGTTCACGAGAGAGTGATAAATTCAAAATATATGAAAATTTTATTTGTTGATGTTTGGTTGCCATAGCTTTCATTGAGATACCTGAAACATGTCTGAGCTCAATAAAAACGGTCATGCTTAGTTTCCCCAATCCCCGCCGATGCTTACAGCTGTTAAGAAACAGCATAATATGCTTATCCGGCTGGTAAAGTTTGATTTCGCAGGTCTAGCTACTAAACCGCTGTCTATTTTGGTTGGAACCAACAACCAGGTTTTCCAAAACAGAAAGGATCAAGCTAATTTGCTTACAGATTTTCAAGAAGATATTTTTTTAGAAATGGTTCAACAAGTTGAACAAGTTGAAGCTGAAGAGAGTGGCCACCCTGTAAATTATTACTTTGGCAACATGATTACTACTGCATTTCCAAATTGTTTGAATGTTAAATTTCCGGATTTGCATCATAAAAGGTTCTTAGCTGGTCTCGAGGTACGCTACTGGTCTAACAAGCCAGTCGTCGTAGGTTTGAATCTCAGTTCGGAAGAGTGACTTTTAGTGTAGTAGTGCTAACCATGAAGTTATCCTATACACACGATGTGCAGAAACATTGGCTTTCTCACAGTCGCAAGAATAGTCATCCAGAATTATAAGAAATAGCTATGGTGCTGCTCACAGTTCCGTCCAACCAAGTCACCGTCGAACATGCATTCAGCGCTCTTGGATGGAACAGATAAGCGTACAAATCTATCGGACGATACTAAAGAGCAGTCGCCAAGATGGCGGAGCGGCTAGTGAATTAAGAAAGGTCAAGAAGGCGCGCAGTAGGGAGGATGCCCTCATACTCAAAACGGATGGGTCCAAGTACTCAGAAGTCTTTTGAAAGATAAGGGATCAACCCACCTCAAGGATCTGGGAGCGGATGTGCGGAGTATCCGCCGATCTCGCACTGGCGAGATGATACTTGAGTTCCGGAAGGACGCTAATCACAAGGGGGCAACCTAAAAAACGGTAGTCGAGAAGATCCTAGGGAAGGAGGTGCAAATGCGGGCACTCACCTTAGAGGTGTCTCTCCAGCTTAAAAACCTGGACGAAATCACCGAGGCGTGCGACACTGCGCAAGCCCTCAAAGTGAAGTGCGGGGTGGAAGTGGCTAAGGAGTCAATCCGCCTCCGCAAAGTTCCGGCGGGGATCCAGATAGCTACCTTTCGACTACCGTTGGCGGATGCTAACCTGGCCCTGAAAGAAAGCAAATTAAAAGCGGCTGGTCTGTATGGCCTCTGAGCATAGTACAGCAACTGGACATTTGATTCCGGTGCTTTGAGGGAGGACACTACAAGGGGCCCGATAGGAGCCAGTTGTGCAGGCGATATGGAGGTACAGGCCATAAAGCAAAGCACTATGGAGAGTCTCCCAATTGTAGGGTATATTCTGGAAAACAGTACTCCAAACATTTTATGGGAGGTCCCAGGTGCCCACCCGGTAAGCCGGATGCGAAACCACGGGCGTGACGCAACGTGACGCAACGGCAGCAAGCAGCCACTGAGTCGATGTCAAACATCGCCATAATATCGGCATCTCTCCCGGAAACGGTAACTTGGTTGCGGACAACTCCAGTATGGAGGCCATATGGACGACGAGCAAGTTCCCGGTTCAGGAGGTTGTTTCAACCTCAGAAGAAGGGTACGTAGTTGCCAAGGTAAACGGAGTGTTCTACTGCAGTTGCTATGCTCCGCCACGTTGGTCTAGCGGAAGGTTCACCCAGATGGTCGACCTGTTATTCATGGAACTAACGGGCATAACGCCGTTGGTAGCAACGCTTGGGCTGATGAGTGGGGAAATCGCTTCACGAACCAGAGGGATCAGATCTTGTTGGAGGCTTTGGCAAAGCTCAGCCTAGATCTGGCCAACGTTGGAAACAAAAGTACATTCATCAGAAATGGTGCGGAGTCGATCAACGATGTGACGTTCTCCAGCCCAGGACTGATCAAGAACTGGAGGGTAGACGATGGCTACACTAATAGCATCTGCCAGCCGTTCTGCTAAAGTGTAGACAACAACAAGAGCCGGCAAGCGATGGGTTGCACCAATACTCCGACCGTCCGCGGGTGGAAGACATCGCATTCCGATGCCGAGGTATTCGAAGAAGCAATGAGAAGAGAGCGAGAAGGGTGCAGTTGGCTCCGCTCGACGGCTGACCAACTAGTTGCCATGCTAACACGGGTGTGTGACGCCACCATGACTAGGACTCGCCAACCTAGAATTGGAAAGCCACCAGTTTATTGGTAGACGGACGCGATAGCAGTGCGTGCCTCTGTGCGAGACGGAGAATGCAGCGTGCGCGAAACAAAGAAGAGAGGACAGAGTACCGCGCAGCATTTGGTTCTTCAAGATCGATGCTAAAAAGTGCAAGAAAGGCTAGTAATAGGGCGTATGTGCGAATTTCAATACGAATTCGTAGGGTGACGCCTACAGGATCGTTACGGCCAAGACTAAAGGAGCGATCACCAGCGATGCTGGAGCGTATCATCGAGGGACTCTTTCCGCGCCACGAGCCAAGCCCTTGGCCTTTGGCGATCGAGTCTCACGTCCGACGTTCCAGTATCTCAGACATAGACCAGGGATGGTCAGCCAGCCTGCCGAACATCCAATCCGTGAGCGACGACAGCCGTGTCAAGGTTGAAGAAAAAGGGTTACGAATGAGGAACTCATCGTGATCGCCAAATCCTTAAAGGTGAGCAGAGCACCGGGACCGGATGGTATCCCTAACTTGGCAATCAGGCTGGCGATAAAAACGGCCTCCGAGCTGTTCAGGGCAGTCATGCAGAGCTGCCTGGATGACTGTCTCCTTTCGGACAGGTGAAAGCGGCCGAGACTGGTCCTATTGCCAGAGGCTGGGAAACCGCCAGGGGACCCATCGGAATATAGGCTTATCTGCCTGCTGGACACCGCGGGCAAGGTGCTTGAGAGGATTATACTCAACAGACTGGTGAGGTATACGGAGAGTGTACAAGGTCTGGCAAGTAACCAGTTCGGCTTCCGGAAGGACAGGTCCACGCTGAATGCCATCTCGTCCGTCACCAAGACCGCGGAAGTAGCACTCCAGCGCAAGAGAAGGGGAATACGCTATTGCGGCAGAGTCGCGCTCGACGTGAAGAATGCGGTCAACAGCGCCAGTTCGGACTCCATAGCGCTCGCGCTCAGGAGCATCCATGTACCATGCAGGCAATAAAAATGCTACAAATACTCTATGGATATGTAATTAAACATTTGGTAAACAATGGGGACTCAAACCAAAAATGATCCATTGGATTTATTCGGCTATTGTAAGACCCAGAATTACCTATGCTTCACTAGTCTGGTGGACGAAAACAAGAGATAAAGGAGCCCAAGACAAGTTGAAAAAACCGCAACGGCTAGCCACTCTCTCAATAACGAGTGCAATGAGAAGCACACCCACCAAGGCACTGGAAGCTCTACCTTTTATGCTTCCACTGCATCAATTTATACATATAGAAGCCGAAAAGAGTGCTTTACGGATCAAAAGATCATTAAAGCTCGTTAAGGGTGATTTAACGGGTCATCTAGGTTTTCTAAAAACTGTTCGTATCAATCCCCTAGTGATCAACAATGAAAACCGAACGGAGAAAAGATACAATTTTGAAATACGATTTCGAATGTTTGAACCTGAGCGAGATGTTTGGGAACGCGGTGGTCCTGATCTCCGCCCAGAATCAATCATTTCCCACACAGAGGGTTCAAAAATGAACAATCGAGTGGGAGCAGGAGTAACTGGCCCAGGAATAGACCTGTCAGTTCCAATGAGCCAATGGACAACTGTCTTCCAAGCTTAAGTCCAAGCAATACTAGAATGTTCTGAAATATACCTACGCAGGAAATACAGACACTCAAACATTTGCATGATGTCCACCAGTCAAGCAGCGTTGAAGGCTTTGAAGTCTGCAGCATGCACATCAAAACTAGTTTGGGAGTGTGTTCAATCACTCCGAATACTGGGTTGTAATAACCAAGTAGCCTTATACTAGGTTCCTGGTCACTGCGGAATAGATGGGAACGAAAGAGCCGATGAACTGCGAGACTTGGATCGTCTCATCAGTTCATAGAACCAGAACCCTCCAGTGGTCTATCCACTGGCCTGTGCGGCCGCCGTCCAGATTGTCCTGGAGCTGCAACGTGTGTGGCGGGTCAACCACCAACACGCAAGTGGTAGCTAACTACCAGTCTCCAGGTAGTTGGCTAGAAGGTTATAAGAGTAAAAAGGGTGCATCACGCACAAAAGCCACTCCCCGACATAATACTTAACCGTTGTTCCAGAAAGACCATTCTGGAGACTGGGTGGATTTTAGTGGGTCGGGACAGGGATCAGTAGGTGTTTGGGGAAGTGCAACTACCCCAGCATCTCTCCCCAAGTGGCATCTCCACACCCTCAGTTCTCTTCTCAGGTTTCTTGTTCGCCTTAAAAAATACTATACAACAGTGGTTCTCAACCGGAGGCCGCGGGGCTCTTTGTTTTTAGCAAAAGGAGCCGTGGAGCCACTGTTATAGAGGAGCCACTGCTATAGAGGATATTTCGCTTGTAAAGCTGAATAAGTATCCGTTTGACAAGATCCTTCCTTGATCGTCCAACTGGCTCAAAGACGATTTCATGATCTTTGGTTTTTAACCTATCGTTTGTTTGCTATTAAAATGTTTGTTATTGAAATGTTTGTTTTTGACAACAGACTGTACAATTTTTAAAATGTTTTTGTTTGAATAATAAAAAGGAACCGTAAACTGAAAAAAGTGCCAAATCCGTTTCTAAACAATTTTTAAAAATGTTATACCAAATCGAACACAAATAAATACCAAATAATTCTAAACTGTCCACAAGGCTATTTACTTTCTGGAATAGCAAACCCAAAAAACCTTTTTAAAGTCGAGTAGTATATTAATACCTCGAGCGAGGAACGCGAAATGATGTATCATTTTCTGACACACACGCACACTAGCATACCATTTATCTTTGCAGGGATTGTTAAAAATGCAGGATTATATGCAAAGTTAAGTATAAAACACTTTTATTTTTTCACTCAATTTTAACACTTTAAAAAGATTTCAAAATAAGCATGAGCATTTTGAGCATTGATGACCGCACATATCGTAGTTGAACCTCCGTGATTGACCTGAACTAGTAAAGTTGAACAGAGAAGGGATCAATTTCAATGTACAAAATGCAGTAACTATAACTTTAGAAAGATCAATAACGGCGCCGGCCGCGTCCTAACGGTCGTTGGAAAAAAATAAGAAGATAATTGTTAGTTCGACAAACGTTGTTAAGAGACCGAGTTCCCCTCTGCATCTCTACGAATGTCACATGAAGGGAATTTGTGTTAGTATGGTGGGGTAAGTAATATCAGGATTCGCCGTGGTTGGCAATACGATCAAATATTTCCCAATCCCGCGCGCGAAGCACAAATTTCACAATATATAATAATCAGCAGATACAAAAGCTAAGCGCAACACTCAACGAGCTGATTTCGGGTGATTCGCAATCACCGATTTTGCGTCCTGTGAGAATTAGCTACGCGATACGAATCTCCAAATCACCAGCCACCGCAAACCAAACTCGAACGATGGATCACTGCACAATGGTCCAGAAACCAAATTTAGGGGGAAATTTTGGTCTAGAGCTCTATAGCAATACCTTAGAGAAAACTCTCTTCTACAAAGTTGTTACATATGATAAAGCGCTTAATGAAAATATATCAAAAATTAGCGTGATTCAAATTTCCGATGCAATCAAGTATCTAACTTTTTTATCCTTGAAGATAGAAGAAAAAGTTGTTCTACTATGTTATAGCTGTAATCGCGTTTTTGATGCGACCAAGAGGGCGAAGGATCTTCTTTTTATACGTTCCTTGGAACAGAAACGGGTCAACAAAAGTTTTTCTTAGCACAGGAAAACCGCTCTTACTAGTTAGAGTTCGGGATGTGATCCTTAGCACAGGAAAACACGTTGAGTTTTAATCTTAAACTGATACTGAATTTTATTCTCAAAAATATTAGCTTATATAGTAAAAAAGTTTATACAAATTCACATCTTAGGGGGTAAAATTACAACTACTACTTTAAGGCTAGCTGAAGAATTTCACATTCGAATATCTTCTAAAATCATTTTCTAAGCCTAGCCTTAGTTTGTTGAACAGAGATAGAAATATAGTTTTACAAAACATTCAGTTACTTATCGTATTCCTATCCTTGATACAATTCTTTCCCTCCAATACAGAGATATAAATTTAAATGCATTGCGTTAGTAGCATTCTCTAACACATTCTTTGAACAGATTTTCCTTAACTCTAAGCAACCTGATAAGGGCAGAAAATATCTTCGACTCTAAACTTAGCATTTCAGACCTACTGATAGAACGCGTTGTTTACTCGAGACGCGAGTTTCATTCCTTATATCAAATATAGTGCAGCGATATGTCCCCCGCGCAGGATAAGTCATACACCACGTGTATCTCACATACTAGTAAAATAGACTTCTTCCAATCTACGCGTGGGCGTGTACGAAATCACGCTATGCAAGAAGGCGTGGAAAATACGAAAGGGCCGGAAAAAGGACAAAATCCCTTTTTGCCTTATCCCTTTTATTCCAATTTCGTTTTCATTTGACATGGACCTACTCCTCGTCACATGCCAGCATTAACTCTATCACGATGAAAAAGGTATCAATTCGTGACGACGCTACACCGGGGCCCGTAAATCATCCCCGTGATTTACCAACTTCTAATCGTCGACACGTGTTGGTAAATTAAGATAAAAATTCTCTACAGGGGCTGATGCTACATTATTCTCACCTGTATTCTCAACATCAGATTCTTTGGGTGCATTTCTCATTGCATTTCTGTGTGATAGAAAATTAGTCAGAGAGTCCCAAAATGAAGCGAGCAATTGCCAACCCATTCCATATATGTCGTACAAGATACGACCATACATGAAGGTATCAAAGGCAAACTTCAAAATTCTCCCTAACATGTATAATCCTATGAACGTTGAGGTAATATTTCCTAACCAAGTTGACCAAGAAAGCAACTTAGTCCAATATTTCTCTATTGCACTCTCAATAATATTGTTGTTTATCAAGGCGTCTAAACGAAAACCTTGTGTGTCAGGTTGTTGTCCCGCTAGAATCTTATATAAAACATTAGACGCTACACGTCTTTCTCCATTATCATAGATTAAGTTACGCATTTTCAACACATTGTCTGCGTCATAAACACCACTTTGCATCAAGTTTGGCAAAGGTGTATATGCCCAAGAAGTAACCAAATCAGTTGTCAATTTCATGGGCGCGGTGGTTTCCCTTAACCTCCCGTCCGTGGTGTACCATCTTCCACCTATTTGGAATTTAGACGGCATAAGTGGAGTACAATCTATTTGTGTTCCACGCAATTGTAACACTCGTGTTACTAGAGCAATATACATTGACGTGTTATCATACGTCACTGGAATCTCGATAACACATGTCTTCTGACCGTGGTATCACGTAGACAGGTTTGCATTCAAGAATATGCAAAACTTCACCAGCTACAACAGCTGTAAATCCTGACCTCTTCGTAATACTTGAAACGAACTCAGTGGGATTCAAACGGGCTAAAGTAAGTCTCGTCTCCATAAGAGCCTTATCGACCTTACACATTTCGGTCATTACCGTAGTGTAAACATCATTTAACTTTTGCCCAATATAATTTTCAACCAAAGTTATTTTTGAGTTGAAGTATGTAAATAAATCAAGGTTTTCTCCAGTTACAGCCTTCCTCTTAAACGGAGATTGGAATCCATTTATCTCGACGATAAGGATTCGAGGATGGTCTGTCATAAAACCTAAGTGCTCACAAATCTTTGTTTGTTTTTTCGTCCTGATGGAAAACAGATGTGTGTCAGAAATAGTACTGTACACAACAGACGATAAAACATTCGGTTTATTCTCATCTTTCGTTTTGTTTACACTTCCTTCGAATATGACTTCAAATTCAGTTTGCTCACAAACTGTATTGTAATCAATATTCCAGGTCAAATAACCTTCTTCTGAGTCTCAACATTTTCCGACCGGATAAACACAACTGAGACCATTGCGCAAGAGTATGAGACCGTTTTCATAATCGATCGTTGCTACATAATCTCGCAAAGTTATTTCATACTCATAATCTGCCCCTCATGGCAAGTCCGTCCCAATTGCATTTTTATCAATTTTGACTTTATTGGTGGAATCATCACCTTTTTACATCTACTTTCGATAGAACACATAATTTTGAATACTTTGTTCTGAGGAACTACGAAAAAAATAGCAAGTCGGTTTGTCCCATAGCAAAACTGATCGCAAGTCGGTCCCATAGAACAAATCAGCACAATCATCAGTCCCACAGTCAAAAATAATTATAAAACATGTTATGTTTAACATAGTTCATGGTCTTCAGGTTTAGAATTTGATGTACCAGTTGACCAAGTAATGTTCAATAGGCGGTTCGATTGAATTTTACTATAGTTTCGCATTTAAAACTGGAAAAATAAAACATTTCGTTTCCTATAAGAGAAAACTGATCTCTAGAATCTGTTGGAATCGTTAGTTGTTGTGCGGATATCTTGTTATAGGAAATTACGAGAGAACAAATCTAATTACTAGGGGTGTGCGAAACTGGCTTTTCTGGTGTCGAAACGAAACGAAACGAAATTAACCCTTAATTTCGATTTCGCCAAATTAGTCGAAACGAAATCAAGGTGGATTTCGAGTTCTCGAGACGAAACGAAATTGGTCTCTAAATTTCGCGAAATTTCGCGAAATTTCGAAAAATAAAATAAATGTTTCTGAAACATAGCATTACAATGATTTGTAACGTTGGAGCGTACGCTAACGAAGTACCCTTCAACAGCTGATCGCAAGGTGCTTACCTGGTCGACGAAGAGTAACGTAGGTATTCAGTTATCGATAAACCGACAATGACGAGAAAATCAAAAATGTTAAAAACTAAAATCTTGATGCATTCATTTATACAGATTATATTGCAGGTAATAGTAGCGCGATAGATACAAATGATATAAAGGTCAAACTCGAAATGTCTTTGTAAATAATAATTTAATGAACTTCTGAACTGATTCTTTTGGTTTGAATGCAACTATGTTTAAAATAGTAATCCTTCTTTCATAGCACTTTCATCATTCAAAATCCAAGTTTTGTCCTAGAGCTCGAACTGGAAAAAATGAGAGATGGTAGGTAGGTTTTCAACCATTCCTGTGAGTTTTGGTGTCCCTAGCAAAGATAATTCCAAAATCTATCGCTGGTCAATTCCAAAGAGTTGTTCCCTATGCAAACGTAAAAGCGACGAATCCGATAAGCAATTCCTCGGCGGCCTTCTGATGCATTTCTGCATTCTCTAAAAGCAGCAAAATTCACAGGAATGGTTGAAAAGCTGTAAAACCTTGGAGGGCAACTTTTTTTTCGCTTTTGTCGACCAGTGTTATTGAATTTTTTTTAACACCGTTTAGTCAGACTAGACTAAGTGACATTTTTATCAAATCGAGGAAAATAAAATTTAAGTTAACTATTCTGTAAACTTTGAAGTTTTCAATATTTTTGCACATTTTTTAATATAACTTAAAATTACTTTTTAACTGAGCAGTTCCACAAAAAATGTCTCAGTTTCAATATTTTTTGTCATTTTAGATTTGGCCTAAACTTTGCATAAACGTTTCTATAGGCTGAGAAGCTAGTTAAAATGCTTTTTTTGGAGGGTTATTGTGATTATAAATATTTTCAGAGCCAAAAGTTTTTTGATCAGTGTGACGTCTCTGGAAAAGTTTTAGACAGTAATTTTATCTTTCCGATAAAAAAAACTCTGAAAAATTGATTTTTTTAATGTAAAAGAAACATTAATATTAACATAAAAAAGCTTATTTTTCAAAAATCTTTTTTTGTGTAAAAATTACAAAAAAAAAATACCGAAGCGATGAAGAAATCAAAGAAAAATTAAATTTAAGAAAAATTTACAACATGTTTATTTTTGGAAGGACAATATTATTATCTATAACTTTGCCAAAGGCACTATGCCAATCAAACCAACTGTTTCGATTATAAAAATAATTTAATTACCCACAGAGTGTCCAATTGGAGATTAAAATTATTTTTTCAGCTAAATCGGTTTGTTTGACTGGCATAACTAGTGTCTCTGGTAAGGTTGTAGAAAATAATTTTGTCCTAAAAAAATATGCCCTGTGAGTTTCTGCGACACCCAAAATAATAAAATGCATTCGGGACCATTCCTAAACTACGTGGTCATATTTTGATCCCTTTCATACCCCCCTTCTCCTCCGTGGTCTTTCGTGGTCTTTTGTTTTGTGATCTTATTCTGCAAATATATGTACAATAAAGTATGAAAAATTTATGAAAAAAATGAAGGTTCAAGAAAACTGATTATTAGATATTGCGCAAATTGTAAATAGAATTTTCAGTAATATCATTTTCTCAAAACCAAAATAACAAACAGATAATGGTTGTTTAATTGTGATAATATTTCATTGTCTTTAACAAATATAATAATTTCCTTACCTGAAAGTAATTTAAAATACGCTTTTCTGTTGAGTATATTCAAAATGATTTTTAATTTGTTGTTGAGTATCAAAATAAATAAAATTTGTTTAAGCAAATTGATCATCTACGATAAATTTTTCGCTTATAGTTATGGTAAATTGTATACTCATCTAGAAATCATCTAGAAAAATATTTAGTTGATAATAAGTGAAACCTTTTAATTTAATTTTAATTTAATTTATTTCCGATATATTTTTTACACTTGAATCGCTAGAACAAGTTTGCACTTCCAGTGAGCATCTGCTCTTTTAAGGAAGTGTGATACGATGTTGTTAACTATAAGTTGAAGCTGGTGATGATACTTGTCGACAATTGTGGGGTGGTGCTGGTGGTTCGCGCGTTGATGGCGTTGCTCTGGTTACGGCGTACGGCAGAGGCATTGGTGAGTAGTGTTTTGTGGTATTCGGGTGTAATCCAGAATTGGGCTAGATACTATGGTATTTTCGTTTTCATGATAGCTCGCAAACGACGCTTGAAGATATATGTTGTTTGGGCATTTTTACATGATGGGGGGAGGTCGTTAAACAGTTTGCTACCAATGTACGACATTTTTTGCGACCGTATTCCGTGTTGAATCGTGGCAAATACAGGTGACCAGTTTGTCTGCTTGAGCGGTTTTCGTGCATTCTTCTTGTGACAAGGACGGTTGAATTGATGTTATTTCGCAAGTGGATCAACATTTGATACTCCTGGGGTACACGGATTGGTAGGGTTGAGTCCCTGGGATCTTCGTATAGTAGATGAGTGGGATACAGATGAGGTTTCCGGAACACGGCTTTCAAGCTTCTGTTTTGTATCACCTGTAGCTCTCTCAAAGAAGATTTGCAAGCCAGTCCCCACGTTGCAACTAGGCACTGGAGCCGAGAATGGATTAGTGAGAAGTATAGTGTTTTCATAGTCGCCAAAGGCAAAAATGATGAAACCTTCCTTAATATACCACAGAGTGATGTTAGCTTTCGCTTGAGAGACTCAAGATGGGCCTTCCAGTTCATTCTATTGTCTAGCGTTAGGCCGAGAAATGGGTATTCAAATACTTCTTCGATGACACGATTGGCGATTTCAATTGGCTCGCGAGCCGGGAGTTCTCTGCGGAACGAGTGAATGAGCATATACTTGGTTTTCGATAGATTCATTGACATCAAATTAGTTTGAAGCTGGATAGCAGTGCATTCTGTTTCTTGATAGAAGACTGACGTGTCGTCAGCAAAGAGACGTAACTTTCCATGCAGCTCTAACTTGGCCAGGTCATTAATAAACAGCAGAAAAAGAATTGGCCCCAAGTTACTACCTTGGGGCACACCAGTCGACACGGCCCCATAGTGATCAACGGGTAATCATCTTTTAGGCACCTGACGATAGCATTACTTAAACCTGGGACGTAGGGGAGTGATGCGACAAAAAGCCCGAGAAAAAGAAATTGAATCCACCAACGCATCGTGCTTTGTGATGTGGTAAAAGTTTGTAGGTAATCTCTAAACTGCCGCTCATAGCAAGTCCGTCCCATTTGCGTTTTGGTGCTGACGAGAAAACAGCAATTGAAAATCGTAACGCTTTAGGTGAAATTTTGCACTCAAATGCTTTTTCAATCAATACCATCAACAGAATTTAGTACTGCAATGACAATCTAACACTTTTGCATCATAAAACTTGCATGAACACCGAAATTTGATTAAAATTTGTTGAAAATCATAAGCTGGGACTCACAAGCGATTACTTTTACGGTACGTAGCCAGAATGATAGCAAGTCAGTCCCACAGCCAGCTACGACCGGTGATGAAAAACAAACTACTGCAAATCGATGGCGGTGCTATACCGTGCGTTTGGAATGAATCTATCGCTGGTCAATTCATAAATGACCTTCTTTCGTGCTTTATTAAACAAGTTTTTTGTGAGAAGCATAACACAATATACCTACCAACTGCGCCGCTCAAAATAAAATTAGATTTTGTTTTTACATACTGATAAATTCAAAGTCAGTTTAGGTGTAGGAACTTGTTCTAAATTTTCCTGAGAGCGGACACACGTTCGTGACGGCGGACAGCTTTCACGTAGCAGTGGAAATAAATATGAAAGAATACCTATAGCTTAGGAAAATGTTTGCTCCGTTAAAAAACAGCTAAGTAGCGTACCGAAGTATTTAATATGACTGACAAATTCTTCAAAACGAAATTCACGACAATAATTGAACAATTCTTAAGCACGTCGTTACATAAAATACGGATAAAATACGAAAAGTAGTATTTACTCAAGAATGCTTCAACTAACAATACAGTGACACACCTAAAGCGTTCACTGTCAACAAACAACAGCTGAAAGAAGCTACTGGTGGAAACTTTGTCTTGAAGAAAACATTGTACTATCAGCTAGAGCCACACGATGTAGAACGCGTAAAATTTAATCAAACCTCCTATCGAATATCACTTGGTACATCCAATTCTAAACCTGAAGACCATTAGTTTTGGTAAATATCACATTTTTCATAATCATTATTGGCTGTGGGGTTAAATTGCGAAGATTTTTTCAATGGGACCGACTAGCGATCACTTTTGCTGTAGTGACAATCCTTTTGATATTTTGCCTGAGCAAGAAGCTGGTGAAATGGAAGTTACCAATAATGAAACTATACAAAATATAAAATCTTTAAAAAAGGAGAAAGTTCCACCTATTGTGGTAACTATTTCTTCTGAATTTAATGTATTCAAAAAGGAACTTTCAACGTTTGTTTCTGACGTTAAAGTTACCTATCAAATTGGCCGTAGAGGTGAATGCCGCTTATTAGCCGACTCAGTAAAGGGTCGTGATCGTCGTGATCGTCTTGTTCAGTATTTAACTGACAAGATGTACAAATTTTTTACATATGACACCAAGAACGCCAAGCCGTTCAAGGTTGTCTTGAAAGGTCTCACCAACGATCAAACCGTTGATGAGATCAAACTTACTTTAACAGAATTACTTGGCATAGCCCCTACCCAAGTAATTCTAATGAAACAAAAATCACGAGGCGAAAACAGTCAGAGAACTGGAATTTCCCTTGTTAATTATTTAATTCATTTTAACCGCAATGAGGTTAACAACTTAAAATTTTTTGAAAAAGCACATGCATTGTATAATGTGCGTGTAAAGTGGGAAATTTATAGGAAGTATGGCGGAGGTGAAAAGCATATCACCCAATGCCGTACTTGCCAACGTTATGGCCATGGTTCCAAATTCTGTAACATGGACCAAAAATGTCTTAATTGTGGAGACTCTTCTCACAAAAAGGACACATGTCCTGTGAAAGAGAGTAAAAATTTTCGCTGTGCGAATTGTAACGGCAACCATATGTCAAATTTTTATCAATGCCCAGTCCGTTTAGCAATTGTTAAGGCAAGGCAAGGTAAACAAAATTCAATTTCTCAATTAAAACCAACTTCAAAACAAAATTCTCCAAGCGTACCAGTGACGCATAGTTTACCTACTCCTTTGCATACCCGTTTAACTTATGCACAGGTTACAGGTAGTTCGAACATTATACCGCCTAGTGTTGGTAGTTCGAAAATGACCGTTAATATGGGTAAGCAAAACACGCTAGAAAATAATTGTACACCTATTACTCCTGCTAATATTGCTGCCGAAAATATTTTTTCTAATGTCAACTGCCTGGGGCCTATTACGGCAGGTAAACTTTCTTTTTTGCAACAGGCAATGTTCGATCTCATGAACGCCATGTTGCAGGCAAAATCAATGTTTGAAGCCATTCAAATAGGCACAAATTTTACTATTAAAATTGTTTCTAATTTAAAATTTAGCAATGATTTTAAATAAAACAATTAAAATATTAAATTGGAATGCTCGCTCATTGAAGGCCAATGAGAATGAGCTTTTTAATTTTTTAACAGTAAATAATGTGCATATTGCAATTATTACTGAAACATTTTTGAAACCTAACATTAAATTAAAATATGATCCCAATTACGTGGTTCATAGATATGATAGGATTCAGGGTTCCGGCGGTGGAGTTGCAATTGTTATTCATCGCCGAATCAAACATCGTGCTCTTCCCCAAAGTTACGAAAGTTATTGAAACTTTGGGAATTGAAGTTCAAACTGAACTTGGGATTTTATTTATTGCCGCAGCATATTTACCATTTCAATGCACACGCGAGCACAAAAATTATTTTAAAGGTGATTTACAAAAACTCACCAGAAATCGTTCGAAATTTTTCATAATCGGCGATTTTAACGCTAAACATCGTTCATGGAATAATTCTCAAAGTAATTCCAACGGCAAAATTTTATTCAATGATTGTTCTTCAGGATACTATTCTATTTTGTCTCCGAATAGTCCTACATGCTTTTCTTCTGTAAGAAACCCTTCAACAATTGATTTGGTGCTAACAGATCAAAGTCATGTATGTAGTGATTTGATCACACATGCTGACTTTGATTCTGACCATCTTCCAATAACTTTTTCTTTATCACATGAATCAGTTTTAAACCCTATGAGCTCTGTTTTTAATTATAACAAGGCTAATTGGGAAAGATACAAAACTCATATTGAGAGAAATTTCAATAATGAGCTTGATTTGCAAAACGAAGTGAATATTGATTCCGCTTTGGAAGCATTAAAATGTGCAATTGTTGATGCCAGGAATTATTCTGTTCCAAAGGCTCAAGTGAAATCTGATTCATCAATAATTGATGAAAATCTTCAACTTCTAATTCGTTTGAAAAATGTCCGCAGACGTCAATATCAACGTTCTCGTGACCCTGTTTTCAAAACTATTTATAAAGATTTACAGAAAGAGATTAAACATAGATTTACTCTTCTGAGAAATCAAAATTTTGAGACTAAAGTTGAAAAATTGAAACCATATTCAAAACCATTTTGGAAGCTGTCGAAGATTCTTAAGAAACCTTCAAAGCCTATTCCAGTTTTAAAAGATGGTGAACGTTTTCTTGTATCCAATGAACAAAAGGCCCAAAGACTTGCTCAGCAGTTTGAGAGTGTTCATAACTCAAATTTGAATTTTGTGAGTCCAATTGAAAATGAAGTCACACGTCAATTTGATTCAATTTCTTCCCAGAATTTTTTACCTGCAGAAATAATTGAAACTAACTTGAATGAGATTAAATCAATTATTAAAAATTTCAAAAATATGAAAGCACCTGGTGACGATGGAATCTTTAATATACTAATCAAACATCTCCCTGAGAGCACAATGGAATTTTTAGTGAAAATTTTCAATTGCTGCTTCAAAATTGCATATTTTCCCAAATTATGGAAAAATGCAAAAATTACTCCCATTTTAAAACCGGATAAGAACCCAGCTGAAGTTTCAAGTTATCGACCAATCAGTTTGCTTTCTTCAATAAGTAAACTGTTTGAGAGAATTATTCTTAACAGAATGATGTCACACATCAACGAAAATTCAATTTTTGCAAATGAACAGTTTGGATTTCGCCATGGGCATTCCACAACTCATCAATTGCTCAGAGTTACTAATATGATACGAGCTAACAAATCTGAAGGTTATTCCACTGGAGCTGCTCTTTTAGACATAGAAAAAGCATTCGACAGTGTTTGGCATAAAGGTTTGATTGCGAAATTGCAAACTTTTAATTTTCCAATTTTCCTAATCAAAATTTTAAAAAAATATCTTACTGATCGAACTCTGCAGGTTGTCTATCAGAATTCAAAATCTGATAGATTTCCTGTCAGAGCAGGTGTACCTTAAGGTTCAGTCTTGGGTCCAGTCCTGTACAACATATTCACTTCAGATCTTCCTGATTTGCCTCCAGGATGCACAAAGTCATTGTTCTGCGATGACACAAGCATTTCCGTAAAAGGAAAAAGCCTTCGTGTCATATGCAGTCGATTGCAGAAAAGTTTAGATATTTTTTCTTCCTACTTGCAAAAGTGGAAAATCTCTCCCAATGCTTCTTCTCAAATGATAATTTTTCCTCATAAGCCTAGGGCTTCTTTCCTCAAGCCAAACAATAATCACGTTGTCAAGATGAATGGGGTTATTTTAAGTTGGTCCGACAAGGTTAAGTACTTGGGACTAATTTATGATAAAAAACTTATTTTCAAAGAGCACATTGAGAGTATACAAGCCAAGTGCATCAAATATACGAGATGTTTATATCCTCTTATTAACAGGAATTCTAAACTTTGTTTAAAGAACAAACTTTTGATTTACAAACAAATTTTTAGACCAGCAATGCTTTATGCTGTACCGATCTGGTCAAGTTGCTGTTCAACAAGGAAGAAAACGCTCCAAAGGATTCAGAATAAAATTCTGAAAATGATTTTGAAGCGTCCTCCTTGGTTTGGTACACTCGAATTACATAGACTTACTGGTGTTGAACCATTAGAAGCTATGTCAAATAAAATTATTAACAATTTTCGACAAAAATCGTTGCAATCCTCAATTGCTACGATAAGCTCTCTTTATAGCCAATAAGTTAGCAATTAAGTTAGTTGTAAGTTTACTTCCCCTTTTCTGACAAGTAGGTTTAAATCCCTACGAATGATAAGTCCTAATTGCGAAAGCAAACAAATCCTAACAATTAAAATTACAAATTTCTAACAGTGCTGAGAAGTCACCATTTGTGATTGGACACACATACTCAATATTTACTAATATTTATCATAAATACTTAAGCTACTAACAAATCCCCCCTTAAAAAAAAAAAAAAAAAAAACTCTAACGTTTCAATATAGGTACTTTGAAAGAGATCCTATAGACAGCTATGACAACCTATCGTAAAGCTTTGTACGAAAAACGGTACAACTATATGTAAGTTTTTTGAAAAAAACAATGTCAGAGTTTTTGAAGAAAAAAAAATGTACTATTTTTATAAAATGTTTTTAATAAACTTGTAGATCCCCTTAGGAAGGCCAAGTTCAAAGGCCGAAACGTCGGACATAAAACCTAGTAGCGTTTTGATACACCCCTAAGACTGAAAAAGCCGTATTTCCCTTGAAATAAATTACAAAGTTTTTGAATGTCGAACAAAACATAAACATCTTTCTTTCTTCCTTCAGTTCACGAACATCCAGGTCTTATATATTGTTTTTAAGACCAAAACGTTGATTTTTTTACCGGTCGTTGAGTATTGAAATATACTTTCAGGAAAAATAACATAAATCCCGACGCATTGCAAAATAGAACTATTATTCTAAAGAAGTAAATGCCATATAAGGCAAAGCCTGTTTAAAACAAAAAAAAATTTTCTTCGTTCGGATAAATTTGAAATATGTTTCAAAAATTTGATTACAGTTAATTGCTGACAACTCTCAAACTTTCCGTGACACTTATTAATTAGTCGTGTCAAATAAATATATTAATTAAAAAATTGCGAAAGCTTCGACTTGACTTAGTGGCAATAATAAATTATAAGTCAGAAAAAAGACTACGTGGTCTATTCGTTAACCCGCACGCGGGGGGATTTTTCGTGGTCTTTTGATAAGCCACCCCTCGTCTCCCTATATATTACTACGTGTTTGGGAACGGCCCCTTTGAAACAAACCAAAAATTATTTTTCTTTCAACCAATCAACAGTTAGAATGGAATGTTGTAATGCAAAAACAAATAGTTTTCTCTTTACTCAATCAAGTTATTCGAAATCATCCTCGTTCTCTTATTTCTCGTTCTTTCTAACCTTTCTTTTCTTCTACCTTGTATATACGTCAAGTGCAAAGTCAGAATCACTTCTATGCCATAATCTGAACTTGTTTTTGACATTGTAAAATTGTGTGTCCCCTAAACAAGAGTAACATTTCTCAATTATGTGTTCAACGATAGCGAACCATTTACTTTTTATTCATTCATTGATCAAGTATACTCTTTTGATAACACGTTTAAAATATTTTTGATAAGGTACCTGGCAATTTTGAAACTTATGCTGACTTTGAAGTCAGAGTGTTTTGAAACAATACTAAAAATTCAGGCAATTACAACTTTTTCTGCTTAACACATCGATCACTCTGTCTGCACACTATAAGCCATATCTGGTCAGCCTAGTGATAGCAATGAACTATCTGATAAAACACATTTAAATACACTACGGTGTGCGAAGAGGAGTCCTCTAACACAGAGAAATCCGAAAAAACGCTTGAAAATTTTTACAAGTCGAGTAGCATAGAACATTTGGCCTGTAAGATAGAGCTTCAGAGCTTTAGTTTTGACAGAAATTGCTATGCCCTCCTAAACGAAAGACAAAAAGTGACCTCTTTAACCTTGTGGGCTGCAAATATAACCACATTTTGATGTACGTAAAAGATGCGTAAAATTTATTCCTACAAACAAATTACTAGATACCTTGTAGCGCATTTGGACGGCTTCATATTCCTCGAATTTGACTTCAGTGATGACATGAATTTTATGCTCTGCGTGAATAAAAAATACCTCCCGCATGATGTTACGGTTTTGTCTTTAAAAACAAAAATTACCGGCTGAGAGTTTATTCTTCTATAACTGACTTAGTATACCAGATATCTGTTGAGATATATTCAATTCAATTTATAGTCGCAATGAGCACAAACCAAAATAATGTAATAATGTGCATCGGAAATTTGGTCCGAAATTTCGCGAAATTTCGTAATCGTCGAAATTGGAACTTTAATTTCGCGAAATTTTAGGCGGAATTTAGCGAAATTCAACGAAATTTTTCGGCAATTTCGCGAAACCGAAATTTCGCGAAATTTCGAGAAATTTCGAGTTTTGCGAAATTATACGAAATCATTCGAAATCTCGCACAGCCTTACTAATTACATATGCGTGTATTTGAGGATGGGATAAAAATTTAAACCATATTGTTTGGTAGTTGATCGGTAATGTCTTTGTATAATTCTAAAACTAAAACTACAAAAATTTATCAATGCTAAGTTTTAACTGGAAGACTATTCCAAAAATACTTCTTCTCGTCGTTTAAATCTGGAAAATTGCCTTTAGTCGCCATTTCATGATCGTGCGCCTTTCTATGACCGTGTGGATCTCGCTGTTTTCTTCAAGGAAAAAATCCCACCAGTTGTTTCTTTCATCTTTTTTTTTTGGTTACAATGCATTTCTGCCATCGCCGTTAGGTGTGTCATTGTACTGTTAATTAGAGTATCCAATCAATATAAAATTCATAAAACTCTCGTTTTTTATCCATGTTTGGCCGTGGGTAGTAATTAAGAACCGGTGATTAATTTTTTGAAGAACGTGTCAACAGTTACAGGTTCCTCCACCTGAACTGATTTAGAATTTAATCATAGTATTAGACGAAGAATCAAGCGGGCAAGTTATACAACCACATTTTAATACATTTCTCACTACAAAATCGTTTAATAATTCTGTGGAAGCGCGCGAGAAGGTGATCGGCCAGCGGCTGATTTGTTTCAAATGCAAGCTATCACCGGAATCGCTTTGCAGTAGTTTGCTTTTCATTACCAGTCGTAGGTGGCTATGGGACTGGTTTGCTATCATTCTGGCTAGATATCGTAAAAGTAATCGCATATGGGTCCCGCCTAATGGTTTGCAACATAATTTAATCGAATTTTGGTGTTTATGAACGGTTTATAACGCGGAAGTATTGAATTGACATTGCAGTAACAATTTCTGTTGATGGTCTTGTTTAAAACAGCATAAAAGTGCAATATTTCTCCCAAAGCGTTACGATTTTCAATTGCTGTTTTCTCATCAGCACGAAAACGCAAATGGGACGGACTTGCTATGAGCGGCAGTAATATACGAGGGCATCTACCCACGTATACACGGGAGTTCTGTAAGTTCCTCCCTTACAATTACTCCCATAAACAGCACCTGTGGTAAGAATTTCACCCCTAGTAGTTGAATTTCACTTCAACTCTCTTATCGAATGACTGTGAGTCAATCTCGCAGTTCCAAGTTGGTGTGCTGTTAAACATTCTTCGGCACTAAACTCTTTAACGATGTATGCATAGCTGCGTTCGTAGTCCGAAGTGTGGGAATGCATCCCGCAATGTCTGATGGATCTTCTAATGATCACTTTACATTGTGAGACTTTCGTTTCACCCTTCACATTTCGTTGGAGTACGTGAATATCCAACTCCTGTGTGGTTAAATTGTTTGAAGGCGGTAAACATGACGCGACTTCCAACAACGAATAACTCGTCATATTAATATCGGGGCTACCACAATCAAATGTTTTTAATCCCTGATTTGTTAATCCAAACACATTTCCGAAAAGCGCAATAAAGCAATACAATATTACGCATAAATTTAACCAAGTACATGGTCTGATAATTTTTCTTTTCTTGGGCTTAGGTTCGGGAATCCATGATGCCAACTCCTTTACCTTTTCCACTTCAAGTTAAGGTCGTTTACCCCAATTTCCGTTGTTTTTAACCTACTCTCTCGAAAGTATCTGACCTTTTTCGAGAGGCAAGTTCACAGGCAGGCGTTTTTCAGCCTCCCTTTTGTTTTCTCCTTTCAAGGAGTTCATTCGCCTCTTCTCAGGATTCAAAAAAGCTAAGTCATTAACTTTATGACTATTTGTTGCTTCTAGAGGTCTTTCACCCAGCTCAGCTGGTTTGTCAATTGCACCCTTGCTAGGGTACTCTCGCACCAGTCGAATAGGAGCCGGAAGCTCTAAACGGTCTGGTGCTCGCCACATAATTTGTGGCTGTTGCCTCATTTTTGCGGAATCTAAGCCGATCCTTTTGAAAGGTTTAGATAAGCCGCTTATTGAAAATATTTCGCGGCTGACACCAACGAAATTTACCTCCTTTTCTTCTTGAGGTTTTCTTACATCTAAGACCAACTTAAACGTCGGCTTTTTAGTTCCTACGTTTTGAGAGATTTTACAACCTCTTCCTCCATTTGCGATTTCTGCTTCTCGCATCACTTCAGTCATTTCAACTTTGACTTTATCAAGTGTTACCTTCAGCCTATCAATTTCTCTGTAGGCTGCTTCAAGTTTCTCTGCTACCATATCAAGATTATTCTTACTTTCTGTAACAAAGAAATTTTTAGCAGTACCACTTTTCAACGTGTGATTACCTGCTCCATGTAATGTCCAACCCAATTTCGTCTTTCTTGCAATAGGTTCCTTAAAGCCTCCATGGCGTTCCCCGCAACTTGACATAAGGAAAGCATGAGGTAAACCTATTAAAAGTAAGGGTTTGGCATTCGAAAACTCGGGTATTTTCATATCCTTTAAATAAGAGTATTGCTTGACCAGTTCACTTTTTTCTTGCGACTGTGTTGGAAGATTTAGCTTTTTCACAGTCCTAAGGCCGTTGAGGATATAACCTTTTCCTCCATCACCTTTGATTTTTAATTGGACTTCTCTACTTTGAGATTCCTTAATGGTTTTCCCATTTGTCCAAGCTAAAGTCATCGGGTGCTTACGTCCGACGACATTAAGTTTTTTGGCCAGATCTTCTTGGATCATACTAACCGAAGAATCCGAATCCAAGAAGGCATATGTTCTGATTTTCCTATCACCGTTCTGCAACATGATAGGAACGATTTGGTACAGAACATCGTTCTTCCTATGCAAGTGGCAATTTACCTCATTTTCATGAGTCGCACTTGTGGCGTTTCGCCCACTTGAATGTAGTAGATGATGGTGTTTTTGCCCACAACCATCTACTTTGCAAGGCTTTGAAAATTTACATTCCTTTACCCTGTGAGTGTTGGAATTACAACACGCAAAACAAAGTTTTTCTTTGATCGCCACCTCATATCTTTTATTTAAACCTAGCTGCTTAGATTTATAACAGTCAGTTGTTTTGTGATTCCTTTTACAAACCGCACAAGTAATCTTAGATCTGTTTGAATCATGAAAATTCAAACGATCCGTTCTGGGGCGATCAATATTTTCTGGTTTTATGCCTTCCTCAGCTAAAATGATAGTGGCCACATTTTCTTGTGGTTTAATCCACTCATAAAAATCTGCAATTGTTGGTGCTAAAAAGGGATCCGAAAGTGTCGATAGTGATTTTTGCACTTCGACGTTTTCGATCCATTTCCCTCTCATATTTCCTGGCAACTTGACCAAAAGATCACGAAGCAATCGTTGATCATTCAAATAGCTCTCTTGTTTGAGGCATTTCATATTGGTCACCAAGTTTCCAACAATGGTGACAAAATCAATCATCGTCTGAGGACGATCGAAATGAGGACTTTTGAGTTGTTTAATGTCTCTCAAAAGCCCTGAATATATTATTTCGACTCTACCAAACTGGTTTTCGAGTCTTTTCATAATGGCATCAACATTCTCAGGGTCCAAAAATAGAGAACTCACCGCTTTCAAGGCATCACCCTTTAGATGCTTTTGAAGACGGTTGAGATTCTCCAAGTTTGAGAAACTTCCCTGAAGTGTGGTCTGTTCAAAAATCATTTTGAACCTAGGCCACACCTTGTACGAGCCGTCGAAATATGGCAAATCCATAAGGGATTACCTCGCAAACATTCTACTCAAATCCCCCATATCCTGCGAAGGGGTTGTTTTTAAATAGTTTATTTGAGACGGCACGATACAATTTATGTTTAACTGAGCCAAGTACATTTTTTTTAAATTCTAAATTAGCAGGGAAAAGAGGGAGGCCTTTTCTTTATTCTCGCGGCCGACTACGAGCTAGTGGGGATTTAAGGTGAGAGGAGGGGAGTTACAATTTTGATTTTAACTATATTGAGTTATACGATTTATTTATTTGTACATGGCTAAGCAGTGATGTTCTATTTGAGCAGTTTGGACTGAGGTGTCTGCGTGAACATGAAGATGCCGAGTCTTCGTTTGGGTGTCTCCAGCTTAGTGTATCATCTTCTTTCAGCGTGTAGCGGGAATGGTAATCTAACAAATAGATAGAAGAGTTTCATATTTTAATACCAGCGTGTTTTATGAACACGTATAGCTGTGTCATGTACTGGAGATCACCGCTTCCCAGAATGTCTCTAACGGGTACGTTCGGTTGTTTTCCTCGGGCCCGAAGGGAATCTATAAGCTCAGACCTAACACCACAGTATTCGGTACACAACCAAACAACATGCTCGATGTCATGGTAGCCATCGCCACAAACGCAGTGATTACTGTCTACAAGCCCTATACGAAAGAGATGCGTGTTTAACGTAAGTGATTGGACATAAGTCTGGACATCACGCGAATGAAGTCCCGACCTACATCCAACCCCTTGAACCATGCTTTCGTCGATACCTTAGGAAAAATGGAATGTAGCCACCGTCCCAGTTCATCTGCGTTCCATGATGATTGCCAACTGTTGAGTGTTCTTTGACGCAAAATGCTATAAAATTCATCATAAGCAATTGGTCTTTCATAAATATCGCCGTCAATAGCACCCACCTTAGCTAAAGAGTCAGCCTTTTCGTTACCCGGAATCGAGCAATGAGAAGGGACCCACGCTAAGGTAACCCGGTAATTTTTATCTGTTAAAGCACTTAAAAACCGCCGTATTTTCCGCAGGAAATACGGGGTGTGCTTCACAGGCTTTATTGATCGCAGAGCCTCAATGGCACTGAGACTATATGTGAAGATGAAGTAGTGGTCTATGGGATTCCAAGAGAGTACTGAATAGCAGCAAGCTCTGCGACGTACACGGAAGCAGGAGCATCGAGTTTGTAGGAGGCGGTAAAATTTTCGTGGAAAACACCGAAGCCATTGGACTCATCTAGATTAGATCCGTCAGTGTAAAACCTTTTATCATAACTAACATGTTTAAACTTATTGGAAAAAATCTTAGGGATCTCTTGGGGTCGCAATTGATCCGGGATACCAGAAATGTCTTGTTTCATGGTGGTGTCGAAGAATATAGCATTATTAGAAGTATCTAAAAGTGCGACATTGGAGGAATCGTATGAAGAAGGATTAATATCTTGAGCCATATAGTCAAAATATAAAGTCATAAATCTGGATTGAGATTGAAGGTCGACCAACCTCTCGAAATTTTCAATTACTAATGGGTTCATAACTGTGCATCGAATTAGCAACCGGTAAGAGAGATTCCAAAAACGATGTTTCAACGGAAGAATACCCGCTAGCACTTCAAGACTCATCGTATGGGTCGACTGCATGCAACCCAAGGCAATACGCAAACAACGATATTGTATTCTCTCTAATTTTATAATGTGCGTGTTCGCGGCGGAGCGAAAGCAGAAACAGCCGTACTCAAGAACTGACAATATCGTTGTTTGGTATAACCGTAGCAGGTCTCCTGGGTGAGCACCCCACCAAGTAAGTAATCGTACGAAGAAAATTAATCCTCTGTTGGCATTTTTGTGTCAGATACCTAATATGACAAGCCCAGGTGCATTTGGAGTCGAACCAGACCCCGAGATATTTAGCGACTAAAACCTGAGAGATCGTTTTACCCGTTAGCAGGAGCTGCAGCTGAGCTGGGTTATGCTTCCTAGAAAAAACGACCAGCTCAGTTTTCTCCGGAGAGAATTCGATACCCAGCTTAAGAGCCCATTCAGACAAATTGTCTAAGGTATCTTGCAATGGTCCTTGCAGATCGCTAGCCTTGCCACCAGTAATGGATACAACGCTATCGTCTGCAAGTTGCCTTAGCGTGCATGAATTTGCAAGACATTCATCGATGTCATTGACGTTAAAATTATATAAGAGAGAACTTAAACATGAGCCCTGGGGGAGGCCCATGTAACTAATTCGGGAAGTTGTCGAATCGCCATGTGAGAAATACATATGCTTTTCTGACAACAAATTGAGCAAAAAGTTATTCAAATTTGGTGAAAGTCCCTGCGAATGAAGTTTCGCGCTTAAAACTTCTACAGAGACAGAGTCAAAAGCCTCCTTAATATCCATGAACGCAGAAGCCATTTGCTCTTTTCGAGCAAAGGCTAGTTGAATTTCAGTAGAAAGCAACGCTAGGCAATCGTTCGTCCCTTTGCCCCGGCGAAAGCCAAATTGAGTATCTGAAAGTAACCCGTTTGTTTCGACCCATTTGTCTAACCGTAAGAGGATCATTTTCTCCATTAATTTCCGGAGGCAAGAGAGCATCGCAATCGGCCTATATGAATTGTGATCAGAGGCAGGTTTCCCGGGTTTCCGAATAGCAATGACTTTTACCTCCCTCCAGTCATGCGGAACAATATTTAGCTCAAGAAACTTGTTGAACAAATTCAACAAGCGTCTTTTTGCAGAGTCGGGTAGGTTCTTCAACAGGTTGAATTTTATTCTATCTAACCCTGGAGCACGACAGGAGAGCCATTGAAAATTCCAACATCGAAAATGGAGGCTCTTCCGTAGTTACTAATAACGCGTCGCGAAAGGTTTTCTGTTCCGGTACAGAGTCTGGACAGACCTTTTTGGCAAAATCGAGTATCCAGCGATCTGAATACTCCTCGCTTTCATTCGAAACGTCATGGTTCCGCATGCGCCTGGCGGTATCCCAAAGAGTGCTCATCGCTGTTTCCCTGGACAACGCGTTTACGAACCGCCGCCAGTACCCGCGTTTTTTCGCCTTTACTAAGCTCTTCATCTGCCTGCCCAGTGCCTCGTACTTTCGAAGCAGGTTGACAGTGCCGTACTCCCGGTAGTCCTTATACGCCGCGGACCTTCGCGCGTACAGCTCAGAGCACTCTTTGTCCCACCATTTGTTGGGAGGGCGCTGTCTAATCGTTTCCCCGGGTATCGGTTTCGTCTGAGCTTGAGTCGCGGCGTCGATTATCAAGCCAGCTAAGAACGCGTATTCTTCCTCCGGAGGAAGTTCCTCGTGAGTCTCGATAGATTGCGCTATAATAGACTCATAACACTTCCAATCAATATTACGTGTAAGGTCGTAGGAAATATTGATTGGGTTCGGGGGAGTTGAACCATTAGCAATTGATATAACGATTGGAAGATGATCACTACCGTGGGGATCGTTGATTACTTCCCACCGGCAATCTAACGCTAGTGATGTCGAGCAGAGGGATAGGTCAAGCACGCTTTCACGTGCTGGAGGATTAGGTACACGTGTCGCTTCCCCAGTATTCAAAACTGTCATATTGAAGTCGTCGATCAAGTTACAGATTAAAGAAGATCGGTTGTCGTCGTACAGCGACCCCCATAGCGAACAGTGAGAATTAAAATCTCCCAATATCAAAAAAGGCGCGGGAAGCAACTCTGCTATATCAGTGAGATGCTTCTGTTCAATCCGCGCGGATGGAGGCATATATAACGAAACAAGGCATAGGTCTTTTCCATTCATATTCGTTTGAATGGCAACGACTTCAATATTCAAGATCGAGGGGAGGTCGATTCGGAAGAAGGAATAGCACTTTTTAATCCCTAAAAGTACCCCTCCACCGTGTGAGTCTCGATCTCGACGAATAATGTTAAAATCGTGGAAATTGAGTTGATCGTTTGAATTGAGAAAGGTTTCACAGAGCGCAAATGCGCCACAATTGTATGTATTTATTAAATGAGAAAATAGATCGAATTTGGGGATGATACTTCTGCAATTCCACTGTAATACAGTGATAAAATTCCTAACCTCTTTCGCCGTATTAGTCATCGAAAGATATGATAGCTGAAATGAAGGGCCAAGTTGCTGCTAGTTGCTTCAAAAAGGTTTTCACTGTAGGAAGAAGGGCAAGAAGAATATTTTGTAGGGGATCTGGTATGTTGAATGTTTTAAATATCCAGTCCACAATATCAGAAAATTTTATGAACCCTGTTTCTTTTTTATCTTCTGATCGAGAAATGGGTGCACGAGGGGTTTTTGGTGCCCCAGGAAGCGGTGGGTACTCCTGGTTTGATTTAAAATTAAAACCGGGAGGTACTTGCTTCGGTTTTTCTTCACCGCTTCCTTTTGTGTTGGCTTATTGGTCATTCCGCTAGGGGTTATCTTGCGATCTTTGCAAGAAAGATTAGGAGAGTTGATCATTCTCCTCTTCCTAGATCCTTCTGGCATGGCATAAGAACACCCTTCGACGGGATCGTCAGATGTACCCTCATCGGTTGGCAAAAAGGAAAAGATGTTTCCTGTCGAGGGTGGCTCAGCACTCTTCAGCATTTCTGCGAAAGAGCGCTTTGATCGTTCCTTGAGGGAACGCTTTATTTTTTCCTCGCGCTGTTTGTACGCGGGACACGCCGAAAGGTCATGCCGAGTTCCCTCGCAGTAAAGACACTTTTCAGTATCCTTACTGCAAGCGGTCTCAGCATGATTGCCTCCGCACTTGCTGCAGCGTGCCTTGTTGCAGCAGTAGGTGGCTGTATGACCTAACTGCTTGCAGTTTTGGCAATGCATGACCCGCGGTACGAACAGGCGTACAGGCAGACAAACCCTGTCCAAAGAGATGTAGTTCGGCAGTGCGGATCCGGCGAATGTTACACGGAAGGAATCCGAAGGGAAGAATTTCTTCTTCCCTTCTTCGATGGATACTGAATGCAATTGCTTGACATCCAGTATCTTTACATCTTGAATCAGGGGGTTCTTGAAGCAGCCAACCCCGTGACGCAAAATGTCATCGACCGTGAGGCTTCCTTCGGTAACCACACCGTCGATCTCCACGTCCTTGGCAGGGATGTACACGCGGTACTCTCTCGTGAAGAGCTCGTAGCTAGCAATTGCGTTTGCTTGCTTCAAGCTACTCACAACAACTCGCAGTTTGTTCGGTCTAACCTTCGTAATTTCGGTTACGTCCGAAAACTGTTTTGCCAGGTCCTTGCCGATTTGAATTATATTTAGAGGCTTCTTTATGGGCCTGAAGTAAACTACGAACGGACCTTTCGAAGCATCTGGGTAAGCTTTCACCCGTGTTGCCGGTACCCTTGGTACGGGGCTAGGTAGCGGGGAAGGTAGAGGGGAATTGATGGGGGAGATCTGAATCTCTTCCCCAGTTGTTTCAACATCCAGGAATAGTTGCACCTGCATGTCGTCCATTTTGCGGGAGCGTTACGCTCTACCGCACACAAACGATAAATATTCGAATGTGGGGGGGGGGGTCAAGTAGTTGCTATTAAATTTTAAAAACAATTTTTCAAACTACAATGGATCAAAATAAAAAAAAGGCAGTAATACTAATACTAATAACAATAGTAATAACAATAATAATAATAATAATAATAATAATAGTAATAATAATAATAATAATAATAATAATAGTAATAATAATTATAATAATAACAATAATAATAATACTATTAATAATAATGATAAAAATTCTAAAGTGAATACTTCACCGAACGTCTAAGTCACGACCTCACGGCTGATAGTAGGATTAATTGAGCGTCTCCGCAGAACAAACAATGACGATCCAGCTTCGTGTTGTGACACAGTGGCCGTATCCTACACGCGACCTTGTAGATGCCACTTGTAGTTGACTTCCACTCGCTCGATCGTATGATGGTCCGTGCTGCTAGCGGGGTAGCCTGCCCCTACCAGTGTGCAGAAGATGTTTCTGCCGATAAACTACCGGCTATTGTTATCGCGCAGCACAAGAACTAATCGACAAAAAAACACCCGTACGATAACTCGTGTATTGTTATTTTGCAAACTCAAACGGAGATGAACAATTTGCGTCTAATCGAGACGAAAGCAAAACAACGAATGCGAGGGGGTTGAAGATCGCTTGATCTTATTGATCCAAGATTTCGGCTGTCTGTCCGACCGTCCGTCGGTGATTCTCCGCCAGCTGTCTGCTGGGAATCCTATCCTTATACTGGCCGATGATGCCAGTCCAGATGGAGTTTGCGTTTAAGCGTTCTAGTCGCTTACGCCTTTTTTGTGATAATTCACCTTTGTTGGTCTTATTGGCGCCAACACACCGTTCATTCAGCTACCCGTGCAGATTTCAACTAACACGGTGCTTATTTACGTGTGGTTAATCTTACCCAACACGTTGGACGTTCGCTTTTCTTAGCGCAACTTTCGTCCTGCTCCTCTCTGGAGCCACCAAAATGTAATCACGTTTTTGATGCGACCAAGAGGGCGAAGGATCCTCTCTTTATACGTTCCTTGGAACAGAAACGGGTCGACAAAAGTTTTCCTTAGCACAAGAAAACCGCTTTTACTAGTTAGAGTTCGGGATGTGATCCTTAGCACAGGAAAACACGTTGAGTTTCAATCTTAAACTGATACTGAATTTTATTCTCAAAAATATTAGCTTATATAGTAAAAAAGTTTATACAAATTCACATCTTAGGGGGTAAAATTACAACTACTACTTTAAGGCTGGCTGAAGAATTTCACATTCGAATATCTTCTAAAACCATTTTCTAAGCCTAGCCTTAGTTTGTTGAACAGAGATAGAAATATAGTTTTACAAAACATTCAGTTACTTATCGTATTCCTATCCTTGATACAATTCTTTCCCTCCAATACAGAGATATAAATTTAAATGCATTGCGTTGGTAGCATTCTCTAACACATTCTTTGAACAGATTTTCCTTAACTCTAAGCAACCTGATAAGGACAGAAAATATCTTCGACTCTAATCTTAGCATTTCAGACCTACTGATAGAACGCGTTGTTTACTCGAGACGCGAGTTTCATTCCTTATATCAAATATAGTGCAGCGATATGTCCCCCGCGCAGGATAAGTCATACACCACGTGTATCTCACATACTAGTAAAATAGACTTCTTCCAATCTACGCGTGGGCGTGTACGAAATCATGCCAGCATTAACTCTATCACGATGAAAAAGGTATCAATTCGTGACGACGCTACAATAGCTCTGTTAATTTTAGGTAACTTTGTAAAAAAAGGTTTTTTTCTATCTTTGAAAATAACCGATTCATATTGAAAAAACCATTTTTGACGTGGGACTACGTCTTTCTTTACTATACTAAGGTACACTTTGTGAAAACTGGATTGAACATGTAACGTTTTTGGTTGGCGGAATGGAAGATTTTAGATGCTAATAGCGCTCAAACAACAATTCCGATTTCAATAGTTAATATACCGTTGGGAAGCTAAAATATACAAGATTTGAATAACATGCTAATTTTAGTTACCATTTTCTTGTTACTCGGTGAAAATTGCGGAGAAGTTTGAAGGTCGAATATCCGCATACATTTTTCATACGATTGGTATATTTCCCTAACGCAGACTTCAAAAACATAGACGAAATGATTTCACGCATTCAGTCATTGGCTAGCAATGCCAGCCAATTGGCATCGCATTCATCACCCAACGTAAGCGACGAAGAAAGAAAGCAGAGATGCTTCCACGTGATTGGTTCTTCCCCAATCACCCAAGTTCCCCACGCTGAGTGACGCTATAAAAGGACATTCCGTGTTGAGAGAAGATCATTCCCTGGTCGACCGTCAAGGCGAACAGTTCGGCTTCCCTTCGATCTGAGTTGGACCCCACCAGTGGTAATTTAATTCAGATATCGTTGTTGGAATACAGCCCGAAATTGGACGTGAACGGCACTGGGGACCATTGGAAGCCGTTGGAAGGGACCATTGGAAGACTGGGAAGCCGTTTGGGTGCTACCGATAGTGTAGGTATAGTGTGTCGTATATCAAGCGTGTGTGTCTGAGTAGCGTGTGGGTGTGTGACTAGCGTGTGTGTGTATGTATAGGTGGCGTGTGCGTGTATGTGTGTGTATATGTAAGTAACATGTGTGTGTATGTGTAAGTAAGGTGTGTGTGTATGTGTAAGTAATACGTGTGTATGTGTGTGTGCGTGCGTGTGTGTGTGTATCTGTGTGTGTGTGTGTGTGTGTATCTGTGTATGTGTGTGTGTGTGTGTGTCTGTGTGTGTGTGTGTCTGTGTGTATGTATGTGTTTGTTTGTATGTGTGTGTCACTGTGTGTGTGTGTGTGTGTGTGTGTAAGTAGCGTGTGCGTGTCTGAGTAGCGTGTGCGTGTGAGTAGTGTGTGTGTGTGTGTTTGTGTTTGTGTGTATGTGTGTGTCTGTGTGTGTATAGTGTGTGTGTGTTACGTGTATGTGTGTATAACATGTTTGTGCAAAAATGCATCTATCCGAGGTAAATATATTTATGACAGAATACTTGTATAGGCAACAAGTTAATTATTTTTCCTAATAGTACTTCAATTAGTATTTCTATGATAGTGACCACAATTTTATGCTAGTTATTTTCATCACTGAGCTTGTTTTGCGTTTATTTGTAACATGGAACTAACCAAAATTCATATTTTTCTAATCAATTTAGCAACAAACAGCTTTTTCTTGCGATTTTTTGAGAGCACCGGGTATGTGAAGAAGTTTTTGAGGTTTAAGCAAAAAGCGATGAGAAATTACAAGGGACTGTTATGCATTTATGGGCAGTTTATGTGGGTATTGGTATTTGTATGCTGTGGTGTATAACAGGTGTATGTAGTTTTTCGTGAAATGTTCATGGATTATTGTGCATGGTATTTGTACGTTTGGTGTATGTTATATACTGCGGCTATGGCAGAAGTAAATCTTTACACCCACCATAGTCCCACGGCAAGCCTACGTTTGTGCACTCAAGCACATACCCTTCAACTTTTTTTCTCTAACTTTTTTATTTCAATTTTCACCTTAAAACTGTCTTTGAACGTCTTTTAGGGCTTTTTAAGAGAAACAATTTGAAATGCTGACATCGTGAATATCGCAATTCTACTCAAAGTTATTATTGTTTTTCATTAAAATATATGCGATTTCAAATTGTTTGTCGTTCTTTTTGGGGCAAACATAAAAAATATCTCTGGAACTCGAAGGGAACATTTGACTCTATATACAGAGAAATTTTTAAAAAAATGTTATTTCTAATATTTGAGTAAATTCTATTTGAAAATATGGCAAAAATTTCAATAATTTCATATGTTATGCATGTGAAAGCACACAGATTAATTTTTTTGTAATTTTTTCTTAAACCTAGAATTACTTACCATTTTTTCTAATTTTAAAGATCTAGAATCGATTAACTGGTTCAAAAGTTACAAACTTTTGAAAATAAAATACATCGTATAAGCCGTTTTATATGGCCACCCTATTTCGGAATTGGTCACGCAAAGTGCTTTAATTGTGCTCAAAATTGCAGGGATGGATCTTTGTTCAAAATAATCAAACCCGTATTTTTTCGTTGGGTCGTGAAAATTGAAATAAAAAAGTTAGAGTGTAGTATGAATCAGTCATTAACGCAACGATAAAACAGTTAACAAAAACAAACGGAATTCTCTACGGACCACACCTTCTGGCCATATAATTTGTCTACCTACCAACTCAGCACACAGCGCGACCCATGCGCATAGCAATAATGTTTATCTATTACACTGTGCTACAAATGGAAAAAAAATGCAAGAACTTCTGAAGTGACCTAGTGTAGGTTGTAGGTCTTGTTGAGTGTAACATTCGCTCATACTAGACATTTTCCAAACACCCCCAAAATCTGAAGTTATGGTCAAAATACGGTTTTTTGGACCTCAGTGCATACAATTTTTTTTAACTCAGTCATTTCTCAACCGATTTTCAATATTGAGGCAGTTTTGGAAAGAAGATAAACAGAGCTTTCAAAACATCTACTAGTTTGTACTAATATCACTAAAATATGTTGAGTTATTTGAGTTTAAATATAATTTTTTAGATTTTTTCACACAATTTTTTAATGTAAGGTCTAAGAACTGGGCTTTGATCATAACTTCGAATTTTAGGGGTATTTGAAACTTTAAGTATGCGCGCTATTAACACCTGACTCGAGCTATTACCCACACTAGGTCACATCAAAATCTCTTGCATTTTTTATCATTTGTAGCACCGTGAAACAATTGTGCGTTAGATGCCAAAATTCATTAAGCAGACAGTAGAGAAAGAACGAAAAATAAGCGAACTGGAAATATGATACAGATTTGGAAAAATATACCGCATCCCGACGGGACTACTGTCTGCTTAATGAACTTGCGTGTTAACGGAAAAGGCCGTTATTAAAAATAGAAATTCAGTTCGAAAAAATTTAGCCGTACGGAGCCCCTTCCGTAGTTGTGTCGCACTTGCAAGCACGACGCAGACTGACTTTGGTCTCGATCACATAGAAATTCAGTTCGAAAAAAAAGATGCCAAAATATATGGTTTTCTTAAAAAACCTATAACTCAGCCAAATATTCACCGATTTTCACAAAACCACTTTCGTTTGATTCGTCATTGAATATTATTTCAAAATTTTATTGCATTTGTAGTATCTTTCTCACAAAAATAGGTGACAAATTTCAAGTAATATTGAAAAATAGCATGTAAAAGATTAAAAAATTATATTTAAACTCAAATAACTCAACATGTTTTAGTGATATAAGTACAAACCTGTAAATGTTTTGAAGGCTCTGTTTATCTTCTTTCCAAAACTGCCTAAATATTGAAAATCGGTTGAGAAATGACTGAGTTAAAAACATGTATGCCCTGAGGTCCAAAAAAACCATATTTTGACCATAACTTCAGACTTTGGAGGTGTTTAGAAAATTTCTAGTATGAGCGAATGTTACACTCAACAAGACCTACAACCTACGGTAGGTCACTTCAGAAGTTCTTGTGTTTTTCCACCATTTGTAGCACCGCGAAATAATTGTGGGATAGAAGCCAAAAATTCTGGTTTTCTTAAAAAATATATAACTCAGTCAAATATTCACCGATTTTCACAAAACCACTTTTGTTTGATTCGTCATTGAATATAATTTCAGAAATTTAGTGTATTTGTAGTATCTTTCTCACAAAAACAGGTGGCAAATTTCAAATTAAATTGAAAAATTGCGTGAAAAAATCTAAAAAATTATATTTATACTCAAATAACTCAACATATTTTAGTGATATTAGTACGAACTAGTAGATGTTTTGAAAGCTCTGTTTATCTTCTTTCCAAAACTGCCTCAATATTGAAAATCGGTTGAGAAATGACTGAGTTAAAAAAAATTGTATGCACTGAGGTCCAAAAAACCGTATTTTGACCATAACTTCAGATTTTGGGGGTGTTTGGAAAATTTCTAGTATGAGCGAATGTTACACTCAACAAGACCTACAACCTACACTAGGTCACTTCAGAAGTTCTAAATCGCTGTAGCACAGTGTCATCGAAAAAACCCATCACCAAAATAACAATGCAAAAGAAAGCGTTCGCACTCGTCACCTCAGTTGTCGCAGAAATAAATATAAATGTTAAGCTATGTTTAAGCTATAAAAGGAAATCTGGATATTAATAAAGATATCATTACTCGCTTGGAGCCCGACCAGAAGGTCGACTTCTCCAACAGTAAAGTATTTTAGCTTGCATTCTTACTAGCAACCCAAATGGTTAAGGCCAGATGGTAATTGCAAAAGAAGAAAGTCCCTACATAGTCCGCCGCGGATAAATCTTCAACAATCAACGTTCATGGCGACCGTATGTTAGTGGCAAGAATTGTACAACGAAGAACATAGTGAATTCATGAACTCAGTGAACCGTACGAGAGTGACATATAAGAACTTACTGTTAGTAGCCTGAAAAAAGTGATTGTGTTACAAACTATGAACTAAAGCCGTTGTATTGAAAGCTTCCGCTACGAGTGCAAACAAACCGAAGAAGAATAAAAATCGACAGAAGCAATGGGAAATGATCAATCCACTACAAAACCTCCGATAACACACGAAGAAGTCATAAAAATTATAAACTCAAACCAAAGTGAACACCAAGAGAAAACTGCCAATGCAACGGTAATGTTGGCATACGTTGCATTTGCTATAGCGGTACTCAGCGCAGACTATATTATTGCGCGCGCGCTGTGTAAACATGAAAGGCTGCGAACAGCCGAACAAATTAAAAGTGCAGTGTCGCTGGCTAGCGTACTAAGCGAAAAGTGAAAAAAAAAAACAGTTTCCCTGAAGCAAGTTAAATGAACTATAAGTTTTCGCACACACAAGAAAATGAATAATATGCGAGAAGTGTTGAAAAAACTATCAGAGCAAAAAGTAGTGACACTGTTAAAAACAAAAGCACCAGCAAGTTAATACAAATCCTCCAGGATGAGGCATTATTAGAAGTGATATCGGAAAGCCGTACAAAATTTACAGTAAAGACGACGAACACCGAAATACAACCTATATACAGGTTATTCACGGTGCAGAAGGCCAACCCGGCCGACACTAACGTCAACAAAAACCAACTAATATTCGAAGCAGCGCATACCCTTCCAACAGTAAACGGAATCCTACTGTTGACCACTAACAAAGATAACTGGAACAAGATACCTAACATCCACATTTTTCATACATTTTGAATACGACCGATTTCCGACGGTTAGTGCTGCCATCTGATGACTTAAATTCTCATAAAATTGTCACTATGAGCAAAACGTGCATAGTCGGTCATCGATCGTTGAGCTGTTCAAGATTGTATATGAAAAAGGTGTAGCAGTTTGGTCAACTCGACACTTAAGACAACATGCAGATTAATGATATTGTCATTTTTTGCACTTAATGCTATTGCCATATTTTTTGCACTTCTAGGTACGAAAAGAAAAGTGTGAAGTTGACTGTCAGAGTGGGGGTTTATATTGAGGGGTTATATTTTATTTCAGGTCCCATTCTACCAACACTTAAAGTTTGATATTGCCCCTTGCATGACTATTTAGACTTCTGTGATAATCATTCATTCCTTATTTCGCTCTATCAAATTGACACCTCAGTAGCGCAGTAGCAGTTTTTTTGGGTTCATTGTTTGTTTTGTTTTTTTTTTTTTTTTTTTAAGGGGGGATTTGTTAGTAGCTTAAGTATTTATGATAAATATTAGTAAATAATGAGTATGTGTGTCCAATCACAAATGGTGACTTCTCAACACTGTTAGAAATTTGTAATTTTAATTTTTAGGATTTGTTTGCTTTCGCAGTTAAGACTTATCATTCGTAGGGATTTAAACCTACTTGTCAGAAAAGGGGAAGTAAACTTACAACTAACTTAATTGCTAACTTATTGGCTATAAAGAGAGCTTATCGTAGCAATTGAGGATTGCAACGATTTTTGTCGAAAATTGTTAAAATTATTTGACATAGCTTCTAATGGTTCAACACCAGTAAGTCTATGTAATTCGAGTGTACCAAACCAAGGAGGACGCTTCAAAATCATTTTCAGAATTTTATTCTGAATCCTTTGGAGCGTTTTCTTCCTTGTTGAACAGCAACTTGACCAGATCGGTACAGCATAAAGCATTGCTGGTCTAAAAATTTGTTTGTAAATCAAAAGTTTGTTCTTTAAACAAAGTTTAGAATTCCTGTTAATAAGAGGATATAAACATCTCGTATATTTGATGCACTTGGCTTGTATACTCTCAATGTGCTCTTTGAAAATAAGTTTTTTATCATAAATTAGTCCCAAGTACTTAACCTTGTCGGACCAACTTAAAATAACCCCATTCATCTTGACAACGTGATTATTGTTTGGCTTGAGGAAAGAAGCCCTAGGCTTATGCGGAAAAATTATCATTTGAGTTTTAGAAGCATTGGGAGAGATTTTCCACTTTTGCAAGTAGGAAGAAAAAATATCTAAACTTTTCTGCAATCGACTGCATATGACACGAAGACTTTTTCCTTTTACGGAAATGCTTGTGTCATCGCAGAACAATGACTTTGTGCATCCTGGAGGCAAATCAGGAAGATCTGAAGTGAATATGTTGTACAGGACTGGACCCAAGACTGAACCTTGAGGTACACCTGCTCTGACAGGAAATCTATCAGATTTTGAATTCTGATAGACAACCTGCAGAGTTCGATCAGTAAGATAATTTTTTAAAATTTTGATTAGGAAAATTGGAAAATTAAAAGTTTGCAATTTCGCAATCAAACCTTTATGCCAAACACTGTCGAATGCTTTTTCTATGCCTAAAAGAGCAGCTCCAGTGGAATAACCTTCAGATTTGTTGGCTCGTATCATATTAGTAACTCTGAGCAATTGATGAGTTGTGGAATGCCCATGGCGAAATCCAAACTGTTCATTTTCAAAAATTGAATTTCCGTTGATGTGTGACATCATTCTGTTAAGAATAATTCTCTCAAACAGTTTACTTATTGAAGAAAGCAAACTGATTGGTCGATAACTTGAAACTTCAGCTGGGTTCTTATCCGGTTTTAAAATGGGAGTAATTTTTGCATTTTTCCATAATTTGGGAAAATATGCAGTTTTGAAGCAGCAATTGAAAATTTTCACTAAAAATTCCATTGTGCTCTCAGGGAGTTGTTTGATTAGTATATTAAAGATTCCATCGTCACCAGGTGCTTTCATATTTTTGAAATTTTTAATAATTGATTTAATCTCATTCAAGTTAGTTTCAATTATTTCTGCAGGTGAAAAATTCTGGGAAGAAATTAAATTAAATTGACGTGTGACTTCATTTTCAATTGGATTCACAAAATTCAAATTTGAGTTATGAACACTCTCAAACTGCTGAGCAAGTCTTTGAGCCTTTTGTTCATTGGATACAAGAAAACGTTCACCATCTTTTAAAACTGGAATAGGCTTTGAAGGTTTCTTAAGAATCTTCGACAGCTTCCAAAATGGTTTTGAATATGGTTTCAATTTTTCAACTTTAGTCTCAAAATTTTGATTTCTCAGAAGAGTAAATCTATGTTTAATCTCTTTCTGTAAATCTTTATAAATAGTTTTAAAAACAGGGTCACGAGAACGTTGATATTGACGTCTGCGGACATTTTTCAAACGAATTAGAAGTTGAAGATTTTCGTCAATTATTGATGAATCAAATTTCACTTGAGCCTTTGGAACAGAATAATTCCTGGCATCAACAATTGCACATTTTAATGCTTCCAAAGCGGAATCAATATTCACTTCGTTTTGCAAATCAAGCTCATTATTGAAATTTCTCTCAATATGAGTTTTGTAACTTCCCCAATTAGCCTTGTTATAATTAAAAACAGAGCTCATAGGGTTTAAAACTGATTCATGGGATAAAGAAAAAGTTATTGGAAGATGGTCAGAATCAAAGTCAGCATGTGTGATCAAATCACTACATACATGACTTTGATCTGTTAGCACCAAATCAATTGTTGAAGGGTTTCTTACAGAAGAAAAGCATGTAGGACTATTCGGAGACAAAATAGAATAGTATCCTGAAGAACAATCATTGAATAAAATTTTGCCATTGGAATTACTTTGAGAATTATTCCATGAACGATGTTTAGCGTTAAAATCGCCGATTATGAAAAATTTCGAACGATTTCTGGTGAGTTTTTGTAAATCACCTTTAAAATAATTTTTGAGCTAGCGTGTGCATTGAAATGGTAAATATGCTGCGGCAATAAATAAAATCCCAAGTTCAGTTTGAACTTCAATTCCCAAAGTTTCAATAACTTTCGTCTCAAGATGGGGAAGAGCACGATGTTTGATTCGACGATGAATAACAATTGCAACTCCACCGCCGGAACCCTGAATCCTATCATATCTATGAACCACGTAATTGGGATCATATTTTAATTTTATGTTAGGTTTCAAAAATGTTTCAGTAATAATTGCAATATGCACATTATTTACTGTTAAAAAATTAAAAAGCTCATTCTCATTGGCCTTCAATGAGCGAGCATTCCAATTTAATATTTTAATTGTTTTATTTAAAATCATTACTAAATTTTAAATTAGAAACAATTTTAATAGTAAAATTTGTGCCTATTTGAATGGCTTCAAACATTGATTTTGCCTGCAACATGGCGTTCATAAGATCGAACATTGCCTGTTGCAAAAAAGAAAGTTTACCTGCCGTAATAGGCCCCAGGCAGTTGACATTAGAAAAAATAATTCCGGCAGCAATATTAGCTGGAGTAACAGGTGTACAATTATTTTCTAGCGTGTTTTGCTTACCCATATTAACGGTCATTTTCGAACTACCAACACTAGGCGGTATAAAGTTCGAACTACCTGTAACCTGTGCATAAGTTAAACGGGTATGCAAAGGAGTAGGTAAACTATGCGTCACTGGTACGCTTGGAGAATTTTGTTTTGAAGTTGGTTTTAATTGAGAAATTGAATTATGTTTACCTTGCCTTGCCTTAACAATTGCTAAACGGACTGGGCATTGATAAAAATTTGACATATGGTTGCAGTTACAATTCGCACAGCGAAAATTTTTACTCTCTTTCACAGGACATGTGTCCTTTTTGTGAGAAGAGTCTCCACAATTAAGACATTTTTGGTCCATGTTACAGAATGTGGAACCATGGCCATAACGTTGGCAAGTACGGCATTGGGTGATATGCTTTTCACCTCCGCCATACTTCCTATAAATTTCCCACTTTACACGCACATTATACAAAGCATGTGCTTTTTCAAAAAATTTTAAGTTGTTAACCTCATTGCGGTTAAAATGAATTAAATAATTAACAAGGGAAATTCCAGTTCTCTGACTGTTTTCGCCTCGTGATTTTTGTTTCATTAGAATTACTTGGGTTGGGGCTATGCCAAGTAATTCTGTTAAAGTAAGTTTGATCTCATCAACGGTTTGATCGTTGGTGAGACCTTTCAAGACAACCTTGAACGGCTTGGCGTTCTTGGTGTCATATGTAAAAAATTTGTACATCTTGTCAGTTAAATACTGAACAAGACGATCACGACCCTTTACTGAGTCGGCTAATAAGCGGCATTCACCTCTACGGCCAATTTGATAGGTAACTTTAACGTCAGAAACAAACGTTGAAAGTTCCTTTTTGAATATATCGCGTCCATTCGGCCTCGCGTCCATTCGGCCTCGCGTCCATTCGGCCTCGCGTCCATTCGGCCTTGCGTCTATTCGGCCTCGCGTCCATATGCCTCGTGTCCGTATGCCTGCCGTCCATTATGCCTAGCGTACTATGCCTCGCGTCCGTATGCCTCGCGTCTATATGCCTAACGGGGTGTCATCCTTTTATTGACCTGCAACTACTTGTGTCTTAACTCGCGAAACTGGAACAAAAACAACAAATTTAATTCAACGGCATGTTAAGTATTTGAACATTCCACTTAAAACAACTTCATCTGAACAAAAAACACTTCGACCACAGCAGAAACTTGTCAAAGTCAACTGGAAGATATGCAATAATCAGTTTGATCATGTAGATTAGGGAACATTCCTTTTATAACATACATATAACTTTCCCACTACATGTGAAAGAAAATTAATCGAAACCAACTGAAACCAGTATGAATACTCCTCAGAGTTCTTGCAAAAACACATTATTATTTTTAACCTATTATGTTTATTACGTACCGACAGTGTCTTCTTCTTTCTTGAAAAACAGTCACAGCAAAAATTAACAGAAATCGACGTTGAATTTAAGTGGCATCAACAGAAACCAATACGAAAATCGCATAGAACTATTCCATAAAATATTTAAAAAATGACGGCTATCGTTTAAGTACGCCCCGGTGATGAAAACTTGTTTCGAACTTTTCCGATCAAAGGCAACAACAAATCGTTACTCACTAAAACTCACAGAAAACCTCTCAGAATCTCAGAAGGGCGGGAAATATCAAGGGTTGGTTTTTAACGTTTTATAACTTTTCCAGTTGATTTTCGTTATTGCCATGGCATAGTGACAATATGGTTTTGTCCTGAACAAAAATTCTCGCAAAACCTAATGGCCAACCATTTTCCGGGTATCTTTTTTTTTCAAACATACATGATACCAATTGTTTTTCATGTGACCAAGTGACATAAAGCTGTTTATGCGAGAATATGCATTTTTTAGGTTTAATGCCACCAGTTATCAGGGCTTTTGGCATTATCGAATATCACCCAACTGCGGAGCGCGAAGGTACATACAGATGTTTGAAATTAAATGGTAAATTGGTAGGTACACGGAGCTTCGAAATTTTCGCTTCAATGACATTAATATTTCATCTGCTTTTTGAGGCAGATCTGCTGCCTAAGCACAGTGCAATTGACACTTCGCAACATTATAGTTTTCAATTCAACATTCAACAATTAATTGTAAATCCAGAGATTTGTAGGAATGCAATAGTGCCTATTTAAGGAAACATGAACAGAAATCAATGTTTTTTGAGAAGCAAAGACTACACGTTTCTTTTACCAGCTAACAGAATCATTGCAGCATGAGCAAATGTTTACCTGTGCTTTGCTTGCTGAGTTCGGCGGGAATGGCCTTGTTGGGACTGTAGCAATTTAGCTGTGGGCTAGATTGGGTGTTGGCTTAATTCAGATGTGAATAATGTTCAATTGATTGAAAGAAGTGAAATAATTAGAACTTGGTAATCTTGGTCGTAGAACGGCTTAGAAATTTGTGCTCAAATTTTTTTTTATTCAGTAATACTGCCGTTTAGGCATTGGAATATTATGGAGGATTTTATATCTGTATTGACAAAACCAGTCCGTTTTTTTTTTTGCTTTCTGGTTTAATTGAAGTAATAACTAATTATCTAATAGATAAATCGTCTACCTCAAATCTTTGTAGGGGTAAGAGGCAAAAAAAAATGTTAATGATCTAAGTCAGTGTGCATTTTAGAGAAAATTGAACAGATTGATTGAATCCGAGCAATGGTAAATTAAACCATCGCACATGTAGTGTTATTCTTGTTCTTTCTTTTCATTTATCAGATAAATAAAACGATTATATGCAACTTTGCTCAAATAAGCCAGAAACTCAATTTACATTACCAAGTATATGCCCTAGAATAAAATCAAAGCCACGTTGAGAGTATTCACATGCATGTAGAGTTTGCTGCTACCGCGCTATAGCGCTTTTGCATAGAAAAGATGTAGTAGGCAGCGAAAACGAATATCACTTTATATGTGAATCATTAACAGGTGCTTGTTTACTCAACGACGCACAAAGGAGTACCTAGAACAAAAAGCTGGCCAAAATAAGAAAAAAGTTTTTTGTCGCTTTTTGGTGCCGCTATATTTTTTTCTGCAGCTTAAATAAATGCTTCACAAAATGCCATCACTCGATGAATGAAAACGGTATTATCATGTGCTGAGAGCGCTGTAAACATTGACAAATTTTCAAGCATTTTTTGGGAATCGAACCATTTATAGTAACAAATTGTACCAGGCATCAAAAAAAAATGACAATTGACCAATATTTTGCAGCAAATGAGTTCTTTTTGTGCAATGCTAATAAACCGGTTGATGGAAATTCCGAAATTGAAAATTATAGTTACTCTTAAGAAGTTTTCGAAATTACTGATTTTTACGTATTTTCGGCCGTTTTCAATATTAAAATAAGTTATCAAATCTCGCGGAATCCGATCATATAATCATCGGAGGAATGAAAGTTTATAACATCACGAACACATCCTCGCAAATATCTCATCCAGTAACGTCCGGATTGACATTTGTGACCCGTTTAAAAAAAAGGTGTTTATGACGAATTTTGACGTTAAGTGTTCACACGTACACGAGATATCAAAAAAGTTAAAGGGTATGTGCTTGAGTGCACAAACGTAGGCTTGCCGTGGGACTATGGTGGGTGTAAAGATTTACTTTTGCCATAGCCGCAGTATATAACACACACCAAACGTACAAATACCATTCACAATAATCCATGAACATTTCACAAAAAAAAACACATACACCTGTTATACACCACAGCATACAAATACTAATACCCACATAAACTGCCCATAAATGCATAACAGTCCCTTGTAATCTACTATCACTTTTTGCTCAAACCTCAAAAACTTTTAACATACCCGGCGCTCTCAAAAAATCGCAAGAAAAAGCTGTTTGTTGCTAAATTGATTAAAAAAATATGAATTTTGGTTAGTTCAATGTTACAAATAAACGCAAAACAAGATCAGTGATGAAAATAACTAGCATAAAATTGTGGTCACTATCATAGAAATACTAATTGAAGTACTATTAGGAAAAATAATTAACTTGTTGCCTATACAAGTATTCTGTCATATATATATTTACCTCGGATAAATGCATTTTTGCACACACATGTTATACACACATACACGTAACACACACACTAGACACACACACAGACACACACATACACACAAACACACACACACACACACACACACACTACTCACACGCACACGCTACTCAGACACGCACACGCTACTTACACACACACACACAGTGACACACACATACATACACACACACATACACAGATACACACCTACGCACAGATACACACACACACGCACGCACACACACATACACACGTATTACTTACACATACACACACACACCTTACTTACACATACACACACATGTTACTTACACATACACACACATACACGCACACGCCACCCATACATACACACACACGCTAGTCACACACCCACACGCTACTCAGACACACACGCTTGATATACGGCACACTATACCTACACTATCGGTAGCACCCAAACGGCTTCCCAGTCTTCCAATGGTCCCTTCCAACGGCTTCCAATAGTCCCCAGTGCCGTTCACGTCCAATTTCGGGCTGTATTCCAACAACGATATCTGAATTAAATTACCACTGGTGGGGTCCAACTCAGATCGAAGGGAAGCCGAACTGTTCGCCTTGACGGTCGACCAGGGAATGATCTTCTCTCAACACGGAATGTCCTTTTATAGCGTCACTCAGCGTGGGGAACTTGGGCGATTGGGGAAGAACCAATCACGTGGAAGCATCTCTGCTTTCTTTCTTCGTCGCTTACGTTGGGTGATGAATGCGATGCCAATTGGCTGGCATTGCTAGCCAATGACTGAATGCGTGAAATCATTTCGTCTATGTTTTTGAAGTCTGCGTTAGGGAAATATACCAATCGTATGAAAAATGTATGCGGATATTCGACCTTCAAACTTCTCCGCAATTTTCACCGAGTAACAAGAAAATGGTAACTAAAATTAGCATGTTCTACAAATTTTGTATATATTAGCTTTCCAACGGTATATTAACTATTGAAATCGGAATAGTTGTTTGAGCGCTATTAGCATCTAAAATCTTCCATTCCGCCAACCAAAAACGTTACATATTCAATCCAGTTTTCACAGAATGTACCTTAGTATAGTGAAGAAAGACGTAGTCCCACGTCAAAAAAATACCTGATGGGTGCCTGCCTCACGCTTAAAACAGTGTTTCAGCTCAACAAAGATGAAATGAGATTAGTTTAGTGAATGAATTTCCACTAATTTAAGTTAACTTAAAAATAACTTGATGCACAGAATCAATAATCCGGGTAAATAACACTCCGTACAAAAGGCTTTCTCCAACCTACGTAGGTTCCACAAGGCATCATATAATCTGTGAGCATTAATTTGATAATTCTAAATGAAGATATTTTACCACATCATTTTGCTGGTAAATTCTTTGATTCGTTTCGCTGCCCGTTTTGCGAAAACATATCATACGAGCGTATTACTTCATCTGCCCACTAACATTAATGAAGACACATAGACTATGGAAATGTAAACATTAAGTTGTGTGTGTGATATTTAGAGTTACTCTTTGATACAACATTCAAACCAGCCACTTCCACTTTTTACTTAAATATTTCCCAAAATATTGCTAAATAGCAGCGAAAATAATTTTGGCCAGGTTTTCGAGTTACTTCTCTGTGCGACGCCTCAATAACGACGCTACAACAGTTTGTCTACCGCTCATAGCCTGCATTCATAGTAATCTAATGACGTTGTTTTTGGAGTAAAAGGCGGGAAAAGGCGAAAATGTATTTCAATTTTTTTTAAACTTTGTCAGTTGATTATTGTTATTTTCATGGCTTATTAACTCGTCGAAGATCAAGACAAAACAAACACAAAAAGAATCATTCAAATCCGTTGAATCTATTTGGAGTGAAACGCCGTTATACAGACACCAACTTATTTTTATTTAATAGAAGATATAGGTATCAAGCACTGACCATTGCTGGAGTGATTTCTTATTACCCTACCAAGGTAGCAGTCATGATAGATATTTCTGTCAAGCGTTTCAATATCGCTAGTATCGATACCCATCACCCATAACTGCGAAATCGTGTGCGGCTAGAAACTACCAGAAGGAGCCATGCGAAACAGATACGGGAGATAAGTAAAACAATTTTTTTCCTTCTCACATACAAAATATATGAATATTTAACATATCAACAATGAAAGAAAATTTACACCAAACGTGTATAGAAACGACCCAAGAAGTATGTAAATAAATACATGAAAAATATACTATTATTTTTGCTAACCAAAATAAAACTTTTTTTTGTAAACTTTTCACAGTTAAGAAGAATCGAAAAGTTAATAAAGCAGGAATATAACAATCTCTGTAAAAATAGGAAAAAAACCTCGATCGTTAGAGGATAACATTGAAGTCCGAATTATTAGAGGATCATATTCACAAGTATAAAATATTACTCTTATCCCAACAGAACAAACTAAAGACCGACGAATGGAATAACGAATGCGCAACCTACGACGCGTTGAAAGTCATTAAACAAACATCCAATAAAATATTAGACAACACCCCAATACTAGTAACCAAACGGCCAAGGCCAAAATTTAGGACTTTAGGAAGACTTTCCGAGACCAAAAATTCAATTCTTTTTAACGAGACACCTACACAGGTATCGGTCCAGACACCGCCACGAGGCATAAAATTTAAAACACTAGCCAGATTAATTATCTGGTGCACAAGATTAGCTGCACCAAAAACAAGAAATACGCAGATAAAATTTAGAATATGAGTAAAATTAATCATCAACCTTCAGCGGTTCAAAATAAGAATGATGCCAAAGGTCGACATCAAACTTGGTACATCCTTCGTACAAGTATACGATGTGACACCAGGAAACCTCAACTCTTTCCTAGACCCTGTAGCCTTATTCACCGACACCGTCGAAGGAGAATTCAAAGCAGCAACGGCAGCTCAAAAAACAGCTGCAGAACAAATCGTGATAAAATTTATTAAAACTAGGCTAACAGGAACCGCCCGACAAGCCATAACAGGAGCAATAAACTTAGAGCAAATTCTAACAAAACTAAAGACACAATGCGCACCAAAAATAAGCGCGGAACATATCAAGACAAAACTAGAGGCCCTTAAACAAAGAGGTTCTCTAGAAATTTTTTGCGAAAGCGTAGAGAAACTAATTCTACAGCTCGCCGCAACCTATGTTAACGAAACAATACCACATGACAAAGCAAATCAATTGGCTACAAAAACTGGCGTAGACACACTAGTAAAAGGTTTCAACAACAGCACCACGCGAGGCATACCGCAGGCTGGTAAATTTAAAACGATTCATGAAGCTACGCAAAAAGCTCAAGAATGGGATAGTTTCAAGCCTGCTAACACGCAAGCTCAGGTCTTTCTGACCCGAGGAAACCACCAATATCGAGGCCGTGGCAGAGGACAAAATAACAGTCGAGGGTACAACTACCAACCTCGAAACCAAAACTCTCAACCTTGCTATCAAAACTATAAAACTAGAGCAAATCACGAGTGGCAGAAAAAATTGCCACTCACAACACTATCAACCTAATCATAGGTTCCAAAGAGGACAGTTAACCTACCAAAGGGTAAGATTTAACTCACCAAGATATTACCCCCAACAGCAACAACAAATGTATCTAGCTAATGCACAGATGCAACAAAATCCACAACCGCAACAGCTAGGTATCCAGACAATATCTCAACAACCACAGCAAAAAACTACACCCCAAAACAACCAAAATTTTTCGGGAAACCTATTTGGACAGCATACACAATAAATGCGTCCATATCGAGCTTTATATACTTAAATGTCGAATTATCAAACTCTAAATGCATTTTCATAGAGATACAGGATCAGATATTTCCATCATCAAAGCCAACAAAGTTAAACCTACTCAAATTTATTACGATCAAGGAAAATTTGTAATTTCAGGAATCGGCGAGAGTGGAATACACTCTCTGGGCAGTACGTTTACTACCATAAACATCGAGACTGCTCAGCTGGAGCAAAAATTTCATGTAGTCAATGATGATTTTCCTATTCCCACAGTAGGAATCATCGGCAGAGATTTCCTAATAAAATATAAATGCCGAATAGATTACGAGCCATGGTTACTGACTTGCTCAATCGACGGGCAAGAAATTACAATACCCATTGAGGACAACTTTAAAAATATGTTATATCTACCCGGTAGGCACGAAGTAGCACGATATATCCCAAATCTAGGATTGACTGAAGACATGGTTGTACACTCACAAGAAATCCAACCAGGAGTATTATGTGGGAATACAATCACGTCTGCAGCTCAACCAATATTCAAATTTATCAATACCACAGAGAAATCCATATTTATCTCATATGCAAAATTCAAACCTTAGTTAGAACTATTTCGTAACTTTCAAATAGTTCCAACTAAGGGAAATAAAAAGATAAATCAAAAGGGTTGAGAGGATATTAGGCAAAATAGATACCAGACACACCACACCCAATGCACTAACCAAATTGGAAAAACTAATAACAGATCATGCGGACATATTTCATTTGGAAGATGAAAAATGTCAACCAATAACTTTTACACACAGAACATTAGCCTTAACGACAATGTCCCTGTGTACATTCCAAATTACGAAACAATTCATTCACTCTCAAGGAGATGAAATTGAAAAAACAAGTACAAACCTAAATTAATCCACCTAGCGGTCAGACCCAGCCTTTCTCATTCAAACTTATTATTTGTAAAAATAGATTTACATGGATGCTTCAATCCAATAAAAGTATATTCACACTTTGGGTTCTAAAATTTTGATGTTGTAATTGAAGTATAATATATGAAATTTGACGTAATGTTAGTGCTTAAGAAATAGCGAAATAAAAGAAATGACTCTTAATTTCGAACAATTTCATCACGAGCGATACCGGGAACGTTCAACTAGTACGAAACCGCATTTAAATTATGTTGAGTCCACGTATATTGATCAAAGCAGGTATAGTTTTAAATAGTCTTTGAATTTCTTTTCGTTCCATAACTTTTGAACCACATATCAAGTTGTTATGAAGTTTGTTGTTTGTAAGTTTAAGAGATAACTCGTTCGTATGACGCTAGTTATGTTGAATAAGTCGTGTAATCTTTGAAATAATAGACTCGTTGTTTTAACAATTCAATATATAACGGTTGCTTAAGTTCGATTATAATCGAATGAAATGGGAAAGTATAGAGCAGCCGATTTATGAAAACACTTGTTCAATCATAATTCATCAGTTAACCCTTAACTAGCCCTTTCATCTGATATCAATATTGTTCAAATCGGTTGTGTAGTTTCTGAGATAATGAAGTTTCGTGATTTTCACATTTCGATACATTACAGACGAAGTTACAGTCCGATTACAGTTAAATTCAATAGGATGTTATGAAGCAGTTGGACCTCTCATTTGACACTAATTTAGTGAAAATCGGTTAAGCCATCTCTGAGAAAAGTGAGTGAGTTTAAGTAGTCTAGTAAATATTTTACTTTTCATAGTTGGATATCACATTTTTAAACATAACAGGCAAAGTAATAGTCCGATTGCAAAAAAATCAATAGCGTCTTATGAGGCAAGTAGACCTTCCATTTGATACTAATTTTATGAAAATCGGTCCAGCCATCTCTGAGAAACATGAGTGAGATTAAATAGTCTCGAGAACACGTTTCTTTCCATAACTTTTGAACCACATGTTCAATCTTAATGAAATTCAAAAGTTAAGGGTTTTAAATTAGCCCATTCATTTGAAATTAATTTTGTTCAAATCGGTTGCGTAGTTTCTGAGATATTGATGTTTCGTGATGTTTACATTTTGATACATAACCTAGAAATCCGATTACAATAAAATTCAATAGGGTCTGATGGGGCAAATAGACCTTTCATTTGCAATTAATTTCATTGAAATCGGTCCAGCCATCTCTGAGAAAATCAAGTGAGATTGGGAGAGCGTTACACACACACACACACAGAAAATGCTCAGCTCGTCGAGCTGAGTCGAGTGATATACGACATTCGGCCCTTTGGAGCACTTTTATACCTCTAGTTTTTTCAGTGATTGCTATACCTTTCTAGGAGAAAGGCAAAAATGTTAACCGAAAAAATAATTGTGTAATAATAATAATAGAGTTAAAACAGCAAATTATTATTATTATCATAACCATAGGGCTGTCACAAATGTACAACATAAACTAGACAGGTGACAGGTGTGTCTGACCAGTCAGTCTTATTCGATGTAATGTAAAAATCATTCGTTAATAGATCGCTTAGCAGTACACAAGTCTTTGTGTTTTGTCATTTACGGAGTGAAATATTACATGGTGTCAGAAGTGGGATCCGAACCCACGCCCTCATGTAATATTTCACTCCGTAAATGACAAAACACAAAGACTTGTGTACTGCTAAGCGATCTATTAACGAATGATTTTTACATTACATCGAATAAGACTGACTGGTCAGACACACCTGTCACCTGTCTAGTTTATGTTGTACATTTGTGACAGCCCTATGGTTATGATAATGCTGTTTTAACTCTATTATTATTATTACACGCTTCTCCTTTGTGAAAAAGTTCGCTACTGAGCCCATTCGCCATAAAGCTGTGGAGGCTTAACTAGACGACCACTCCGAGTTCGTTTTAGTCCTTCTTCCGGTATCTCCTGACTCTCCTTGAGTCGTTGACTTCAGAAAACGAACTAGTTGATACTGAGTCACATTCAACTTCCTTCTATGACACTGCCTCTGATGGTTCTGGCTTCTTTGAAGGATACGAATCAGATCCTTTCGAAGGTTTCGAACAGCAGGAGAGTCAGGAGATACCGGAAGAAGGACTAAAACAAACACGGAGTGGTCGTCTAGTTAAGCCTCCACAGCTTTATGGCGAATGGGCTTAGTAGCGAACTTTTTCACAAAGGAGAAGCGTGTAATAATAATAATAGAGTTAAAACAGCATTATCATAACCATAGGGCTGTCACAAATGTACAACATAAACTAGACAGGTGTGTCTGACCAGTCAGTCTTATTCGATGTAATGTAAAAATCATTCGTTAATAGATCGCTTAGCAGTACACAAGTCTTTGTGTTTTGTCATTTACGGAGTGAAATATTACAAATTGAGCCCTGGGTTTCAGCATACAATTCACCAATCCTTCTGATACCAAAGAAATCAGAAAACTCCGAAAAGAAATGGCGATTAGTTATCGATTATCGTCAACTCAACAAAAAAACAATGCCATATAAATTTCCGCTGCCAAGAATTGAAAGCATATTAGATCAACTCGGTAGAGCAAAATATTTTAGCGCACTAGACCTAATGTCAGGATTTCACCAAATCCCATTGGAACAAGGTTCTAGAAAATTTACAGTTTTTTCGACAAACTCTGGTCACTACCACTTTACAAGGCTGCCGTTCGGACTGAATATCAGCCCAAACAGCTTTCAAAGAATGATGGCAATCGCTATGGCTGGCCTAACACCAGAACACGCGTTTATTTACATCGACGACATAGTTGTCATTGGATGCTCATTGAGACAACATTCGGAAAACTTAGAAAAAATATTTGAACGTTTAAGACAATATAATCTTAAACTAAATATTGCAAAATGCAAGTTCCTTAGGACCGAAGTCACATATCTCGGTCGTAAAATAACTGACAAGAGGATATTACCTGATGACTCAAAATATGAAGCAATTAAAAAGTATCCAATACCCAAAAATTCAGACGATGTTCGATGTTCGTTCTGCAACTATTATCGTAAATTTGTCGAAAACTTCGCAAATACTGCCTATCCACTAAACCAACTTCTGAAGAAAAACGCTATTTTTTAATGGACAGTCCAGCGCCAACAGGCATTCGACTCCCTTAGACATCACTAATGTCACCAAAATTACTACAATACCCGGATTTTACAAACAAATTTATCTTGACGACAGACGCTTTCGACATCGGATGCGGAGCAGTACTGTCGCAGATTACAGCAGAAGGAGATCGAGCTATAGCTTTCGCAAGTAAAACTTTTACGCCGGCTGAGAAAAATAAGCCAGTAATACTCAAGGAATTAACAGCCATACATTGCGCATTACATTACTTTGAGTCGTACCTATATGGTAGACGCTTCACTGTACGAACAGATCATAAACCGCTTGTCTACCTGTTTAATATGAAAAATCCTACATATAAGTTAACAAGAATGCGTATCGATCTAGAAGGAAACGATTATGTTATTAAATATATAGTAGGCAATGAAAACGTAGCAGCAGACGCATTATCACGTATTGCTATTACGTCAGAACAACTTAAGGGGTTATATACCTTCTTGGTCGAGAAAAATGAGGGAAGTTTAAATCTATTTTTAAATGCATAGCACCATTTTAATTGCATCAAAGGGGTATTTTTCTGAAAGTACAGTTTATCAACAACAAAAAATACGATTGATTTTGAGATATACCAATTATTACTGGAGTAATGGCCGTTTCCCCGAAACGCTATTTTTTCGCAGAGGCTTGCGATGATCCTGATAAAGACTCAGCGGTTCAACCTAAATCAAAAAACTCATATTATTTCATTAGTTTAGAAGTGTGCCGGGTCCTTGAACGATCGCTTATATGATTATTTTGTTTTCAGTACAAATGGGAACGTTTTTCCCAAAAAAATGCACGTTCTGAGCGCTAAAAATTGAATTAAAATTTTTTTTTGCGGCAAAATGTAACTGTATGTTTCAAAAAGCGATCGTTGAAGGACCGGCGAATTTAATAACGAGAATTAAAAAAAAAAGATGAAGGAAATCGGTTCAGTAGTTTTCCCGCAATCAGGATCACGGCAAAGTCATTTTTCGGAAAACACTATTCCGAGATAATCGCGTGTAAAGTTTCAAGTTTAGCTTATGCGGCCGTGACGAGGCGCGCTGCAAATCGCTCTAACTTTCTTCCTTCTACTCAGATCTTCATGAAAATTTGTGAAAATGTTCTCAAGATGTTGTATTTGAAGATAATACAATAAAAATTTTTTCGGTTTTTTGAAAACAAAAAAGGTATATAACCCCTTAAAGCTAATATTTTACTATTTAATACAAGATAGATGACAAAAAAATCGATATCTCAGAGAAAAAATGAAAATAAGAATGCATATAATAATGAAGTTAAACCAAGGGAGCCTGATCAACCCCGCATATATGAAGCAGAAAGTCCTACGGAAATAAAGAATTTACTAAAACCGTCGACAGCCGTAGTAGACAATGTTATAAAATTTAACGTGAAGAAAGGAAATACGCTCGTTGCACAAGTGCATCAAGACGTAAGAAGTGGAAGTCAGATACTAGAATCTTCTCTTCCAGAAATTGAAAAAATCACGAAATCAAGACGTACGCACAAAATAGCGCTCTGGCGCAGCTACTCTTGAAGACGGCTGGAGGGACATCCGATCAGCCATAGGTAGTACTGCTGTAGCGGCGCTTGGTACTATGGCTCCGAACAGGAGAAACGACTGGTTTGACGACGAGCGCAAACAGTTAGTGGAAGAGAAGAATGCAGCACGAGCGAGAATGCTGCAACACCAAAAGAGGGCGAACGTGGAGCGCTACCGACGCGCACGGAACAGGCAAAACTCGGTCTTACGGAAGAAGAAGCGCCAGGAGGAAGATCGAGATCGCGAGGCGATGAAGGAACCGTACCGTGCGAATGACACACGAAAGTTCTACGAGAAGCTGAACTGTTCCCGCAAAGGCTATGTGCCACAAGCCGACATGTGCAGGGACCTGGGCAGCAACCTTCTCACGAACAAGTGTGAGGTGATTGACAGGTGGAAGCAGTACTACGATGAGCACCTTAATGGCGATGTAGCAGAGGACGACGACGGAGTGGTAGTAGATCTCGGTGTACGCGCAGATGGCGATAGAATCCCAGCCCCTGACCTCCAGGAGGTTAGAGAGGAGATCAGCCGACTGAAAAACAATAAAACCACTGGAGCTGACCAACTCCCCAGCGAGCTGTTAAAACACGGTGGTGAATCACTGGCTAAGGCGCTACACTGGGTTATTGCCAAGTTTTGGGAGGAGGAGGTAGTACCGGGGGAGTGGATGGAGGGTACAGTGTGCCCCATCTACAAAAAAGGCGACAAGTTGGATTGCTGCAACTACCGTGCAATCACGTTGCTGAACGCCGCCTACAAGGTACTCTCTCAAATTCTGTGCCGTCGACTATCACCGTTTGCAAGGGAATTCGTGGGGCAATACCAAGCGGGATTTATGGGTGCCCGCGCCACCACGGACCAAATATTCGCGGTACGGCAGGTCCTACAGGAGTGCCATTAGTATAGCGTGCCCACACATCACTTGTTCATCGATTTTAAATCGGCATACGACACAATCGTTCGAGACCAGCTATGGCAGATTATGCACGATTACGGCTTTCCGGATAAACTGACACGGTTGGTCAAGTCGACGATGGATCGGGTGATGTGCGTAATTCGAGTTTCGGGGACACTCTAGAGTCCCTTCGAATCTCGAGGAGGGTTACGGCAAGGTGATGGATTATCGTGCTTGCTATTCAACATCGCTTTGGAAGGTGTGATACGTAGGGCTGGTATCGACACGAGTGGCACGATTTTTAGAAGGTCTGTTCAGCTCTTTGGCTTCGCCGATGACATTGATATTGTAGCACGAACCCTTGAAAAGATGACGGAGACGTACATCAGACTAAAGGCTGAAGCCGGACGAATTGGACTGGCCAATAACGCTCCGAAGACCAAGTACATGAGAGGAAGAGGTTCCAAAGAAGACAGTGTTAACCTCCCAACACGAATTCATATTAGCAGTGATGAAAACGAGGTGGTAGACGAGTTCGTGTACCTGGGCTCATTGGTGACTGCTGACAACGACACCAGCAGAGAAATTCGTCGACGCCTTATGGCAGGAAATCGTGCCTACTTTGAACTCCGGAGGACGCTCCACTCGAATGAAATCCGCCGCCGCCCAAAGTTACCCATCTACAAAACACTGATCAGACCGATAGTCCTCTACGGCCACGAAACCTGGACTCGTGGAGGACCAACGCGCCCTTGGGGTTTTCGAACGAAAGGTGTTGCGTACCATTTGTGGTGGAGTGCAGATGGAAGATGGATCATGGCGGAGGCGGATGAACCACGAGTTGCATCAGCTGCTGAGAGAACCACTCATCGTTCAAACGGCGAAAATCGGGAGACTACGGTGGGCTGGGCATGTCGTTAGGATGTCGGACGACAACCCGGTGAAAATGGTTCTTAATAACAACCCGACTGGAACAAGGCGACGGGGCGCGCAGCGAGCAAGGTGGCTCGATCAAGTGGAAGACGACTTGCGGGGCCTCCGCAGACGACATGGCTGGCGAGCTGCAGCCATGGACCGAGTTGAATGGAGACGACTTCTTCGAACAGCAAGGGACACTTCAGCCTGGAGCTGACTGGTAAGGTAAGGTAAGGTAAGTAAGCAGAGGATATTATTTTTCAAATGATATCTATGAATAATTTTAAAAGATTTGCAAATAATTATCTATAAGGAACCAAAATTAAGGATATTAACACACACTATACTAGAATTGTGAGTAAAACTAACATTAGCTATAAACAGTTCATTAAAATATATTTCCTAAATTCGGCTTGAAGCTAACGCTACAAAAAAGGTGTTTGCTCTCGGAACAATGTACATAACCTTCCACCCCCACAGTAATGTTTTTGTCATCACTGCAAGTGATTTATTTTCATGTTTCATATTTGGGAAAAAATATCCCATTGGAAACTATTCTAATTGCAATATCGAACTAGATACGTTTGAAACGGAGAATAATAAATGAAAAGTTGCTATAATGACTACGTAAATCTTCGCAGGTAAATTTAGCGCTTTTGCTTTTGTATCGCATTCATAAGCGCACAACCATACCTACGCATGTTTCGTTCGCGCATGTATCCCGTATTATCCTTAGCGTTGGTTATCAGGATAAGCGAGATGCATCTAAAAATGCATGTATTAGTAAGTATATCAAGTTGTATGAATGAATTTCTGTTCTTGTTTCGCGCATTGATAAACCATTCTTAATGAAGGAAGGAATCTCTTCTCTTTCTTACTCATTGTTAGTGTGTATTTTACATTTAAGACAGTGTATTAGATTTAGGTATAAAAACTCTGTAAATTAATAAAATCATTCTGTTTGTAAATTCTTTTGTGGAATATAACGATTCAGTTCGTTCACAAAGAAAAGTCTATTCTTCAGGAAACCATAGCGATTCAGTTCGTTCCTGAGAATCAAAAGCAGTCAGAAAACTACGAACCATAGTGATTCAGTTCACTCGTAGAATACTGCAAGGGCGTCAGTTGGTATCTGCTTCGGACTCCTGTGCCGAGTTGGAAGAACGAAAATATCAGAGAGGACAAAAGCGTGTTCGGTGCTTGGAAACCGAACTGTAAGTAAAAAACAAGAAAAAATCGTCGGCACATTTTGGTGGCTCCAGAGAGGAGTCTAATCTCCTGGAAGCGCACTAGTGAGCGGCAAGTTCAAGCAAGTCCAAAAGGCCAAAGAGCGCTTCGAGAAAAAGCGATATCGACGGCAAGCAGAATCATCACAAGTCGACAAAGGTCGCAACTAAGTAAAAAGCTCCATAAATCCAGATTGAAACTGGTAGAGCAAATACAAAAGGACGAATTCAAACAACAGGTCGACACCAAAAGGCTAAATCAGCATCGGAAGAATAATAGCTCCAAGCGGAACCGTCAACAAAACACGGGCGACGGCATCAATAGGCGGCAACAAGGCTCCAGGAATCTGCGTCGACAATCCAAGGGACCAAAATCGACGGACCAAGGAAGCAGCGCAACAACGAGGCCAACAAAAGTGGTGTAAAAAACTGATATAAAAAAAACAAATTTGAGAAATTAAAGTGTAGTGAGTGCCAATTGTAAAAAGGATACGATACAAAAAGGTAAGAGTTTTTTTTTTCTTTATTAAAGAATGGCTATGTTTGTCACGAATACAGTGGATCATTGTCGTCTATGCGACAAGCCCGATGGCGATGAAACTTTGGTCGCATGCGATGAATGCGATCGCTGGTTTCACCTTAAGTGTGCCAGCTTGAAGCATAAGCCGAAAGCTTCTGGATGGTTATGCGTTAAATGTAAAAAACAGGTTATGCGATGGTTATGCGTTAAATGTAAAAAACAGGAAGATGTTTTGGCACATCTTTCTGAAGAACTTAAAACGTTTAAATTAAATACAGAGAAGTTACCATCTTCTTCAAATGGAACATATTTAGCTCGATTGTTGAGTAGACAATCGTTAATGGAATTACCCTATTTTGATGGGTCTTACAAAGTTTGGCCGCGTTTCAAATTGATTTTCGATCAAACTACTAAGGAGGGAGGTTTTTCTAACTTAGAAAATTTAAACCACCTCCAAAAATATGTTAAGGGGGACGCTCTCAGAGCAATAAATTACCTTCTTTTGAATCCAGATAATATATCTGTGATAATGAACAGACTCGAGAATCAGTTCGGGAAAATCGAAACGATTCATGCGAGTCTGATAGAGGACGTAATGAATTTGAACCCGCCAAGATTTGAGCAACCTAAGACAGTGATCGAGTTTATCACTGTCATAGGTAATTTAGTAGTTAACATGAAAAATCTCCATGGAGATGACTATTTAAACGATCCAAGATTACTAAAGGATTTAATTTTCAAATTGCCTGGCAATTGGAAAACAAAATGGTTCGAATATGTTAGCGACCAGAAAATGTTGTCAAGTGCAGGGCAACTATTTAAATCACCTCTGCTAGAAGAATTTTATGACTGGCTGAAGCCGCAAGAAAATCTAGCGAATATGTTACTTGCGGAAAAAACCGGTAGACATGAAAGGCCCGGTAGAATTAATTTTCATGAACAACGCTCGTTCTGTTGTTTAAATTGTAAAGGCAATCACCGATTAAGTGATTGTAAAATGTTTAAGGCTATGCCAGTTAATTAAAGGCGTGATTTTGTGAAACAGAAGAAGATTTGTTTCGTTTTTTATTTTTTTTATTTTGGCTTTTATGGTTTATTACCAAATTGTGCCCGTTACTCTTATAAACGGACATCTTGAAATAAAAACCTTTGCATTCTTAGATTCAGGTTCGTCTGTTAGTTTGCTCCACAATAAAGTAGCAGATCCAAGGTGCATGCTAAACGTCCTATGACGTTAGCATGGCTCAACGGTAGTACGCAAAATGAAACATCCAGTATGGATGTAAAAATTAAGATAAAGGGGGCGGATGATAAAATGTATCTTTTGAAAAATATTAGAACGGTTGACAAATTATCCCTACCAAGTCAAACACAAAATAGGGGAAATTTGATGAGTCGGTACCCTTATTTAAAAAACGCTGAATTAAGCTATTTTGAAAATGCAAAACCAAAGTTGTTACTTGGACTTCCACATGCTTTCCTCATGAAAGGTTCGAATGAGGTATCCGGAAAACTTAACGAGCCGTTAGCTCAAAACACAAAACTGGGCTGGGTACTCTTTGGATCATCGCAGCGAAACTCAACTCATACACCCACAATTGATAGAAAATATCTTTTCACAATTGAAGAAAAAGAATATATAGACTATGAAGAGAAGGAACTTCGTAAAATTATAATGGATTATTTTACAACAGAAAGTTTCGGAGTCAAGGTCCCTAGTGAAACACTTGTCTCCAAAAATGATGAAAAGGCCCTTTCAATTATGAACAATACTATCAAGTATACAGGAAAGGGTTATGAAATTGGATTGCTGTGGAAAAATGATAATCCAAGCTTTCCTAATAGTTTTCCTGCTGCACTCAGTCGATTATTGAGTCAGAAAAGAAAAATGAAGGTTAATCCAGAACTGAGAATATGGTACAATTCAAAAATTGATGAGTACATCGAAAAGAGCTATGCTAGAAAATTAACAATAGGAGAATCAATGACAACTAACGATTCTACTTATTATTTGCCGCATTTTGTGGTAACAAATAAAAATAAGTTATGTAGGAAAATTCGATTGGTATTTGATGCTGCTGCTAAAGTTGGCGGAGTTTCGTTCAATTCAAATTTATTATCAGGGCCAGATAATACTGAATCATTATTTGGAATTTTAATTAGATTCAGGGAAAATGCAACAGCCGTTACTGGAGACATTTAAGAAATGTTTCACAGGATCGCCATTAGAAAAGACGGTCAAAATTCTCAAAGGTTCCTATACAGGAAAAAGGATGACCAAAGACTTGATGTTTATACGATGCAAGTCATGACGTTTGGAGCTACATGTTCTCCCTCATGTGCTCAGTTTGTTAAAAAATTTAATGCGAAAAAATTCGAAAATGATCACCCTGAAGCAGCTGATGCAATTACAAAACCTAAATTAATCCACCTAGCGGTCAGACTCAGCCTTTCTCATTCAAACTTATTATTTGTAAAAATAGATTTACATGAATGCTTATATTCAGGTTCATTAAGCAGACAGTATGTGAAGTAAAGAGAGCGAAAAATAAGCGAACTGGAAATATGATACAGATTTGGAAAAATATACCACATCTCGACGGGACTTGAACCCGCAATATCCCTGTCTCCGGCATGGTGTTTTGACCAATTAAACTACGGGGGACGGCGGTACTGTTCCACAATAAAATATGAAATTTGACGTAATGTTAGTGGTTAAGAAATAGCGAAATAAAAGAAATGACTCTTCATTTCGAACAATTCAATCATGAGCGATACCGGGAACGTTCAAATAGTACGATACCACATTTAAATCATGTTGAGGCCATTATTATTATTATTATTATTATTATTTATTGGTTATTCCATCCGACTTAAGTCTTAATGAATAAAAATATATATGTGGCTGGGAAAAGCCGCCTTGAGAAGCCATGAAGGCAACTATCAAGCTGGCAGAAAAACCCAGCATCTTTTACGAGTATTACATGGCTAATATACAATAACGAAAATAATATAAATTAACAAACATTTCATCGAGCACAATTAATTACTGAACCTAAAAATTAAAATTATCGTAGTACCGGTTGTATACCAGAGTCATTCGGCGAACAGGTTCATTCAAGCCGTAGTTTGTGCGGTGCGCATTAGTTTGCAGTAAATGCTGGCTACGTCGTGGGCGAAGTGGGCAATACAGCTGCAGCGAAGTTAGAATAGCAGTACAATCATACCGATTCGTCAAGATTTTGTGTGTCGTTTTGGCAATAATTTCTTGGCGGCGCTGTTCGAGCGGTGAGATTCCAACCAATGAGCAGAGACTTTCATAAGGTGGCAGATTATCAGGGTCTCTCCAAGGCAATGTACGACAGATCATTCTGATGAAAAGTTTCTGAACGCGCTCGATTCGTTGAATCCAAACATCAAAGTGCGGGTCCCACACCACGCACGCCGTTTCCAAAATTGAGCGCACCAAAGAACAGTAGAGAGTTAGCAAGGTGCCGTGATCGATGAACTCCTTTCCAATTCTGAAGATAAGACCTAGTTGTCGATTTGCTTTGGTGATGATCATCGTAAAATGCTGCCTGAATGTTAAATGAGAGTCCAACAAAACACCCAAATCAGTGACAAAATCACTACGTTGCAAAGATATGCCAGCAATGCGATAGTCGAACAACAGCGGCTGCTTTTTGCGCTGGAAACTGATTACGGTACACTTTGGAACGCTTATCAGCATGTAGTTGCGGAGGCACCAGTCATTGAACAAGTCAATCAGCGATTGAAGCCTGCGACAATCCTCAACAGTCTCGATAAGTTGGAAAATTTTAGTGTCGTCCGCGTACAGCAATCGAGTGCCAGGTGGAAGAACTTTTGTAACGTAATTGATGAATAATGAAAAAAGTAGCGGACCAAGTATGCTACCCTGCGGAACACCGGAGTTGTTGCTAAACCAAGTGGATTGCGACGAGCCCAGCTTAACAGCAATCATACGATTACGTAGGTAAGAGTCTAGCCACTCTACCATTCCAGTTGCAGCTCCAAGTTTGTCGCACTTGGCACAAAAAAGCCCGTGATCAACGCGATCAAAAGCAGCTTTTAGATCCGTATAGACAGCATCAATTTGAAGGCTTCGGTCCATACCGCGGGGGCAAAAAGAGGTGAACTCTAACAAATTAGTAGATCCAGATCTACCCGGGAAAAACCCGTGCTGCGCAGTAGAAATGTAGTTTTTTACACTGAACATAAGATGATGGTGAATTATAGCTTCAAAAACTTTGGAGCAAGCGCACAAACACGAGATCCCACGAGATCCCACGATAATTCTCCACATTTCGTTTGTCACCTTTCTTAAACACCGGGAACATCAATGATTCTTTCCAGCTGCGAGGGAATTGATGTCTCAACAAGGAGAGATTAAAAATGGCGGTTAGCGGTAATTCTAAACTTCCAGCACATTTCTTCAGGAGTACAGCAGGAATACCATCAGGTCCAGGGGAGAAGGACTGTTTTAGGTTTTTATTGGCGTTGGCAACTTCTTCGTTAGTAATCGTGAGGATTCCGGTATTGAATACGTCGGCCGGAACAGGAGCCAAAGCTGTGGCAATCTCATCGGGTGAAGCACACCGCGTATTAAACACGCTAGCGAAGTGCTTGGCAAACAAGTCACATTTACTGTCATTCGTTGAAGCTTCATTGTTCAGCAAAAACATACTGGAAGGTAACCCTTCCTCCTTACGCTTCGAATTAACGAACTTCCAGAAGCTTTTCGGATTTAAACGTAAGTTGTGTTCCGTCTTTCGCACGTACGTTGTGTACAGAGTTCTATTCAGTGCTTTGTATGAACGGCTGGCAGAAGTAAATCGGATCCGATTGATAGGGTTTCTATTCTTTTGATAGGCGCGCAAAGCAGACTTTCGAACTCGATTAAGTTTTGTGAGCTGCCTGTTTCCCCAAACAGGTCTGCAACGAGGACGAACTTTTGGAACATGCCGATGTATAAGTTCCTGAACTGTTTCAGTGAATTCATTCACGGCCTCATCCAAGTTAGCACACCGGTTAATGAAGGTCCAATCGATATCATTTAAAGCTGCGTTGATTGCATCAAAGTTTGCACGCCGAAAATCAAAACTGGACGGATCGAACTCGTCAACGAACTGAGCCTTATCGGGTAACCATCAAAGGTAGATGATGAACGTCGATGTTGCAGAGGGGATCGGGTGCGGTAGTGACCGAGCATGCTGGCAAAGCATGTGAGTTTGCGAAAATTAGGTCAAGGAACCTGCCATTCAGGTTGCAAACAGAATTAATCTTATACATACTGTGAAAAGCCATACCGTCTAATAAACGGGTGCTACCAGCATTCACAGATGAGCGCGAAGCGTCAACAAAGAGATAACTAGCCTCCGACTGCATCGACCAGGATAGGCCAGCACGATTATAATCGCCAAAGATAAGCAGATCGTCGTTAATACTAGTTGAATTGATAACCTTTTCAACTGATAAAATATGCCGATCAACAATTTCAACTTCACCCGCATGTTCGGGGGAATGTAAATAGCGCCGATTACAATGTTAAATGCACTATTTTTGACCGTAACCCACAGCTGTTCAAGCGACTCATCCATGGCTTCAATTAATAATGCCGATGCCAACGATCGTCGCACAGCGATAATTACTCCACCACCCCTTGCTTTGGTGCTATTCAACAAGCTACGATCGGTCCGATACACGGTATAATCAATGCCAAACAATTGAGTAGAAGAAATTTGCGCATCCAACCAGGACTCGGTGAGAATGATGCAGCCGTAAAACGAATTGGAAACTTCTAAAGCAATTTCGGTTACTTTACTGCGTAGGCCATGCACGTTTTGATAGTAGCAGAGTAGAGATGGCAGGTCAGTATTGCACGGGGAATCGCTCCAAAGAATACATGGTGGTCGTCAGTGAATTTTGATGAGTCAATTGTAGTCGAATCTGCATGCAGTAATACGGTAGATAGCTCGTGGACAGCAGTCGAAACGTTAGTCGAGAAAAAAGTCGCGGGATCTAGTTTTCTGGACGATCGACGAATTCCCTGAATAATAAACCAGACGGCCAAGAAGCGGGGTCCAGAGCAATCGATTTTACATCGGGATCCAAACCAATTTTGTATGATATGTAGTAATAGTTCGTCGTATCGATACCTTTTTGAACGAGCCGAACAACAGCAACAGGTTCAATTGAATTCAGGCAGCGTGAAACAATTTTCTGCACATCGTTATCCGTTACTTTGGGATTTAAACCGGATAGGTAGAGCCAAAAGCACTTTTTTGCTACCACAGAAGCAACCGATGACACCGAGAGATCACTTGAATCAACAGTATTAGTGCCTCGATCAGAAGTGATTTCTAACGGCATGCGGTCCGCACGGCGCCGTTTAGGATTTCTTGCGGGCCATATCGGTGTGGATAAATTCGCAGCGGCGGACAAGTTAGCGGGAGTTCCAACGAACCCATCACAATGCGGCGGTTTTTGCGACATACTTTCAACCTTATTGTTCAATCCGTCTACCATTTCGCACAATTTTTGCACTTGAGACGGCAAATCAACCAGCTGTAGCGATTGAGCGTTTTGGCTGTTTAGTGCGTCAGCCACATAAGTATTTATCGAACGGCCGTTCAGTTTATCGCGGCACTGAGGACAAATAAACAATATTTTGCCTAGTGCAAAGAGTTCTTTGCAAATCCTGCTGTTGAAGCCACAGCATTGCTGGTTTATGTGATAGCAAGCTTCACAAAAACCGCAACGTACCGGCTCGAGGTCGTTAATTTCGAGTTTGCATTCGCCGCACAGTTTTTTCTCCATTACGGTATCAGAAATAAACAAACAGCACGGTTTGATGAAATATGAGTGCACAAGAATGAAGCGCCTGTGGGTAGGCTTAACAGACGGTAATCAAATTGCGCGGCAATATGTAGGTCCAACAATAACAAAGTCAGCATCCAATGCACAGTCCACTTCAATAACGAAAGCGAATATCACGAAATATCACAATGCTAGAACTTGCACTTCACTATTCCCTTGTTCACTGCTAGCATAAAACAATATTGTACAATAATCAAATAGCGTTCGAACTAAAATAAACTACTAATAAGTTGAAATTAAACAGAGCCAAAAACTGAACAATCAATAAACAAACCGAGTTGCCAGAAAAAAAAAATCATGTTGAGGCCATATATATTGATCAAAGCAGGTATAGTTTTGAATAGTCTTTGAATTTCTTCTCGTTCCAAAACTTTTGAGCCACATATCAAATTGTTATGAAGTTTGTTATTTGTAAGTTTAAGAGATGACTCGTTTGTATGACATGTTCAAATATGTATGTATGTTCAAATAAGTCGTGTAATCTTTGAGAAAATAGACTTTCGTTGTTTTAACAATTTAATACATAACGGTTGCTTAAGTTCAATTATAATCAAATGAAAAGGGAACGTATAGGGCAGCCAACATTTGAAACCACGTGTTCAATCATAATTCATCAGTTAACCCTTAACTAGCCCGTTCATCTTATATCAATATTGTTCAAATCGGTTGTGTAGTTTCTAAGATAATGAAGTTTCGTGATTTTCACATTTCGATACATTACAGACGAAGTTACAGTCCGATTACAGCAAAATTCAATAGGGTGTTATGAGGCAGCTGTGTGAAGCAAAACCACTTCAACTTGATGATGTTGTTGTTATGACTAATGAAAATCAGAAGGGCAATTTTAAGAAGGGTGTCGTAATAAAGCTTCATACAGCCAAAGATGGACAAGTGCGTTCAGCTATAGTGAGAACATCTGAAGGCGAATATACCAGACCGGCTGTAAAATTAGCCGCTTTAGATGTCAGGCGGCCGTCGAACGACGCAAATAAACAAGAAAAAAATTTTGTCGGATACTTACAAGACAATACATCTCGAAAAAGATATAATGAAAATTGGGGAAAACGACGAATTTTAGACGTCGATAAGACTAAAGAATTGGCATCTCAAATTCCTCCCGCCAAACCTAAAATTAATAAAGCTAAACGAATTAGGCCATATATCCCAGCACATTTGTATCTTGTTGTATACATATACTGTTTAATATTTGGAAATATAATGTGTTTTGAAAATAAGGGATTGATAGCATTTGATTGTGGAAATTCCAAAATGAATATGACTAGCTATTCGTTATTAAATGTTGCATCTTGCTTACCACCCTCCAACAATTTATCCACGTATGAAGTCGATATTCAAGTTTTACAACGGTCGACTAACAGGTATGATATTCTTTCTTACGTTGGGGATCAAGAAATTCAAACTTCTCATACTGAGCATAAAGCCGTTATGAAGAAGGTTAAAGTTCCACCTATTGTGGTATTTGTAGCAAATTTAAAAGCATTTCGATCAGAATTTTCATCATTTCTGTCGGATGTGAAAGTTAATTTTCAAATTGGCCGCCAAGACGAAATTCGTATTTTGGTCGAATCTCTTGATGGTCATAAACATCTTTTACAGTATTTGACTGAAAAGATGTATAAATTTTATTCTTTTGGTGATTTTGAATTAATCAAACTGGAATACACCAGGAAAATTACTTAGTACATTTTGATCGTACCAAAGTAAATAATTTGAAATGTTTGGAAAAAGCACGTGTTTTATTTAACGTGCGAATAAAGTGGGAAAATTTCAAGAGACATGGAGAAATCCATAATCTTACTCAATGTCGGAATTGTCAAGCCTATGGTCATGGAACTCGAAACTGCCATATGGCAGCAAAATGTATGATTTGTGGAGACACTGGTCACACGAAAGATATCTGCCCCGTGAAAGAGACCACTAATAGTTTCAAATGTGTAAATTGTGGGGGAAATCACAAATCTAATTTCTTTAATTGTCCTGTAAGGTCAAAAATTATTGCTTCCAGACAACGTAGGAATTCTAAGCAACCTGTTGTCAATGTGGGTATACAAAAGACTTTCAATACTGTTCAGGCATCACCTGCACCTTCATTAGCAGGTGTGTCTGTAATAATTTAAATTCAGATAACAAATTTCAGACAAAAAATCCTGTTCAGGCAACACCAGGCTGTTCATATGCCAGTGTCCTTACAGGTAATATTTCAAATTCAAACAGTAACAAACCATTCGTGTTTGGTGCTGAAAAGTCAGCCAGTATTGATTTAGGTAGTCCAACTCCAGAAAAGATTGAATACCTACAACAATCCATGCTGCAGCTAATGTCCGTTCTGTTGAACTGTAACTCGATGTACGAGGCTGTTCAAGAAGGTATAAAATTTACAACTAATATTTTTATGAAATTGAAATTCAGCAATGATTTTAAATAATGCTGTAAATTTTCTAAATTGGAATGCTCGCTCTTTAAAAACGAAAGAGGATGAATTTTTCAATTTTTTAACAGTCCACGATGTGCATATTGTAGTTGTGACTGAAACGCTTTTAAAGCCAAATATTAAACTAAAAAAGAACCCAAATTATATAGTTCATAGGTTTGATAGGTTTGATGTTGCCGGTGGTGGAGTTGCAATAGTTATCCACCGTCGAATAAAACATCGTGTTTTACCCCATCTTGAAACCAAAGTTATCGAGAGTTTGGGAATTGAAACTGAAACAAGTATTGGCATTTTATTTATAGCCGCAGTGTATTTGCATTTTCAATGCACTGGTGAGCGAAAAAATTATTTCATGGGAGATTTGCAAAAACTCACAAGAAATAAATCTAAATTTTTAATCATCGGTGATTTTAATGCGAAACATCGATCTTGGAATAATGCTCAAAGCAACTCCAATGGAAAAATATTATTTAATGATTGCGCTCGGCTGGATATTATTCAGTTTTATTTCCAAATGGTCCTACATGTTATTCTTCTATTAGGAATCCATCTACAAATCAAAGTCATTCATGCAGTGATTTATTAACTCATGCTGACTTTGATTCTGATCATCTTCCCATAACATTTTCTATTTCCCATGAAACTATCTTAAATCCCACTAGATCTGTGTTAAATTATCACAAGACTAATTGGGATAGATATCGTTCTACGATCGAAGAAAATTTGAATGATGATATTATTTTACAAAATAGTGCTGACATTGACAGAGCATTAGATAATTTTAGCAGCTCAATACTCAATGCCCGGAATTTATCAGTTCCTAAGGCTCGAGTGAAATTTAATGCACCAATTATTGACAGTGAACTTCAACTTCTTAAACGTTTGAAGAACATACGGAGACGTCAATACCAAAGATCTCGTGATCCTGCTTTGAAAATTATTTTTCAAGAATTACAAAAGGAAATTAAACATAGATTCACTCTCTTGCGAAATGAGAATTCCATGAGAGAAGTTGAACAACTAAAACCTTATTCAAAACCTTTCTGGAAACTTTCGAAAGTTCTTAAGAAACCTTCGAAGCCCATTCCAGTCCTTAAAGATGGTGATTGCATTTTTCTAACGAATGAACAAAAATCTCAAAAACTTGCTCAGCAGTTTGAGAGCGTTCATTACTCCAATTTGAACGTAGTAAGTCCTATTGAAAATGCAGGAAACCAAAAGTATGATCAGATTACCACCCAAGAATTTCTTTCTGAAGAGGTATCGGAAACAAACTTGAATGAGGTGCGAACTATTCTCAAAAAATTCAAAAACATGAAAGCATTAGGAGATGATGAGATTTTCTATATCCTTATTAGAAGACTTCCCGAAAACTCTTTAAATTTCTTGGTAAAAAATTTTAACAGATGCTTTGCACTAGCACATTTTCCTACAAAATGGAAAAAATGCCAAAGTCACTCCAATTTTAAAACCCGAAAAGAATCCAGCTGAGGCATCAAGTTATCGACCAATTAGTTTACTTTCCTCTATTAGCAAACTTTTTGAAAGAATAATTCTGAATAGAACGATAACACATATTAATGAGAACTCAATTTTTGCAAATGAGCAGTTTGGTTTTCGCCATGGGCATTCCACTACTCATCAGTTACTTAGAGTAACAAATATGATTCGAACTAATAAATCTGAAGGCTATTCGACTGGAGCAGCTCTACTAGATATAGAAAAGGCATTCGACAGTGTTTGGCATAAAGGTTTAATAGCTAAAATGTCACATTTCAGTTTTCCGCTTTACCTTACAAAAATGATACAAAGTTATTTAACTGACCGCACTCTTCAGGTTAACTATCTAAATGGTAAATCTAATAGATTGCCTGTTAGAGCTGGTGTGCCTCAGGGGAGTATCTTGGGCCCAATCTTATATAACATTTTTACTTCTGATCTTCCTGATTTACCACCAGGTTGTGAGAAATCTTTGTTTTGTGACGATACAAGCATTTCCGCAAAAGGAAAAAGCCTTCGTGTTATATGCAGTCGGCTACAAAAAAGTTTAGATATATTTTCTTCATACTTGCAGAAATGGAAGATTTCCCCTAATGCTTCTAAAACACAGTTAATTATTTTTCCTCATAAGCCAAGAGTTTCATTTCTCAAACCCACCCATAATCACGTTATTAAGATGAACGGTGTAGTCTTAAATTGGTGTGATCAAGTTAAATACTTAGGGCTAATTTATGATAAGAATCTTACTTTCAAGGAGCACATTTAAAATATCCAGTCAAAGTGCAATAAGTATATCAAATGTTTATATCCTCTTATCAACAGGAATTCTAGACTTTGTCTCAAGAATAAACTGTTAATTTACAAACAAATTTTTAGGCCAGCAATGTTATATGCAGTTCCCATCTGGACAAGTTGTTGTGCAACCAGGAAGAAGACACTTCAAAGGATTCAGAATAAACTTTTGAAAATGATTTTGAAGCGTCCTCCCTGGTTTAGCACGAACGAGCTACATAGGCTCACATTAGAAAATATGTCAAGCCAAATTATCAACAAATTCCGACAAAAATCGTTGCAATCCTCAATTGCAACGATTAGCTCACTTTATAGTCAGTAAGATAGTTTTAAGTTTATTTTAAGTTTTGTTTTATTCCTTTTTTTTCTCCTTGACAAGTAGGTTTAATAATTTTCCTACAATTTCATTAACTTAACTGCGAAAGCTAATAACATTCAATAATGTAAAAAGCGTACAAATACATATATATATATAATAGTGTTGAAATGTCACCATTTGTGCAGAACACACAATAATAATTCTGAATAGATATTAGTACATAAATAAATCATTACAAACATTCCCCCCCCCCCCCATTTAAAAAAAAAAAAGTTTTACAACGGAATATAAAATCCGAAGTAAGAGTGCTACAATGCCGAGTTATTATAGTGTTATTAAATGAAAAGGGAACGTATAGGGCAGCCAACATTTGAAACCACGTGTTCAATCATAATTCATCAGTTAACCCTTAACTAGCCCGTTCATCTTATATCCATATTGTTCAAATCGGTTGTGTAGTTTCTGAGATAATAAAGTTTCGTGATTTTCACATTTCGATACATTACAGACGAAGTTACAGTCCGATTACAGCAAAATTCAATAGGGTGTTATGAGGCAGCTAGACCTTTCATTTGACATTAATTTTGTGGAAATCGGTTCAACCATCTCTGAGAAAAAAAATGAGTTTATGTAGTCTTTGGAATATGTTTCTTTTCATAGCTGGATTTCACATTTTTAAACATAACAAGCAAAGTAATAATCCGATTACAAAAAAAATCAATAGGGTCTTATGGGGCAGCAAGACCTTCAATATGACACTAATTTTATGAAAATCGGTCCAGCCATCTCTGAGAAACAAGAGTGATATTAAATAGTCTCCAGAACACGTTTATTTCCATAAATTTTGAACCACAGGTTCAATCTTCAAAAAATTGAAAAGTTAAGGGTTTTTAAGGTAGCCCGTTCTTTTGAAATTAATTTTGTTCAAATCGGTTGTGTAGTTTCTGAGATATTGATGTTTCGTGATTTTCACATTTTGATACATAACCTCGAAACTAAAAATCCGATTACAATAAAATTCAATAGTGTCTTATGGGGCAACTGGACCTTTCATTTGCAATTAATTTCATTGAAATCGGTCCAGCCATCTCTGAGAAAATCGAGTGAGATTGAGAAAACGTTACATACACACACACACACACACACACACACACACACACACATACAGAAAATGCTCAGCTCGTCGAACTGAGTCGAGTGATATACGACATCCGGCCCTTTTGAGCACTTTTATACCTTTAGTTCTTGCAGTGATTGCTATACCTTTCTAGGAGAAAGGCAAAAATCATTACGTTGATGATTTTCTCGATAGTTTCAATAACTTGGATCAGGCGATTGCTGTTGTATCAAATGTAATTAAAATTCACGATTACGGGAACTTCAGAATTAAGGAATTCATTTCAAATTCTGAAGACTTGATGAAGAATATTCCTCAAGATCGAATATCGGAGGCGAACAGTGTCTCTTTAGATAGCCAAAAAGAAGTTGATGAGAAGATTCTAGGCATATATTGGAATTTTAAGAGAGACATGATAAAATTCAAGTCAATAATTCCCGATGATGATACAACTCAATTGACTAAAAGGAAAATTCTGTCTCTGGCAATGAGAGTATACGATCTTTTAGGGCTTATTTCTAATATAACAATTCATGCTAGAATTCTTATTCAAGAATTATGGAGATTGGATAAAGAGTGGGATGAACCTATTCCAGAAAATTTGCGAGAAAACTGGAACAAATGGTTGGACCGCGTTAAATCTTTAGAAAACTTAAAAATTCCAAGGTGCTATTCTATAAGCACAAATATAATAAGAAGAGAGGTTCATGTATTTTGTGATGCCTCAGTGATGGCATTTGCGGCGGTTGTATATTTAAGAACTGAAACAACGAGAGTGGCATCAACGAAAATTTTGTCTATTCCGCGTTTGGAATTGCAAGCAGCGATTCTAGGCACACGATTGGCAAACACAATTTTAAAAGAGACACGATTGCCAATTAGTAGCACTGCATTTTGGTCTGATTCTGAAACGGTATTAAGCTGGATCAATTCAAACATACGAAATTATAAGGTATTGGTTCAACATCGTGTCAGCGAAATCTTAGAATCTACATTCGGAAATTAATGGCGATGTGTAGGTACTAAAAATAATCCGGCCGATGAAGGAACAAAGGTTAAATTAACAAATTCAATATGGAATTCGGGTCCAGCCTCTCTCAAAAAATGTGAGAAAGAGTGGCCGAAGAAAGAAGTAAAAGCGAAAACGGTGTTAGAAATTAAACCGATATATTTAACTAAGGACATAAACAAACCGTCCATAGGTCCGTTCAATATTAAATGGTGCTCTGATTGGGTAAGGCTAAAAAGAGCCTTATGCATTGCAATCAAATATGTAGAGTTTAAGGTCTACAAGAAATTAATAGCGAAAGGGGAAAATTACGTATTCAATAATAACATAACGGCTAAATTAATGGAAAAGGCTGAAATCCTTCTGATTAAACAAGCTCAACATGAAGTTTATCCAGAAGAAGTGTTCAACTTGGAAAATAATCATGAAATAGAGAGTAGCAGCACCTTAATCCCGCTGTCTCCAATATTAGACAAAAATGGTCGGATACGATCTGAGAAAAGATTCAAAGGTGCCGCATGCAGTTCATATTCTGCAAGGTATCCTTATATTTTGCCCCATAATCACCATATTTCTAATATTATTTTACAATATTATCATGAGATGCATAAACATCAAAAATTCAATACGGTGATTGCAGCTATCCAACGAAAATTTCACATTGTTAGAGTGAAAGAAGCGTTGAAAAAGGTGATTAGGAAATGCCAACACTGCATGAATGAAAGAGCTAAACCATATGCTCCACGAATGGCAGCGTTACATGAAAATAGAGTACAGCTCTATAATAAACCCTTAACATACACCGGAGTTGATTACTTCGGTCCCTATACTGTCTCAATAGGGAGACGGACGGAGAAAAGATGGGGGGTATTATTCACTTGTATGACTACAAGAGCTGTATTCCTAGAGCTTGCAAATAATTTAAGCACTGATGCTTTTATGATTTGCTTAAACATGTTGCAAAATAGACGAGGTGCCGTGAAACATTTGTATAGCGATAACGGTACGAATTCTGTCGGAGCTGCAAATGAAATTAAAACCTTGCACCATCGATTGTCCGGGCAAGGAATAGAATGGCATTTTATTCCACCTGCATCACCTCATTTTGGGGGAGCATGGGAGCGATTAGTTGGTTTAAAATTAGTTTATTTGACACGGCACGATACATTTTCTGTTTTACTGAGCCAAGTACAATTCGAATTAATTCTACGTTAGCAGGGAAAAGAGGGAGGCCTTTTTTTCATTCTCGCGGCCGACTACGAGCTAGTGGGGATTTAAGGTGAGAGGAGGGGAGATACAATTCTTGCTTAAAACTAATTAAGATATACGATCTATTTGTGTTTCGACTGGTGTTCTTTTTTGTTTTTTAAACATAGATTTAGGCTCTTCGTGTTCGTGTCTCCAGCGTCGTATACGGGTATTCTGACAAATAGACAAAAGAATATTAAATTTTAATGTCATTCTTTTTCAAATAACAGTACAGTTGTGTCATGTACTGAAGATCACCGCTTCCCAGAATGTCTCTAACGGGAACGTTCGGTTGTTTTCCTCGGGCCCGGAGGGAATCTATAAGCTCGGACCTAACATCAGAGTATTCGGCACACGACCAGACAACATGCTCGATGTCATGGTAGCCATCGCCACAAACGCAGTGATTACTGTCTACAAGCCCAATACGAAAGAGATGCGTGTTTAACGTGTAGTGATTGGACATAAGTCTATAAATCACGCGAATGAAGTCCCGACCGACATCCAACCCCTTGAACCATGCTTTCGTCGATACCTTAGGAAAAATGGAATGTAGCCACCGTCCCAGTTCATCTGAGTTCCATGATGATTGCCAACTGTTGAGTGTTCTCTGACGCAAAATGCTATAAAATTCATCAAAAGCAATTGGTCTTTCATAAATATCGCCATCAATAGCACCCACCTTAGCTAAAGAGTCAGCCTTTTCATTACCCGGAATCGAGCAATGAGAAGGGACCCACGCTAAGGTAACCCGGTAATTTTTATCTGTTAAAGCACTTAAAAACCGCCGTATTTTCCCCAGGAAATACGGAGTGTGCTTCACAGGCTTCATCGATCGCAGAGCCTCAATGGCACTGAGACTATCTGTGAAGATGAAGTAGTGGTCTATGGGTAGGGTTTCGATGATTCCAAGAGAGTACTGAATAGCAGCAAGTTCTGCGACGTACACGGAAGCAGGAGCATCGAGTTTGTAGGAGGCGGTAAAATTTTCGTGGAAAACACCGAAGCCAGTGGACTCATCTAGATTAGATCCGTCAGTGTAAAACCTTTTATCATAACTAACATGTTTAAACTTATTGGAAAAAATCTTAGGGATCTCTTGGGGTCGCAATTGATCCGTGATACCAGAAATGTCTTGTTTCATGGTGGTGTCGAAGAATATAGCATTATTAGAAGTATCTAAAAGTGCGACATTGGAGGAATCGTATGAAGAAGGATTAATATCTTGAGCCATATAGTCAAAATATAAAGTCATAAATCTGGATTGAGATTGAAGGTCGACCAACCTCTCGAAATTTTCAATTACTAATGGGTTCATAACTGTGCATCGAATTAGCAACCGGTAAGAGAGATTCCAGAAACGATGTTTCAACGGAAGAATACCCGCTAACACTTCAAGACTCATCGTATGGGTCGACTGCATGCAACCCAAGGCAATACGCAAACAACGATATTGTATTCTCTCTAATTTTATAATGTGCGTGTTCGCGGCGGAGCGAAAGCAGAAACAGCCGTACTCAAGAACTGACAATATCGTTGTTTGGTATAACCTTAGAAGGTCTCCTGAGTGAGCACCCCACCAAGCTCCGGTAATCGTACGAAGAAAATTAATCCTCTGTTGGCATTTTTGTGTCAGATACCTAATATGACAAGCCCAGGTGCATTTAGAGTCGAACCAGACCCCGAGATATTTAGCGACTAAAACCTGAGAGATCGTTTTACCCGTTAGTAGGAGCTGCAGCTGAGCTGGGTTATGCTTCCTAGAAAAAACGACCAACTCAGTTTTCTCCGGAGAGAATTCGATACCCAGCTTAAGAGCCCATTCAGACATATTGTCTAAGGTATCTTGCAATGGTCCTTGCAGATCGCTAGCCTCGCTACCAGTAATGGATACAACGCTATCGTCTGCAAGTTGCCTTAGCGTGCCTGAATTTGCAAGACATTCATCGATGTCATTGACGTAAAAATTATATAAGAGAGGACTTAAACATGAGCCCTGGGGAAGGCCCATGTAACTAATTCGGGAAGTTGTCGAATCGCCATGTGAGAAATACATATGCTTTTCTGACAACAAATTGAGCAAAAAGTCATTGCGAATGAAGTTTCGCGCTTAAAACTTCTACAGAGACAGAGTCAAAAGCCCCCTTAATATCCAAGAACGCAGAAGCCATTTGCTCTTTTCGAGCAAATGCGAGTTGAATTTCAGTAGAAAGCAACGCTAGGCCCCTTTGCCCCGGCGAAAGCCAAATTGAGTATCTGAAAGTAAACCGTTTGTTTCGACCCATTTGTCTAACCGTAAGAGGATCATTTTCTCCATTAATTTCCGGAGGCAAGAGAGCATCGCAATCGGCCTATATGAATTGTGATCAGAGGCAGGATTCCCGGGTTTCCCAAAAGCAATGACTTTTACCTCCCTCCAGTCATGCGGAACAATATTTAGCTCAAGAAACTTGTTGAACAAATTCAACAAGCGTCTTTTTGCAGAGTTGGGTAGATTCTTCAACAGGTTGAATTTTGTTCTATCTAACCCTGGAGCCTTATTTTTGCACGACAGGAGAGCCATTGAAAATTCCAACATCGAAAATGGAGGCTCTTCCGTAGTTACTATAAACGCGTCGCGAAAGGTTTTCTGTTCCGGTACAGAGTCCGGACAGACCTTTTTGGCAAAATCGAGTATCCAGCGATCTGAATACTCCTCACTCTCATTCGAAACGTCACGGTTCCGCATGCGCCTGGCGGTATCCCAAAGAGTGCTCATCGCTGTTTCCCTCGACAACGCGTTTACGAACCGCCGCCAGTACCCGCGGTTTTTCGCCTTTACTAAGCTCTTCATCTGCCTGCCCAGTGCCTCGTACTTTCGAAGTAGGTTGTCAGTGCCGTACTCCCGGTAGTCCTTATACGCCGCGGACCTTCGCGCGTACAGCTCAGAGCACTCTTTGTCCCACCATTTGTTGGGAGGGCGCTGTCTAATCGTTACCCCGGGTATCGGTTTCGTCGGCGTCGATTATCAAGCCAGCTAAGAACGCGTATTCTTCCTCCGGAGGAAGTTCTTCGTGAGTCTCGATAGATTCCGCTATAAAAGACTCATAACGCTTCCAATCAATATTACGTGTAAGGTCGTAGGAAATATTGATTGGGTTCGGGGGAGTTGAACCATTAGCAATTGATATAACGATTGGAAGATGATCACTACCGTGGGGGTCGTTGATTACTTTCCACTGGCAATCTAACGCTAGTGATGTCGAGCAGAGGGATAGGTCAAGCACGCTTTCACGTGCTGGAGGATTAGGTACACGTGTCGCTTCCCCAGTATTCAAAAGTGTCATATTGAAGTCGTCGATCAAGTTACAAATTAAAGAAGATCGGTTGTCGTCGTACAGCGCCCCCCTAGCGAACAGTGAGAGTTAAATTCTCCCAAAATCAAAAAAGGTGCGGGAAGCAATTCTGCTATATCAAGGAGTTGCTTCTGTTCAATCCGCGCGGATGGGGGAATATATAACGAAACAAGGCAAAGGTCTTTTCCATTCATATTCGTTTGAATGGCAACAACTTCAATATTCGAGATCGAGGGGAGGCCGATTCTTAAAAAAAAGAATAGCACTTTTTGATCCCCAAAAGTACCCCTCCACCGTGTGAGTCTCGATCTCGACGAATGATGTTAAAATCGTGGAAATTAAGTTGGTCATTTGAATTGAGAAAAGTTCCACAGAGCGCGAACGCATCACAATTGTATGTGTTTATCAAATGTGAAAATAAATCGAATTTGGGGATGATACTTCTGCAGTTCCACTGTAACACAGTGACAAAATTCCTAATCTCTATCGACGTATTAGTCATCGAAAGATACGATAGCTGAAATGAGGGGCCAAGTTGCTGTGAGTTGCTTCAAAAAGGTTTTCACTGTAGGGAGAAGGGCAAGAAGAATGTTTTGAAGGGGATCTGGTATGTTGAATGTTTTAAATATCCAGTCCACAATATCAGAGAATTTTATGAACCCTGTTTCTTTTATGTCTTCTGATCGAGAAATGGGTGCACGAGGGGTTTTTGTGCCCCAGGAAGCGGTGGGTACTTCTGGTTTGATTTGAAATCAAAACCGGGGGGTACTTGCTTCGGTTTTTCTTCACCGCTTCCTTTTTGTGTTGTCCGCTAGGGGTGATCTTACGACCTTTGCGAGAAAGATTAGGAGAGTTGAGCATTCTCCTCTTCCTAGATCCCTCTGGCAAGGCATAGGAACACCCTTCGACGGGATCGTTAGATGTACCCTCATCAGTTGGCAAGAAGGAAAAGATGTTTCCTGTCGAGGGTGGCTCAGCCCTCTTAAGCATTTCTGCAAAAGAGCGCTTTGATCGTTCCTTAAGGGAACGCTTAATTTTTTTCTCGCGCTGTTCGTACGCGGGACATGCCGGAAGGTCATGCCGAGTTCCCTCGCAATAAAGACACTTTTCAGTATCCCCACTGCAAGCGTTCTCAGCATGATTGCCTCCGCACTTGCTACAGCGTGCCTTGTTGCAGCAGTAGGTGGCTGTGTGACCTAACTGCTTACAGTTTTGGCAATGCATGACCCGCGGTACGAACAGGCGTACAGGTAGACGAACCCTGTCCAAGCGGACGTAGTTCGGCAGCGCGGATCCGGCGAATGTTACTCGGAAGGAATCCGGAAGGAAGGAATTTCTTCTTCCCTTCTTCGATGGATACTGAATGCAATTGCTTGCAATCCAGTATCTTTACACTTTGCATCAAGGGGTTTTTAAAACAGCCAACTCCATGACGCAAAATGTCATCGACAGTGAGATTCCCCTCGGTAATCACACCGTCGATTTCTACATCCTTGGCAGGGATGTACACGCGATACTCTCTCGTGAAGAGCTCGTAGCCAGCAATTTCGTTTGCTTGCTTCAAGCTACTCACGACAACTCGCAGTTTGTTCGGCCTCACCTTCGTAATTTCGGTTACGGCCGAAAAATGTTTTGCCAGGTCTTTGCCAATTTGAATAATATTCAATGGCTTCTTTATGGGCCGGAAAAAAAACGTAGGGACCGCCAGCGGCATCTGGGTAAGCTTTTATCCGTACTACCGGTACTCTTGGTACAGGACTTGGCAAAGGGGAGGGCACAGGGGAAGGTAGGGGTGAGCTGATGAGAGAAATTTCAATTTCTTCCCCGTTTGTTTCCACATCCAGGAAAAGTTGCACCTGCATGTCGTCCATTTTGCGGGAGCGTTACGCTCTACCGCACACAAACGATAAATATTCGAATATGGGGGGGGGGCTCAAGTAGTTGATATTAAATTTTAAAAACAATTTTTCAATCTACAATGGATCAAATAAAAAAAAGACAGTAATACTAATACTAATAACAATAGTAATAATAATAATAATAATATTAATTGTAGTAATAATAAAAATAATAATAACAATAATAATAATATCAATAATAATATTAATAATAATATTATAACATAGTAATAATATTGATAATAAAGTAAAAATTCTAAAGGTAATACTTCACCGAACGTCTAAGTCACGACCTCACGGCTGCTAGTAGGATTAATCGAATGTCTCCGCAGAACAAACAATGACGATCCAGCTTCGTGTTGTGACACAGTGGCCGTATCTTACACGCGACCTTGTAGATGCCACTTGTAGTTGACTTCCACTCGCTCGATCGTATGATGGTCCGTGCTGCTAGCGGGGTAACAGCGGTGCGGGAGAATTATTCTTGCTGATATATCAGCTGCGTATCGAATCACTGGCGGGGTAGCCTGCCCCTACCAGTGTGCAGATGTTTCGGCCGATATATAACAGGCTATTGTTATCGCGCAGCACAAGAACTAATCGACAAAAAAAAAACACCCGTACGATAACTCGTGTATTGTTATTTTGCGAACTCAAACGGAGATAAACAATTTGCGTCTAATCGAGACGAAAGCAAAACAACGAATGACGCGGATTTTCTAGTCATGTTTTATGCGGTATGTTTTTAATGTTTCTCATTCCTTTTAAAATCATTTAGTCAGAGTGTCAGTTGTGTCTCCTAAATCCATCTACCAAATGTTCACTGATTTAACCTTCTATTTTTATTTATTCATTGAATTTTATTTTGGTCTGCAGGTAAAAACAATACTTCTCTTTAAGCATTTTTTGATTCCCCTCGTAAAAACGAATTAAGAATAAATTTCGAGAGTATAAACGTTAGAATCTTACCTCCTGCCAATCATAAATTCATTACGGCGTTCGAAAATGTCTTATTCATTGAAATAGCACATTGTACTAGAAACAAACGTTGTGTTTTTATTTTTCACCTAAAAAATATGTATTGGAAACAAAGTCGTTGTGTTTTTATTTTTCACCAAAAAAATATGTCGTTGTGTTTTTATTTTTTACCTAAAGAATATGTTTTGGAAACTAAGTCAAGTTATGATTGTGATAGGAGAACACCCTTCATGACGTTTACTATATTTCAGTTGTTTTAGATTAATTCAACCAAAAAGTGGATCCCAGAGTCACCGGTACGAAAATCAATCAGTGATAGATGAAAAAGTTATGAAGACAGCCACACGAGCCCCTTGGTTGCACGCAAGACTTCAAAATTTAGTCCCACTCTAAACTCTGATTTCTTCCACCGCATTATTTTCTGTTATTTATTACTATGACCAGTTCCGCTCGCGGTGAACGTTCAACAAACTGCTCGCCACGATCGTTCATCGACTATCCCATTCCTGCCTAATCACTCCAATCAATACTGAGCGATGAACAAAAAACAATACGGAATGGAAGACAGTACGATCGCTCTTCCGAACAAATCAGACATATCACTATTGATGGAAGTGATCGTCGTTTTCATATCGCACCCTTTCTCCCAATTAGGCACTGAATTTCGTATGAGATGTATTACCTCATTAGGATTCGCAGACCAGACCTCAAAAGGCTCCAAAGTTCCTTTTCCAAAGGCTCTTATTCTGCGCTGTATTAGTGCACTGCAGTGGCAGAGCAAATGTTCTGCGGTTTCACATTCGAACCCGCAGAGACGACAAATTTCGTCATCTGACTGACCAATTTGTTTCAGGGGATGCTTACTTGGACAGTGTCCTGTCCAGTAATTGTCCTTAGTCCCTTTTTATTTAAACTAAGCAATTGCTGGCTTTTCTTCACGCTTGGTTTTATAAAGCGTTTAGACTGGCGTAGCCCTACTGAGCATATCCAGTTCTCTTGCATTGTCCTATGTTCCAAGGTTTTCAATTCTGCTTTCAAGGCGCTTGATGACACCCCACAGAACGGTTCTGGGCCAATGAAAGCGGTACATGACCCCTTCATAGCCTTTCACTCCGCAGTGACCAGGAACCCAGTATAACCATACTGCACTTTTTTCCGCCTCTAGTTTTACTACCTGGTGAAGTGGTAATAGATGCAGAATTACATCTAAGGCTTTCGACGGAGCACTTTTCATTACTCCTGTAATTGCATAACAAATTAGCCTTTGCAAGTTGCCAAGCTTGTTCTGTATTGACCTTTCTTTTGTTTTAGGCCACCACACTAGCGAGGCATACGATATTCTTGATCTTATTATTGTTGATTGTATGCGAGAGGCCGCCGCTTCCGACGGCGGGTTGGCGGCCGGCTCGGACCGCGGAAACCACGGCGGCTTTGTGCCGCCTCGGTTCCTTGCCCTCGATTCGCCAGAGGATGTTACGCGGCGATTCGCAGCGCAAACCATGTAACGAGCTGGGCTTCGAACCGGCGTGATCAACAAAACACGGCGGCCAAATCCCGCACAAAGAAGCGAGAGTGGTTAACGAAACCGATGTGTGTGGTTATGGAGAACGAAACCTACATCAAGGCAGCCGCAAAGCAGATACCGGGGCTAGAGTTCTACATTGCTAAATCACGGCATAAGACATAAGAGAGGAGAAAGTGGACAAACTCGCCAAAAAATGCTTGCTCTGGCAGGCCATATGCGGTAAACTGAGTGAACGGTACATCACAACAGCTACCATCAACAGCGAAATTTACCGTACCGAGTGCCTCTAGAAGTGTTTGCTACCCTTCCTGCGGTCTCACAGAGGCGAGAGAATATTTTGGGTGGACCTGACATCATGCCATTACGAGCGATCGACGTTGGTTTGATACAGAGACAATAACATTGTTTTTGTATCAAAAACCACCCACCCCCAAATTCACCAGAGATTCATCCGGTGGAAAGATTTTGGGACATAATGAAGGCCAAAGTTCGAAAATCGTCTAGTGTTTAAGAACGAGTTGAGTAAAGAACGGAATGGCAGGCTTTCAGCGATGGAAAGGAAATTGAATGAGGTATTTATGCCGAGCCACAATCCATATGTGTTAGTTCCTTCCCTGAAAGTTTCAAGAAAATCCAACTTTAAATAAATATTTGACCAACACTTTTGTCTAGCGCGATTTTTTTTTCGAGTACGGCCCATACGCAATAGTTGTTAGTATTCTTGGAGATTTCCAGTTTTCTCCCAGTTTTTCCCGGTCCAAACGATTCCCGATTTTTTCCAGGTTCTCCCGGTTGGGTGACCACCCTGCCCCTCCCACCCCCTAAATGCGTGACATCAGTCTTGTCCACTTACTCATCTTTGTGCATTTTTCAACACATAAGTAACACATCACATCAGTTTGTTATTAGGCATTGTGATGAGCAAATAAATAAAGCACAACCTTATACCTCTTCTCGTGGCAGACATATTACTATTCATAGAAGTGATCGTCGTTGTCATATCGCACCCTTTCTCCCAATTAGGCACTAAATTTAGTATGAGATGTATTACCTCATTAGGATTCGCAGACCAGACCTCAAAAGGCTCCAAAGTTCCTTTTCCAAAGGCTCTTATTCTGCGCTGTATTAGTGCACTGCAGTGGCAGAGCAAATGTTCTGCGGTTTCACATTCGAACCCGCAGAGACGACAAATTTCGTCATCTGACTGACCAATTTGTTTCAGGTGATGCTTACTTGGACAGTGTCCTGTTCAGTAATTGTCCTTAGTCCCTTTTTATTTAAACTAAGCAATTGCTGGCTCTTCTTCACGCTTGGTTTTATAAAGCGTTTAGACTGGCGTAGCCCTACTGAGCATATCCAGTTCTCTTGTATTGTCCTATGTTCCCAGGTTTTCAATTCTGCTTTCAAGGCGCTTGATGACACCCCACAGAACGGTTCTATGCCAATGAAGGCGGTACATGACCCCTTCTAGCCTTCCACACCGCGGTGACCAGGAACCCAGTATAACCATACTGCACTTATTTTCGCCTCTAGTTGTACTACCTGGTGAAGTGGTAATAGATGCAGATTTACATCTAAGGCTTTCGACGGAGCACTTTTCATTACTCCTGTAATTGCATAACAAATTAGCCTTTGCAAGTTGCCAAGCTTGTTCTGCGTTAACCTTCCTTTTGTTTTAGGCCACCACACTAGCGAGGCATACGTTATTCTTGGTCGCATTATTGCCTGGTACAACCAATAAATCATACTTGGCCTTAGACCTCATGTTCTGCCAATAGCGTTGCTACATGCCCAGAGGGGACTCGTAGCTTTACCGATGACATATTCAATATGTGCATTCCAGCTGAGTTTCTGATCTAAAACTACTCCAAGATGTTTAGTCTCAGTGGAAAGCTGCAGTGTGGTCTCGCCCAGCTTCAGGCTCTTCAAGTTGTACCTTCTTTTCCGAGTGAAGGGAATAATGGTTGTTTTAGAGGGGTTAATGGTCAGCCCCTCTTGTCTACACCATTCTAAAGTATAGTTTAGCGCTAACTGCATTCTCTCCGATACTGTACTGTCGAATTTTCCCATCACAAGAATCACAATATCATCGACGAATCCTACCACTTCGAAACCTAGTTCAGTTAGGTTTCTAAGTAGCTGGTTTACAACCAATGACCACAGCAAAGGCGATAGAACCCCACCTTGCGGGCATCCCTTAGTCGTGTTCCTTGTAAGGGTAGTATTACCCAATACTGCAATTATCTCACGACTATTCAGCATGGTTTTGATCCATTTTGAGGTATATGTATCAAACCCATGGTGTCCCATTGCGTTCAACATTGAGTGATGGAATACATTATCAAAAATTCCCTCTGTGTCTAAGAATGCAACGAGTGCGATTTGTTTTGTATCTATAGATCTAACTGTATCTAACTTAATTCGTGTGACTAATTTATGTAAATTGTAAACTGTTAATCGTAGTTGCCCTGAGGACGAGGAAATATATCCTTAAAACGTCGGCTTTGACATAATAAAACGTGTTTTAAAGAAACCCGTGACCGAAATTGCCATCATTGAACCCATTAACTATTTATTGGTCAAACACCGCTTAACATGTATCTATAGATTTCGCTATTTTTGTCGTCAGCATATGTATTGCATCCACTGTTGACATGTTGCTTCGATATGCAAATTGATACCTACTCAGCGGAGAGGTTTTTAGGAACGCTGATTCGACGTGATAGTCAATTAGTTTTTCAATAATTTTTAACATAATGGAGGTTAGACTAATTGGACTAACCGGTTTCGTACAATCACCGTTTTGAGCTCAGTTTTTGTCCGATTTAAGATCTGTTTCTTTTTTCGAAAGATGGGTAAAAAGATGCTAATATGTGGACAAACTCTTAGAATCTTAATATTTAGTCTTAAAACAAAATGACGTCGAAAAAACAAAAGAAAATTCCAGTTTCTCAAAAATTCAAAATGGCGCCATTGTTGCCCCTTAAGTTGAAATATGTTCAAACTCCGGTAAATTTATTTTCGCATCAAACTTTATTAAAAACTCATACATAGAAGCCAAGGCAAAAATATTGTAGCACTGTGTTATATGAGCCTCTTTATTACACACGATGAGTATGCCAAGACTGCGTGACATCATTAATGAATGGTCCCTAAGCTCTTTTGAAATACATAACAACGAGAAAACTCATTTAAGTCTTTGAAAAAAAGTTGGTGGCTAGGGACACCAAAACTCACAGGAAAGGTTTGAAAGCTATTTTTCCCAGTTTGAGCTTTAGAACCACACCTGTGTTGACCAGTGTTAACGATACAAGTGCTTGGAAAAACTCAAACTGTTTTTTATTTTTGGCAAGTATGGTTCAAAATGCTCATTTCAAAGACAAAAAATAAACAAAAATATTTATTTTTCTTATGAAAGGTTTAGAATCTTATAAAAGGTTTTCATAATCTCAAATTCTTCTGGCTCTAATAATATAGTTTCCGCTTGTAATTGAAAGTAATGATTTTCGTGCTTGATAAGCAATTGATTCTCTTTTTTATTGTGTGCCAGAAAAAATTTATTTTTCGAATTTCGTTTAGCAGTTGGGCTTAAAACTTACACCTTCTCGAAATAAGTCTCAATGCAAAATTGGAGCTCAATCGGACTTGGGAAAGTGGAGCTTTAAAAGCTGTCAAAATTTCAGTTTGTTTATCCACGAAAAAATGCATACAAAAACTTCGATTCCTTAATTTTTTTTATGCTAAATATCGTAGAAAGGCATGAAACGTCGAGATCTGGTGTCATATAAATACTTAATAAAAAAACGACAATCCCATACATTTCCTAAACTCCGATCAAAAATTTTCAAAGCCACAGAAAGTCGAATTAATGTTTTATGCATTAATATTTTGAAAATCGCATTCTTTATTCGGGCTACTTGTGAAACTTTGACCGCTCCGAAGCTCCACTTACCGGAGTTGAATTGATCTTAAATTGTACATGGAACAAAAATAAAATTTTGCTTCAATTGTAAGAATCAAAAGGGGGGGGGGGGTTAAACCCCCCCTCACCTTGCTCTGGCTACAGCTATGTACATTCTCATTGACCCCACATTATTGACAACGCCGCTTATTTGTTTCCAAGATCACGATCAGCTGGAATTGCGTAAAGAAAATTATGCATGAGATATGCATACCAAACTTAGTGTTTAACTCCATAGCTGGTCACATTCAATCTAGATTAGTGTAAATATGTCAGTGAAACCTCTGAACTATTAGGTTGAACTATTAAAAGAGATCGATTTATAATCCTTTAATCTCAGATATTCTATCTCAAGTACTGGAAATTAAAAGTTGGAAGAAATTGATTTTAGGCGCATTTTTTTCGCTTTTGCTAAAGGATACATTCTAATAGAACCCGAGTTGTCACCTATCGCTAGCACTTTTTGCACAGGATCGTATGCAAGGGCCGTTGGTGTGAAAGGAAATCCATGACGAAATGTCTGCAAGAAAAAATTTTAAAAAAATATACAAACAACTAATTTGAGAAAAATTTGTTATTTTGGCTTCCATAGAAGCAACAAAAAATAATTTAGGGTACAATATGGCGTTAAGTAAACATATAATTACTATGTTTGATATTTGTTGGAGTTGATTGCGAGTACCTATGAAACCTATCTTGCAATTACTATAAGGTAAAAGCTTGATTCTGGATGCAGGAAGTTGAAACAATAGAACAAACAACTCACCTGTTCACGCAACTGTTAGTTTGTTATGTGAAGAACCTTTCAGGTGATGTTTTCAATTTGATGCAGTTAGGTGTTAAAATAACAGAAATTATAACAAATAATACTAGCATCAAACCCATATCAAGCCTTGTTACTAAGGTATCAGCTGTCTAACAAAATATAATAGGATATAGAATTGGATAAAAACAGCCATTGTTAGAAACAACATACTTTGATAGAGACGAAGAATATGTTAGAGTTGTTTTAGGATAACTTCATTTCAGGATTTGTAACTCATTCGGATTCAAAATCGAATCTAAAATCAAAAGCATATGAGAAAATATGAAATCGTATCAAAATATGTTATGTGTACCTCGTGTTTTTTTTTTGTATTTTTAGTGATCGGTTGAACCAAAAAAAAAAATTGCAAAATGAACCAGGTGCTGGGGACTAACAGTACATTCTCATTGAGCAATTTTCTCTGGTTCACAATAATTTTACCAGTGAAAAATATAACGACACCGGCCACGACCAAAAGGTGGCACTACTTGGGAAGAAAAGAGATGATGATGCTCGTTTTTTTATAGAGACCGCGGGTACCACTGCATTTTTACGAGTAGCACAGGATAGGAATTGTATTAGAATGAGTGCAAATGATGCTATATTTTACACGAAACCAAAAGTCTGTTGCACAAACAAAACATCTATTGGGCAGTACTAACTTGCAAGCAATATGTGATGCGCGAAATATTCAGTTTCTTATTCATATTTCAAGACACTTGTTTGGAAATATTCCATAATTATGATTCGAGGCCTACTGAATATATAAACTAGCTAAGTCCCATGCATACAAAACCTAACAGTCCGATCAGGAATTACCGTAATAAGCAATCGGATATATTCTTTTCTCGCTGGTTACGGTAACGGTTTATTATGTTAGGTTACTTGTTATATGTCAAATCTGTCTTGCATTCAAAACCCGAGAAATACATGAAATGAAAAAGAACCTTGTTCTAAAAAAAGCTATATTTTATTGGTAAAACGCCAAACGAATAGTTTTCATCGCCAATGATATCTAATAATTGTTTTAGAAATGCTGCCGGCATAACAATATTCATTTAAAAGCTAGATGAATCATAAAATATATGCCCTAAAACAAAATAATTCAAATAATCAAATACAACAGAAATTCGGAATATAGGTAGGTAATGACAATTTGCTAATGAATAATTAATTTATTAATTAATTAACACACCTAAAATATCAACTAATTAAACGGGATGAACACTCTCATCAAACCTTGTTGTACTTTTTGAGATGTTTTCAAATGGGCTAAGAATATAAGATTGAGGGACGACTTGTAGTTAGATTTGGTCAGGTGTCCCTTATCTCGTCCACTACTTTCGCGTTCTCCAAAGTTTAAAAAAAGTCACTAGCACCATTATAGAGGAACAAAAAAAAACTGTGTACTTATCTGTAGTTAGCCGCAAGATTCACGTCCCCAGCCAGTGCTGCAAACCTTCACTGTAAGGGAAGGATTTCAAGTTGAAATTGAAATCTTTGAATTTCAACTTTCAACGAACGAGAATGAAAGAGACTTTAGATGCTTATATTAGGGTGCCAACCAATATGGCTATTTTGAGAAACCCTATACAAAATGTTCACCTGCCCGAAAAAACACCCTGTGCAAAATTTTAGCTTAATCGGACCTAAAATGGGGTAGCGCAAAGTGATTGAATTTTGGCCTTTAAAAATCCAAAATTTAACCCAACAGAGTGGGGTGCATGAAATTTCGGTTTTCAAATTTTTTTTTTTTGGTGCCAGATGGCTAAACAATGCATGAAACGTCGAGATCTGGTTTCATCTAAAAAAATTAACGATTTTTTTGGGATTTTTCGAATTTCTCAAGGTCAAACTTCAATCGCTTTGCGCTACTCCGTTTTAAGTCCAATCGAGCCAAAATTTTGCACAACATGTTTTTTCTGATAGGAGAACATTTTGTGTTTTTTTTTTCAATTTTCTGGTTACTCTTTTCCCTTATAAGTGATTGGCGCCCTAGCTGGCGAATTGGCTCAAATCAAATAATTTCGATATTAAATCCGACATCTCATTTCTTTCAATGACTTTTCGCACGACGACATTCATTGAAAATTGACGACTAAATTACGCTGGAGGTCGTTCCAACTTGAGACAGTGAGAATGCGTTATTTGTTACTTTCGTTTGCAGTGTCGAAAATTTGCAGCAATGCACCCAGCAAAATTTCACTGAGAGGGCAGCACGTCCAATCGTTTGGGACTTTTAGGAATTTTGAGTGGTTCGGTAATTAGTTTGTGGGAAACAAAGTGAAACTCTGATTTGGTTATTCTTGGAAACATATGGGAAAAAAGGTTCTTTTGGATTTTGTTACTTATTCATGATCCTGGGAAAGTTTTTTGGAAGTTGTGGGAAATTCATATCTAGAGTATAACATATCATTTCTCGAACTAAATTTCTATTTTTAACAACGGCTTTTTCCCGTTAACACGCAAGTTCATTAAGCAGACAGTATGTGAAGTAAGGAGAGCGAAAAATAAGCGAACTGGAAATATAATACAGATTCCCGTCGGGATGCGGTATATTTTTCCAAATCTGTATCATATTTCCAGTTCGCTTATTTTTCGCTCTCCTTACTTCACATACATACACATGGGTGGGGCTTGGGAAAGACTAGTTAGATCGGTGAAAAAGGCAAATTAGTGTCTGAAAATTGCAGATAGGAAACCGGACGATGAAATATTGAAGACAATGATGCTAGAGGCGGAAGCGACGATCAACACACGACCACTAACATATATTCCTTTAGAGTCTGCTGATCAAGAGTCATTAACTCCTAACCATTTCTTTTTGGGCAGTTCTTCTGGCATCAAACAGCTCTCCGTCAACCCTGTCGACTGTCGCGGCACGCTGAGAAACAGTTGAAAACTTGTTCAGTTCAGCAATGGCCAACTATGGTGAAGATGGGCTAAAGAGTATGCACCAGTTGTAACTAGGCGATGTAAGTGTGAGAAAGATGTGACAGAAATAAGAGTAAAGGATCTAATACTTGTAGTAGACGAAAATATGCATAACAAATGGATGAGAGGTAGGGTTGTCAGAGTGTTATTAGGCAAGGACGGTCGCGTAAGACAAGCTGTCATGAAAACTATCTCAGAGTTATTCAGGAGAGCTGTAGCCGGCCTGATAGTGAAACGGAGCCCACGGATAACTCGATGTGTATTGTATTGATGTGTATTGATGGCGATCAAATTGCGGCCTGGCCTGGAGAAACGCATGTGAAAGGTCGATTTGGCTGAATATAGTACAATTAACCAATTTGTTAACAATGTCTTCGGGTAGCGGCAGAGGATACTGATGTGGCTGTAGAGCATTGTTAAGTCCGGTAGAATAATCTCCACATATGCGAATCGACTCATTTGCTTTTCGCACGACGACGATGGGGGCTGCCCAATTTGAAAAATCGACAGGTGAAATTATTTTTGCACGTTCAAGTCGAGCTCTTCATCCACTGAACTGTACATTGCATATGCCACTGGACGCTTTGGGCGAAATATTGGTTGAGCGTCAGACCAAGTTCACTTCGGAAAACATCTGGATAGGCAGCTTTCAGGAAGGGTGCTAGCGGGGCTGACAACATTGTTGCAGTATGCACTGATTCGTACTGTCCACAGGGAGAACGCTTCTAGTAGATCAATGCCAAATAGATGAATTGGTTTTACACTACGTAAAACTATCCTCGGCGATGACTGTTATTGATAAAGACGTCGCAGTCAAACTTGAAAAGAAGCTGCAGAGGGTCCCTTTTGCAGTCGCTGCTCTTCCCTTAGCTGGCGATGTTGGCGGTTTGCCGATTTTCTCCCACGTTTGTTTGGAAACTATGCTGATGTCGGACCCAGTATTCAACTGTATCCTTACTTTTACACCATTCAGGTGGGACTGAACGTAGCGTCGTTTGCTATTCACTGCATTTACTGATAGGCTTACCGTTTTTGTTTTGAACCTCTCTGACGGTCTGATATTATGGTGTGCTGTCTTTGGACTTCGTTTCGCACTGGAACAATAACCTTCACGGTGACCAATTGTACCACAATCATTGCACTTGTGATTTTTGTGGAGACAATTTCTTACGAAGTGCATTCCACCACAACACCAACGAGGTGTAGCTGGTAGATTTTCATTTTTGTTCGTATTGTTTCCTGCTGGAAGTCTCAACGAGCGATTTGGAAACTGCTGCTTACGGTTGATATACTGCACTGATGATGATGGTACAGATTCTATCATTGCAGTGTCCCACACAGCAATATACAACACAATGAACGTTGGCAGTCACAATAAACGTTGGCAGTCTTCCGAGAGATATTCCAAGGTAACATCGTTGCGCTCCTAAATTTTGGAGAGCAGTCGTATACGTACCTCACTATCTCCCTCTGATTTTAGTCCGCAAACAAACATAAGACACTTGAATTGCTCCTCGGTGAGTTTGCTGAGCTCGAATTAACGCAGCTTTTGTTTATCCGACATGCATATGTGACGTAGTCTTCGGATGGTTGTTTTGATAGCTGCAGACAGCGATAGCGTATACTAGTGATAGATTCAGCCGCACCGAAAAGCAATTTCAGTTTTGCGACTGTTGCTGTGAATGGAAAGTCCTTCGGAGCTTTAGACAAAATGAAACTGGTGTAACGTTCATGTTCTACCGTTCCAATTTTTCGCATTAGCAAGCGAACTTTTGCTTCCTTGTCTAATCGCGCCGCATCTTTTTCGAGCATACCAGGCAGCGAAGGTGATGTTGTCTTCCGGACTGTTGCAAAATTCCTTGATGTTATGCGCTAGCGAATCGAGAATCATTTCAGGGTTTGGTGGAACCTGAACATGAATAGAAGACATAATATTCCAGAAGAAATCCTGCTGCTGGTGCATTAGCTGCTGCTGTTGCTGTTGCATAAAGAGCTGCTACTGCTGCACTAATTGCTGGAAGAACTGGGCGTATGCATTAGTCGGCTGCCCCTTTTGGGGTTATGTTCAGCTGAACCCCGTCTTCTGATACACGTGAATGACGAAATTGCAATGAATAATATAATTCCGCGTTTAACTACTCGTCGCCACTGTTACGATTCGTGGTAGGCGAGGTATCCGATAAATAACACACGAACCGTACCTAAACAGATTAAATCTATTTATTGAATAACGAGGTACAATGACTATGCTTGTAATATGCTCGCGATCAAAAAGGAAGTGGCTTTGATTCGCGCGCTTACTTGCGTCGAACTGGATTACAGCCTAAGGCGTCGTACCCAAATTACGTAACGCATGAAAGGGTGAGAGGGGGTTTGAATCAGCGTTACTTATTGTTACGTAGGGGGGAGGGGGGGTAGTAGAGACAGTTACGTAACTGTGATGTTTGCTCGAAATTGAAAATTTTGGAGGGGGGTCAGGCTGATCAGCGTTACGTAATTTTAGGGGAGGGAGTCACATAGGGGGGAGGGGGTCTGAAATCTAGATTTTTAGCGTTACGTAATTTGTGTACGACGCCTAACTGTCACCAGAGAGCTTCAGCCGCGATGTGGTTTTAGGGATGTCCACGTCTCCAACATAGATTATAGTAAACATTCAATTTCCGGAATTCTGAGAAGAATCATAGCAACATTATTCTTTAAGTGCATTCACGTTCTAAAGTCGCTCAAGCCTGTTATAAAAATTATTAAGATTGAATAAACATTGTATACTCAATAATTGGCTTGGTGAAGGTTTAATTGAGCTGTAAGTTGATTTTATAAATTAAATGCTTATCCACTTTACTGCTTCATAATTTGGCCCGCTAGCTGTTACAAACGATTGAGGTTTATTGTGAGAAGTTTAACTTGATAGCGTAAAAATTGGGTTAAAAATAAGATTGGATTATAATGGTATAATCGCTAAACAAAGTATACTGAAATTATTAACAAAAGTCAATTGGTTACCTAATTTGTAAATAGAGATTAAGATTTGTAAAGCAAAATTTGTTAATTAGGCACATCTAATAAATTATAGCTTGAAGCTACACGCACAAAACAACGGCGTTGCTATTAAGATTCGGTAATAACATTTGATAAAAAGTTTCTTCAACTTTCATTGATTTTTGCCTTTCTCCCAGAAAGGTATAACAATCCCTTGCAAAACCGAAAGTATAGAAGTGCTCCAAAGGGGCCGACGAGCTGAGCATTTTCTGTATGGGTGTGTGTGTATGTGCAGATTTTTATTCCCACTCACTTTCCTCAGAGATGGCTGGACCGATTTTCATGAAATTAATTGCAAATGAATTGTCTTGTTGTCCCATAAGACCCTATTCAATGTTTTTAGTTTAGAGGTTATGTATCAAAATGTGAAAATCATGACACATCATTATCTCTAAAACTACACAACCGATTTGAACAAAATTGGTTTCAAATGAACGGGCTACCTGAAATACCCTTCACTTTTGGATTTTATAAAGATTGAACTTGTGGTCCAAAAGTTATGAAAAGAAACGTGTTCTGAAAACTGTTTAATCTCACTCATGTTTCTCAGAGCAATTTTGCAATTGGACTATTACTTTGCCTGTTATGTTTAAAAATGTGAAATCCAGCTATGAAAAGGAACACAGGGTGGCGACTAAATTTTCAAGAATAAATTCCCTGATTTTCCCTGATGTTCCAAATTTTTTTCCCTGAATATTTAAATTTATTTTTAACTGATTTAAATTACGACTATCATAGGTTTTACCACCTAAATCTTAAAGCTAAAATGGATCAGACTTAAACTGGTTCCTGCTAAAATTCTCACCAGTAATGAAAACAGTTTGGCTTCGCTTTTGCTACCTTGAATTTTGAACAAAAATATTTTTTGTTGAGAAACACGTCCAGTTTGATAAAATTAAAAATAAAAATTACACAGGTCGACAAAAGTTAAAAAAGTTGTCCTAGATCTCAAATAAGTTCCCTAGAAATTTTATGACTTTTTCACCTGTTCATTTGGTGCTCCTGGTGAATGCAGAAAAAATGCAGAAAAGGCCGCAGAGAAGAGTAATGGCTAGCCGTGTTCATCGTTTTTCCGTTTACTTACGGGAAAGTTTTATTGAAGTCTTTGAAGACTTCTTGAGGCATTTCCGAAACGTCTAGGGGCACCAAAGTTCACAGGACAGTGTTACCAATTAACTATTAGCTTTGAGAAGAAAATCAGTCAGATTTGGAATTCTGGTTGGATCAGTTGAATGATTGTTTTAAAATCTTGACTTTAAAAATCAGAAAATAAGAAATTAACAATTTCTTATTCAAACCTTCATGCTAAACACTATCGAATGCTTTTTCTATGTAAAGAAGAGCAGCTCCACTTGAATAAACTTTAGATTTAATAGCGCGTATCATCATAAATTGATTAGTCGACAACTTGAACCCTAACGGGTTTCTTATTCGGCTTAAAAATTTGAGTATTTTTGGCACTTTACCATAATTTTGCAAAATATTCATTTTGGAACTATTTCTGAGAACTTCATAAGAAAAACTTTAATTGAAATGTTTAAAATTCCATCGCACAGTGGTACAGAACGACAATTTAGGCGGAAATGGAGTTTTCGATACATTTTTGTGATTTTAGAGCCATACTTTATATGGCGAAGTTGCTTATTATAATTTGGTCTACATTTAAACTGAGGTGAAAATTAGGTTGGTCCTAGAACCAGCGAAATAAACCAACTAAAATTTTTATTTGTGGAAAAATAAAATTTAATTTTGAGTAAAGTTGTAGATCACTTGATTTTAAGCAGCTTTGTTGAAGACTACTTTTTTATAGCTCTTAAATTGACTGAATTAGAGCAATTTTGCCTAGGGTGGCTCTTAAAAAACGGTTCTTTCGCCCTTCTTTGTTTAATTCAATTTTCTCAGTAAAATTAGGTTCAGACGACTTTTAGAGCTTTAAAAGACGCAACTTTTGGTGGCTATACTTTAACGATATCTTTTATGGGTGAAAAGCTATTAAGCTATTACTTTTTAAAATACGCCCTTTTCAACTGATGATATCTCTGAATGGGGCAGATGAAAAAAATATCTTCTGGTTTCATTTGAAAGAGCAACTTTTGTACTTTATCATAAAAAAAATTGGAGATAAGTTATTTCCTAAAATCGAATAAAATAAGTTTGAATATGATCATTTTCAGTCGCAAAAGTAGGGTTTTTACAGCCTAGTTTTTTTATTTGATAAAACTGATGTACATATGCTTCGGTAACGTTGGAAGTGAATCAATTTAGGATAACTTTGCAATAAAAAAATTTGTATCTCTTGAACTGACTGATAGATAGTAGCATTACCATATCTGATAAATCAACGATTTTTCATGTAACTAGTATTTAACGCTTAACCTCGCGTCTAATTTTTCGGCAAAATTCTCTATATATTGTTTTCAAATCTTCTGAAGATGTACAATTTGAAGTAAAGATGTGTTGGTGAATTTTCGTCAATACAGTGCAGGATATACTTGGTTTTCATTAAAAATCCTGAAATAGCAGCATCCTCACTTTCAGACAACGTTCTCATACTCGCGTTCACTACTAGTACAACCTAACACCACAGTACACATTCACGCAGGCGTAGAAACACATTTGCGCATGCGCTAATTGTGTTGTTCCTTAACAACAGTGCATAAACTTTTATTACACAGTAGTAATATAATGAGAACCGCTGCATTGCCACAGGGAATGTTGAGTGAAGAAGCCCAGGAGACCCGCAACAAGTGCATCAGAAAGTTTCGAGAACACCACTCAAGAAAATTCAGCCGCATCGTGAACATTAAAGACGTTTTCAAGAGGCCTCTGCTAACATCCGATCCCGTCATTTCGCTAAACAACCGACGTACTGCCCAATGCGAAAGTTTGTCACATCTACAAACAGAAGCACGAAAATTGATTAAACATAAAACTTTCTTTTCGAAATAACGAACATTAAATTTTGCCAATTATGCATAAACGGAAAAGAAAAGTATTTTTTTGCATTGCTTACAGCAATTTCATCGTTTAGTAACTGCCGAAAGTTATTTTAAAGATTGTGTCGTATATAAATTTTAATATTTTGAAATTTTTTTAATTGAAGATACGTATACAAATTTTATTGAAAATCAAATGAGACGTAATTCTACGTAAAAAGTTTCGAAAATTAGCTTATCTTCAATTTTACCGAAGAATATGTACATCAGTTTTAACAAATAAAAAAACTAGGCTGTAAAAACCTTACTTTTTCGACTGAAAATGATCATATTCAAACTTATTTTATTCGATTTTAAGAAATAACATATCTCCAATTTTTTTTTTATGATAAAGTAAAAAAGTTGCTCTTTCAAATGAAACCAGAAGATATTTTTTTCATCTGCCCCATTCAGAGATATCAACAGTTGAAAAGGGCGTATTTTAAAAATTAAAAGCTTAATAGCTTCTCACCCATAAAAGATATCGTTAAAGTATAGCCACCAAAAGTTGCGTCTTATAAAGCTCTAAAAGTCGTCTGAACATAATTTTACTGAGAAAATTGAATTAAACAAAGTAGAGCAAAAAAAAAACGTTTTTTAAGAGCAACCCTAGGCAAAATTGCTCTAATTCAGTCAATTTAAGAGCTACAAGAAAGTAGTCTTCAACAAAGCTGCTTAAAACTAAGTGATCTACAACTTTACTGAAAATTAAATTTTATTTTTCCACAAATAAAAATTTTAGTTGGTTTATTTCGTTGGTTCTAGGACCACCCTAATTTTCACCTCAGTTTAAATGTAGACCAAATTATAATAAGCAACTTCGCCATATAAAGTATGGCTCTAAAATCACAAAAATGTATCGAAAACTCCATTTCCGCCTCCAGTGCCTAAAAAAGTTCCAGTGCTACAATGCTTTTATCCATTTCCCGCGGGAATTCAACTGAAATATAAACTTTGATTGCAGTTTAACAAATATACTAATATATTATACTTTTCAAGGATGGAACGGTTGGAGAACAGATTGATCTTTAATTTATTTAATTTTTATTAGAGTTTGTGCAAATTGTGCTTGTTTTTGCTAAGTAAGAATAGTTTGAAGGTCATTTATCGAGGGAAACCCTATCACTCCGCGGAAATAGGGTTAAATAAAGCCTATGCTAAAATGGATACGGTCTTCTAGAAAATTACTTTTCAGGAAAATTCTTCTACCTGGAACAAATACTTAGTTTGCTAAGCCAAGTACGAGTGCATAGTTTCAATCAATTAAAAATGATCGATTATTTTTTGCATATTTTCAATTCATTCGGCATTGATTGGTACTTTCGTTTTCTCGTCGGAAAGAGCAAATTGAGTAACCTAATTATTATTGAGTGTTGTTATAGGGTTGCTGGTGGGCGTCCACATCGAATGCACTGAAATGAATTCAATTCAAAACTAACTTTGTAAAAAACTCCCAAGCCTCTGAAATTTTCCCTGATGACTTTTCAAATTCCCTGATATTTCCTGATTTCCCTTATCGAAAAATTTAATCCCTGATATTCCTTTATTCTCTCGGTTTTTCCCGGTAGTCGCCACCCTGGGAACATTTTCCGAAGACTACTTGAACTCACTCACTTTTCTCAGAGATGGCTGACCCGATTTCCACAAGAATAGTGTCAATTAATAAGTCTAGCTGCCTCATAACGCCCTATTGCTATTTACTGTAATCGAACTGTAACTTAGTCTGTTATGTACCGAAATGTGAAAATCACGAAACATCATTAACTCAGAAACTACACAACCGATATGATCAATATTATTATATCAGATGAGCGGGCTAGTGAAGGGTTAACTGATGAATTATGATTGAACACGTGGTTTCGAAGTTTGACTGACTTATACGTTCCCATTTCATTTGATTATAATCGAACTTAAGCAACCGTTATGTATTAAATTGTTAATAAAACAACTAAAGTCTATTATCTCAAAGATTACATGACTTTTTTCGAACTGAATTTCTATTTTTAACAACGGTTTTTTCCCCGTTAACACGCAAGTTCATTAAGCAGACAGTATATGAAGTAGAGAGAACGAAAATTAAGCGAACTGGAAATATGATACAGATTTGGAAAATTATACCGCATCCCGACGGGACTTGAACCCGCAATCTCCCTGTCTCCGGCATGGTGTTTTGACCAACTAAACTACGGGGAACGGTGGTACTGTTCCACAATCTATATCGTATCACAATCCGCTGCCGACTCATTCTATTGCGTGTTAACGGGAAAAAGCCGTTGTTAAAAATAGAAATTCAGTTCGAAAAAATTTAGCCCGCACGGAGCGCCTTCCGTAGTTGTGTCGCACTTGCAAGCACGACGCAGACTGACTTTGGTCTCGATCACACAGGTCTATAAGAGTTATCAGCATCAGCTGACTCTTCTGTGTGTGATGAGACATTCCTTTCAGTCTATAAATAACGCTTGCACAGCAGTGTGTGTGTAGTTAGGGATGAGCAATAGAATAAATCGGCAGCGGAATGTGATACGATATAGATTGTGGAACAGTACCACCGTCCCCCGTGGTTTAATTGGTCAAAACACCATGCCGGAGACAGGGAGATTGCGGGTTCAAGTCCCGTTGGGATGCGGTATATTTTTCCAAATCTGTGTCATATTTCCAGTTCGCTCAATTTTCGTTCTCTCTACTTCATATACTGTCTGCTTAATTACATGACTTATTTGAACATAACTATTGTCATACAAACGAGTCATCTCTCGAACTTACAAATAACAAACTTCATAACAATTTGATATGTGGCTCAAAAGTTATGGAAAGAGAAGAAATTCAAAGACTATTTAAAACTATACCTGCTTTGATCGATACATGTATTTAGTTATTTTGGTTGTTTTCCAGAAATTAAAAGTGGTCGTCCTTAAATTCAAAATGGTGCCCAAGGTCAATCTCTGCTTTTTTTTGTAAGATTTGGACCACTGCGACCATTACTTTGATCTTTTGTGGTATACCTCTTCTTCAGTCTAGGTACTCGTGGCAGACATATCACTATTGATGGAAGTGATCGTCGTTTTCATATCGCACCCTTTCTCCCAATTAGGCACTGAATTTCGTATGAGATGTATTACCTCATTAGGATTCGCAGACCAGACCTCGAAAGGCTCCAAAGTTCCTTTCCCAAAGGCTCTTATTCTGCGCTGTATTAATGCACTGAAGTGGCAGAGCAAATGTTCTGGGGTTTCACATTCGAACCCGCAGAGACGACAAATTTCGTCATCTGACTGACCAATTTGATTCAGGTGATGCTTACTTGGACAGTGTCCTGTAAACAGTACGGGAATTGTCCTTAGTCCCTTTTTATTTAAACTAAGCAATTGCTGGCTTTTCTTCACGCTTGATTTTATAAAGCGTTTAGACTGGCGTAGCCCTACTGAGCATATCCAGTTCTCTTGTATTGTCCTATGTTCCCAAGTTTTCAATTCTGCTTTCAAGGCGCTTGATGACACCCCACAGAACGGTTCTGGGCCAATGAAATCGGTACATGACCCCTGTCTAGCTAACGTATTGGATTGTTCATTGCCTTCCACTCCGCAGTGACCAGGAACCCAGTTTAACCATACTTGGTTCCTTTCTGCCAGTTGTTTCAGTGATGCACTCCCATACAAGCTTAGAGGTACATGTGAAGGCTTTTAGTGCTTTGAGTGCTGCTTGGCTATCAGAAAAAATGCATATGTTAGCATGCCTGTATTTCCTAGCTAAGCAGTCTTGTGCACATTCATAAATTGCAAATATTTCGGCCTGGAACACTGTAGACCAACGGCCCATTGGTATCGAGATACTTATCCCAGGACCATTTATACCTGCGCCGGTTGGATCATCCCTGGTTTCTGTGCATTTTCGACTGTTTAAAGTTGCCATTTAGCAATTCAAAATGGTGCATGAGGTCAATTGTTAGCTCATTGCATCATTCTGGTTCCAGAGATCATCATATTGGATGGTATTTGGTTATTTTAGGCTGTTTTTTACAAACCGGAAGTCGCCATCTTAGATTTCAAAATGGTATTTAAGATAATTTCTGGCCTCTGAGCGTCATTCTGGTTGAAGAAACACCCATATTGGGTGTTATTCGATCATTTTCGGCTGTTTCCCAGGAACCGGAAGTCGCCAACCTAGAATCTAAAGTGGGGTCTGTGGTCGATTTCAGCTGCTGTGTATCATTCTAGATCCGGAGATACTCATGTTAGACGGAAATCGGCCATTTTTGGCTGATTTCCAGGAACCAGAAGTTGCCATTCTACAATTCATGATAGTGTCTGAGGTCAATTTTTAGCTTCTTGCAACATTCTGACTCCGGAGACACTCATATTGGGTGGTATTTGGTCACTTTCTGTCATCTGGGCGTGATTATGGTTCCGAAAACATTCATATTGAATGGTATTTGGTTATTTCCGGGTGTTTGCCAGACACCGGAAGTTACCTTCTTAAAATTCAAGATTGTGTCTGTGATCAATTTTTAGCTTCTGTGCATCTTTCTGGTTCCGGAGATACTCATATTTAATGGGAATCGTCCATTTCAGGCTGTTTTCCAGAAACCAGAAGTTGCCATCTTACAATTCAAAATGTTGTCTGAAGTCGATTTCTGGCTCCAGTGCATCATTACGATTCTGGAAATACCCATATTGGGTGGTATTTGGTCGTTTGTTGCTGTTTTTCGGAAACCTGAAGTCGCCATTTTGGATTTCAAAATGGCATTTGGAGCCAATTTCTGGATTTTGAACGTCACACTGGTTAAAGAAACATTCATATTGGGTGGTATTTGGTCATTTTTAGATGTTTTTTTACCGGAAGTCGCCATATTAGAATTCAAAATGGTATCTGAGGTCGATTTTAGCTCCTGTGTATCATTCCAGATCCGGATATTATTATATTGGGTGGAAATTGGCCATTTTTGGCTGGTTTCCAGAAACCGGAAGTTGCCATTTTACAATGCAAAATGTTGCCTGAGGTCGATTATGGAACATATTTGTTACCACTGAAAACATTCACCTGCCAAATATGGTTCCATTTAGTTGATTAGTTCGCGAGATGTGCAGAAACATGTGCTTCCAGAAAAGGAAAGAGCGTCGAACCATTATGAACATATTGTTACCTCTGAAAACATTCACATACCAAATTTGGTTGTATTTTCTTGATTGGTTCTTGAACTGTGCGAAATTTTGTATGGGGCTCCTCCCTTAAAGAAGAGGGAGGGGTGTCAAACCATTATGCACATATTTGTTACCTCTAAAAACATTCACCTGCCAAATTTGGTTCCATTTAGTTGGTTAGCTCTCGAGATGTGCAGAAATATGTGTTTCATTAGTATGGCACCCCTCCTTTCCAAAAAGAGGAGGGGTTTCAAAACATAATAGACATATTTTTACCACTAAAAGTATTTATCTGCCAAATTTGTGCCATTTAGTTGATTAGTTCTCGAGATGTGCAGAAATTTGTGTTTCGTTTGTATGGAACCCCTCCTTTCCAGAAAAAGGAGGGGCGTCCAACAATTATGGATATATTTGTTACCCCTTGAAATACCCACATGCCAAATTCGGTTTCATTTGCTTGGTTTGTTCTTATTCCTGAAAAGGGATGGTCTCAAACTATCATAGGAACCTTTACCGGCACCAAAAACCCCTACACACTTAAAAAATTTCGCCGAATCTCGGCATTATTTGCGCCGAGATTTGGATAGCCGAGTGCTCAGTAACCATCTCGGCTGAATTTATTTTGCCGAGAATTTCGGGAAACCAGTATTTGACAGATGTCATTTTATGCCGAAAATCTCGGTACGCATTTTACTGCGTTTTCGGCAGATATAACCGAGAGGCGGCATACTAGTCTAACGACTTCTCGGTTATATAAGCTAAATGTTTCGGCACAATAGAAGCGATTTTCCAGCGGAATCCAATAGTTTCGCTGAGAATTCAAGTTTTCTTTCAAAAGATAAATTATAAGCTTGATGCGTTTTACTAAGAAAGTAATTTATTAATTTTGAGTATTGAATGTTTACGGAATATTCAACGTCCTCCTCTTGCAGTTTCTGTTGAACCGCGTCCATTTCACTTCGAGGTGCTTTTTCCGCTTATTGCTTGTTTGCACAGGCGTTACACGATTTTTACAAGTACACTACTGCCACTTCGCACGAATCTGTACTACACTTTTTTCGACTTCCGGCTTGAAAACATCTGTAGTTTACACAAATTTTAGCAACAACTACATCCGCTTCTTGTTTAATACGTCGTACTTAATACGCTTACAGAAATTCGTACGAAGGTAAATGGCGGCCAATGGTCCATAAGAATGACAGCTTTGTTGCAGAAATTCGGGAACGAATAAAATTCGTGCCGGGATATCAGTAAAACTTTTGCTGACCTCGGCATCAATAGTGTTCAACGATAAATCCGGCGAAAAATTCAGACGAGATTCGTCAAGCTGTTTTTTTTTTGTCGAAGCCTCGGCAAATAATCTGACGACTTTCGGCAACCGGCTTTTTCTTGCTGGAATATCGTTTAAATCCCAAAGTTGCCGAGTGACTTCGGATATTTTTTCAGCCGAGCTCGAGATCCAGTTTTAAGTGTGTACATACAAATTTTCACGTCGATCGGTTCGATAGTTTTCGAGCCTATATGGATCAGACAGACAGACAGACAAGGCTGCATTTTTATATGTATAGATTACAACATCAATATTTTAGAATCTAAAGAGTGAATTTACATTTATTGGATTGAAGCGTTCATGTAAATCTATTTTTACAAATAAAAGTTCGAATGAGAAAGGTTGGGTCTGACCGCTAGGTAGATCAATTTATTTCTATAAAGATTTCTCCTTAGATTAATTTCAACTGTGAAAAATAGGCGTTTCGAGATATTCAATACGGTATGTTTCTTTTTATTCAAACAATTTTTTTCTTCACAGGAAAATTAAATTACTATCTGTAACTTTACCGGAAACATCACACTAATAAAGCAAAAAGCTTTTTGGATTTTAAAATATTATTAAAATATTATATTAAGAGTAAAGCATTAACATCCTCTCGAAACTTGACATTTCTGTTCATTGTACACAGACTTTTTTTTCGCTTATTTTCCGTCGGCCTAGTTCCGCTCTGTTGTTGTGCGAATGACCGGCGACCGGGGAGGCGACTCCACCCATGACCCTAACTTACGACCCGTTGATTAACGGACCGGCGCCAACAGCTTTACTTCCTTGGAAAGCGTGATGCCAAGGATTTTTCGCTTCAGAAGATCTCCCGGTGTTGTCTAGGATTAAATCTAGACCAGTTTGGTTTGTTGTGAGTGGATCACGCCGCTCCACAACCATCGACACTTAAGTCTTATCGTTTCGAGCCCAAGCCACCACTAGCGTGGTTAGCGAAGGTATTACCAACTACGGTAGGCACACCGCCATTGGTCACAGACTTAGCAGCCAGCTGTTTGGTGTACAGGACAATTGCGGGGCTAGCGCTACGCTCCTACTGACAATAACAGTCTCTCTCGAGCCGAGACTTGAACCTACGACGACTGGCTTGTTAGGGCAGCATCGTACTTCGAGACCATCTGGAAGATTCTGATTCTGATTGTTATTACATAAAAATCGTTATTTGCAGTCAAAGTGTATAATTTACAGAAAAATGCGAATTTCAAATATGTATAAAAATTAGTTTTCCTAAAAATTCAAAAATAATATCTGCTCTATCTTGTGGCAAATTACACACTTAATTTTTTTTGCCGGGTCCCGATAATTTTTGCCGAGAACGGCACCACTGAGTGCTCGGTTAAAAAATTAATGACAGCTGTCACATTATTTCGTAAATCTCGATTCACATAGCTGAAATTCCGGCACAAAATATCCGTAATCTCAGTAGTGATAGCTCGGTAATATTTTACGCCGAAATTTCCCTTAGGTTGAACCGAGATTTACGAAAAAATGTGACAGCTGTTATTATTTTTTTTACCCGAGCACTCAGAAGTGCCGTTCTCAGCAAAAATTACCGAGACCCGGCAAAAAAGTTTTAGTGTGTTGAAATATTTTTCGAATAACATCAATTATACTGCCGCGCATAAGAAATTCAGCTGATTTGCATTTTTCACCGAAATTGAGGTTCTTAGAGGAAATGGTAGCTAACTATGCATAGTTCATTAAAAGCAATAGTATGAAATTATTTAAAATCGCGGCTTGCTGGAAATGCAAATGGGGCGGGCTTTCTATGCGCGGCAGAATACAGGGCTAAAATTTTTAAAAATTATCAAGAAAATTCTGACCGGACTTCGACCCGGACGCGGGTTAATCACTTCAAAGTCGGCTTGCTTTTCCATCTTGAAAAGTCCCACAAAGTCGTTATAATTTTTTTTAGATAACACCAGATTTCGACGTTTTATGCAATTCTAAGACATTAAGTATCAAAATGTTTTTCATTTGAATAGCAGGGCTGATGAAAGTAGTCAAACTGGTTTCCTAGTACAAAGTTGTTGAGTTAGTCTTTTTATACGAAACCACGCATAGTTAGCTATCAATTCCTCTTAGAACCTCAATTTTGGTGGAAACGGAAATCTGATTAACTTGCTTTAATAAACTTAATAAACTTTTAAACAACTGGCGGAACATCGGGAGGTTTCTTTTGGTAGCGGTGACGGAGTTGACGAAAGTCAACCCGTCATAAGGCGTTCAGTATGTAACGGAACTTACTTGCGCGGGTCAGTGGTTTGATTCGAAATTTGTTTGTTTATGGTTTACAGTGCCGTACAAAAGAGTTGGTATACGACATTGCTACGCGCGGCAGTATAGGGTAACGGGGGTATTTTGGCTCGCTTTAGGCAGCGCTCTGAGCTGGTCTCGAGGTACGATGCTGGCCTTGCAAGCCAGTCGTCTTATGTTCGAGCCCCGGCTCGGGAGAAACTGTTGGTGTCAGTAGGATCGTAGCACTAGTCCCGCAATTGTCCTGTACGCTCAACAGTCGGCTGCGAAGTCTGTGTATAGTAAACAGAAGGTCGAGTTCCGATACGGAATGTAGCACCAAGGCTTTAGGCAGTGATTGCACAATTTCTTGAAACAAACATGAATTTTGCAACATAAATACCTGCTCTATAATACCATTGTTAAGAGCAATGTGTCTACTTTGCTATACATCGTTCAACAATGCAAATTATTGGAAAACCTCCGAGAAATATAAAAATGTCTACGAATTGCCATTTTTTAATAAGGGGGGTTTGTTAGTAGCTTAAGTATTTTTGATAAATATTAGTATATAAATAGTTTGTGTGGCCAATCACAAATGGTGACTTCTCAACACTGTTAGAAATTTGCAATTTTAATTGTTAAGATATGTTTGCTTTCGCAATTAGGACTTATCATTCGTATGGATTTGGAAGAGAGCTTATCGTAGCAAAATTAAAAGCTATCGCATACAGATAATCACCAAGGGACATGGGTTGAAAACTTCGCTGGTATATTGTCATTTTACTAGCGGTCATCCTAAATTTGTTTGTAGACGGAAACTAAAAGACTTTCGAAGAATGTTCGTGGAGCAATCGGTTATATTGCACATTTTATTACTGAACAAATAAAAAATTAAAACTTATTGCCAGCAACTTAACCGTGAATCTTATTTCGGCCTCATGCACGCTGTATGAAATCATTAACACTCATACATAAATACAACGCAGAGTCGCCAGCATATGTTGTTAATGAAACCGTACTAAAATGATACATTTGCGAGATATATTGGTAAGCTTAGCTTAGCTTAGCTTGACTGACTGCATATATCAATGGTTGCACTCCGTCATTGATCCGAATCAGTAAAATTGCACAGTAAATCAACTGTATGGGGTTGGGAGTGACCGATCATTCTCATTGTGCAAGTTTTAGTGATTCAATACTTTGAAGGATCGATAACGACGCCGGCCACGTCCTTGCAATCAGTTGGGAAGAGAGAAGGGATGTTAGTGTGACCCTTGCCATTTGGAGACCGTGTTAACCTCTGCATCCCCACAAAGGTCACAGGAAAGAGGTTTTTGTTAGTAGGGGAGGCCTCGTTAGATCAGGATTCACTTTGATAAGTGATGCGATCATACATGTAACTCCTACCCGTCTCTATTTAGCTATTTTCGGTTTATTCTGTATTCAGCCGGCTGACTAGAGGAGCACACTTAGCTCATTTTTATTTGGTAGGACGCCAAGAACAAGGGGGCTACCTATAAAACGGTAGCTGAAAAGGTCCTAGGGAAGGAGGTGCAAGAGCGGGCACTCACCTCAGAGGTGACTCTCCAGCTTAAAAACCTGGACAAAATCACCGAGGGGTGCGACATTGCACAAGCCCTCAAAGCGAAGTGCGGGGTGGAGGTGGCTAAGGAGTCAATCCGCCTCCGCAAAGGTCCGACGGGGACCCAGATAGCTACCTTCCGACTACCGTCGGCGGATGCTAACCTGGCCCTGAAAGAAGGCAAGTTGAAAGTCGGCTGGTCTGTATGTCCTCTGGGCATACTACAGCAACCAGACATTTGCTTCCGGTGCTTTGAGGGTGGACATAAGTCCTGGACCTGCAAGGGGCCCGATAGGAGCCAGTTGTGCAGCCGTTGGTGGTGGCGGGCGACTTCAACGCTTGGGCTGTTGAGTGGGGAAGTCGCTTCACGAACCAGAGGGGCCAGATCTTGTTGGAGGCTTTGGCAAAGCTCAACCTAGATCTGGCCAACGTTGGGGACAAAAGTACATTTAGCAGAAATGGCGCGGAGTCGATCATCGACGTGACGTTCTCCAGCCCAGGACTGATCAAGAACTGGAGGGTAGACGATGGCTACACTAATAGCGACCACCAGGCGGTCTGTTATAGTGTAGACAACAACGAGAGGCGGCAAGCGACGAGTAGGGCCAACACTCCGTTCGCCCGCGGGTGGAAGACATCGCATTTTGATGCCGAGGTATTTGAAGAGGCAATTAGACGAGAGCGCGAGAGGGGCAGTCGGCTTCGCCCGACGCCTGACCAACTAGTTGCTATGCTATCTCGGGCGTGCGACGCCACTATGCCTAGGACTCGCCGCCTACTGGTGGACTGACGAGATAGCGGACCTTCGCAGTGCGTGCCTCCGTGCGAGACGGAGGATGCAGCGTGCGCGAACAGACGAACAGAGGACAAAGCGCCGCGCAGCATTCAGTTCTACCAGATCGACGCTGAAGAGTGCGATTAAGACCAGCAAGAGGGCCTGTTTCGATAGGCTATGCGCGAGTGAATACGAACCCGTGGGGTGACGCCTACAGGATCGTAATGGCCAAGACCAAAGGCGCGCTGGCGCCTGTACAGCGATCACCAGCGATGCTGGAGCGAATCATCGAGGGACTCTTTCCGCGCCACGAGCCAAGTCCTTGGCCTCCGGCGGTCGAGTCCCACGTCCGACGTTCCAGTATCTCAGACACAGACCAGGGATGGTCGGCCAACCTGCCGAGCATCCAATACGTGGGCGACGACAGCCGTGTCGAGGTTCAGGAGGAGGCAAGGGTTACGAATGAGGAACTCATCGTGATCGCCAACTCTCTAAAGGTGAGCAAGGCACCGGGACCGGATGGCATCCCTAACCTGGCAATCAGGCTGGCGATAAAAACGGCCCCCGGGTTGTTTCGAGTAGTCATGCAGAGGTGCCTGGATGACTGCCACTTTCCGGATAGGTGGAAGCGGCAGAAGTTGGTCCTACTGCCGAAGGCTGGGAAACCACCAGGGGACCCATCGGCATATAGGCCTATCTGCCTGCTAGACACGACGGGCAAGGTACTTGAGAGGATTATCCTCAACAGACTCGTGAGGTACACAGAGGGGGTAAACGGTCTGGCAAGCAACCAGTTCGGCTTCCGGAAGGGCAGGTCCACGCTGGATGCCATCGCCTCCGTCACCAAGACGGCGGAGATAGCACTCCAGCGCAAGAGAAGGGGAATACGCTATTGCGCAATCGTCACGCTTGACGTGAAGAATGTGTTCAATAGCGCCAGTTGGGACTCCATAGCGCTCGCGCTCAGGAGCATCCACGTACCGGTGTCGCTGTACAAGATTCTAGAAAACTACTTCCAGAATCGAGTACTGGTTTACAACACAGAGGAGGGTCAGAAGTGCGTCCCAATCACCGCCGGGGTTCCGCAAGGTTCAATCCTGGGTCCGGTGTTGTGGAACGTCATGTATGACGGGGTGTTGAAACTAAAGTTTTCTGTAGGGGTTGTGATCGTCGGCTTTGCAGACGACATAACGCTAGAGGTCGATCGAAGAGGTCAAGTTGACGGCTGCGCATTGCATAAGGAAGGTCGAGGACTGGATGCGCTCCAGGAAACTGGAGCTTGCGCACCATAAGACGGAGGTCACGGTTGTGAACAACCGTAAATCAGAGCAACAGGCGGTGGTCAGAGTCGGAGACTGTACCATCACCTCAAAGCGATCGTTGAAGCTCTTGAGGGTTATGGTCGACGACAAGCTCACGTTCGGGAGCCACGTCGACTATGCCTGTAAAAGGGCCTCATCGGCTATTGCAGCACTATCTCGTATGATGTCCAATAGCTCAGCGGTCTATGGCAGCAAGCGAAGACTTCTTGCCAACGTGGTTTCGTCCATACTTAGGTATGGTGGGCCAGTATGGTCCAGAGTGCTAGGTACTAACAGTTACCGCGGAAAACTGCAAAGTACCTACAGGCTCATGTGCCTGAGAGTTGTGAGTGCGTATCGGACGGTGTCATACGATGCAATCTGTGTTTAGTCTGGCATGATGCCTATCAGCATCGCCATCAAGGAGGACAGAGAGTGTTTCGACCACCGTGACACAAGAGGCATACGAGGCACCAGAAGGTCATTCTCGATGCTCCGTTGGCAGAGGGAATGGTCTAATTCCACAAAAGGTAGATGGACGCACCGACTTATACCGGAGATATCCGGCTGGGTCGGGAGGCGACATGGCGAGGTGAACTTCCACTTGACACAGATCCTGTCAGGCCATGGTTGCTTCAGGCAATATCTGCACAGGTTCGGGCACGCGGGGTCCCCCATGTGTCCCGAGTGCGTGGAAGAGGAGGAGACTGCAGAGCATGTCTTCTTCGTATGCCCCCGTTTCGTAAGAGCGAGGAGCAACATGATGGCTGTGAGCGGGCCCGGCACTACTCCGGACAATCTTGTCCGGAGGATGTGCGACGACCCGGACATCTGGAACGCGGCCTGTGCGGCCGCCTCCCAGATTGTCCTGGAGCTACAACGTGTGTGGTGGGTCAATCACCAACACGCCAGTGGTAGCTAACTACCAGTCTCCAGGTAGTTAGCTAGGAGGTTATTAGAGTTAAGAGGGTGCATCACGCACAAAAGCCACTTCCCGACGTAATACTTAACCGTCGTTCCGGGGAGACCAGGGCTGGAGACTGGAGGGGTTTTAGTGGGTCGGGACAGGGATCAGTAGGTGTCTGGGGGAGTGTAACTACCCCAGCATCTATCCCCTAGTCTCATCCCCACACCCTGAGTTCTCTTCTCAGGTGTCTGTTTGCAGATTTCCCCGCCACCTTTGAAAAAAAAATATTGGGTACCGGTTTAGACCAAGAGACAATGCTGCGCGCGAAGTTAGCTCATTACGAAGGCGAATGAAATATCTTCAATGTCAAACATCGGGAATATTTAGGAGCTGCGCGCGCGCAAACCATTCACCACCCGAAGAATCCAAATTTTTAAACATTTGTTTATGTCCAATCCCGTATACTCTCGAGAAAGTGAACGCACTTCGGAAGACGCGATTCTTTGATAGGTATACATTGCGTAGTTATTAGATCAATCACGATATTTATCAACCGAACTCGATTTGCGACACGCTTATATAAAAGCAACGGGCAGGCAATCTCCGGTTGAACGGTCATACCAAGACTGAGCTTATCCCGCATCTCTACTCTGCGACGGAGAGAATGGTTTGTGTGGTCTCCGTGGCAAGTGATAGAATCGAATGATGATTCGCACGAGGCTCCCGTATTACGAATACCAACGGTGGGTATCTTTCTTATCAACCCCGCGATCCTTTGCGAATGACGCGCGTGAAAATCATTAACTATACGAAGCATCACCGTATTAAAATAGATGAATATTATCGAACTCAAATACCTGCAAGAAAGCAAGCGCACTTTAGTAGAGGTATACATCGCGAATGTATTATTGCGAAAAATTTCAATAATTTGTCGAACGATGCTATATTTACTGAACGAAACCAATTCTGAATCGCAACGTGCTGAAATAGAACCAACGAGTGGGCAGTGTTCGAATGAATGATTTGATACACCTCGGAAGTTACAACACTTCGAAAATCCCGGAACGACATCTCTATTCCCTCTTACCGACGCAGACACGCAGGGACACAGAGTTTCGCGCTGATTAATTCTTACTTCTCAAATGATTGAGCTAAGATACCTACTGAGTATGAACAAACTGGCAAAGTTTCATGCATTCATAGCTCGAAAATTTACAAAAATGCAAACATGCATATCGAACAAGACAGAGTTATGAGTTGATTTATAAAATACCAAAACAATCGCAATCAAGAGTTAGTTACTATGCCGACCGACAAGATTTCAACGTGATTAAATAAAATTGTTCCAACATTTATTCAAAAGCTAGAAAAATCATAAAACAAGTAGATAAAACTAAGCAAAATGTTCGTAACCATCTGGTCATAACACGAACGATAAATTTCTAAAGTAATGCTTCCAATTCCATCAAAGCCAGCGTGTTCAAAAATTGAAAACATCCCACCTATTGGGGCAATTGAGGCAACTGCAGGAAAGACAAAACTCAATTCCTGAAAACTCGCTTGGGAGCAATAAAATTTATTTAAAAGCTAAAGAAGACATAAAAAAGTTAAAAGCATTATACTGCCGCGCTTAGTGAGTCCGACCCATTTGAACCTCCATCAAAACTAAAATACTAGGAAATGGTAGTTAAATATGTATAGTTTCATAACAATTAATGAATTCAACAACTTTGTTCTGAAAAACTTCGGGAAAGCATCCAAACATATTGTCCCATATCGTAATGAGCAATGGTATGAAATTATACATTAAATTAAATTTTTCTCGGCTTGCTCAAAATACTAACGGGACCGAGCCGCCATGCGCGGTGAAACAGTTCAAAACATCTATCACAAGCACTCAAATAGCAATTTAAAGTAAATGGTGTTGTTCAATACAATTCTACGAAATGACAAAAGTGTTGTTTTGTGTTGCGTCCTGTTCCTAAAACACGAATTGAAACAAAATCTCAACACATTATCAAAAAACGCACTTGTCGATTACTGGAAACAAACGCGCAGCGCATAATTGAAAACGAAAAATAAACGAGACTCATCGCACTCGGCAATCCAGCTTGGCAGCTTGGCAAGAAAAAAATGTTCTACCTACATGCTCGAAAAACTTCGTACGCCAAACAAATCATTCACACATTCATACTCTTGCAAAAGGGCAAACCGAAACCCGCTATCAGGTACCACACAAAACCGAGTCTACATTTGCGAGATATATTGGTAAACGGATGAACTTGCTATGCGCGGCAGTATAGGGTAACGTAGGTATTTTGGCTCGCTTTAGGAAGTGATTGCACAGTTGATTGAAACCAACATGCATTTTTCGACATGAATACCTGCTCTATCATACCATTGTTAAGAGCAATGTGTCTACTTTGCTATACATCGTTCAAGAATGCAAATTATTGGAAAACCTCCAAGGAATATAAAAGTTTCTAAGAATTGCCATTTTTTTAATAAGGGGGGTTGTTAAAACTTAGGTATTTTTCATAAATATTAGTATACTAGCTGACCTGGCAAACTTCGTACCGCCGCCATGAGTTTTATTGACTGTTGTATTTCAAAAGCAGAAATATGCTGCTAAAAAGCATACCCAAGATATGTTTTAGCTCTGAATTGTTTACAGTTCATTTTTTCAATCCAGCGCTCGTAGTTTTTATTTCATTGAACATCATAAAGCGCTTTTGACGTTGACTAACGTCTATATCGAAGTTAGGCGCCTGCATTTGAAAATCTAGTAATTCAACCAGGGAAACCCACAGAGAAGTGGTCAGGTTTTGAGCGCTTATATATCAGTCATTTCTTTTCAGAATTTGGAAGTTTTGGCATCAACCGTAACAAAAGTAACCTATTGTTTGAGATACACTATTGAAAAATTGATAAATAAGGTCGATTTGTGACTTCAGTGCGTCATAACAAGTCCGGAAATACCTATATTGGGTGGTATTTGATCATTTGCCGCTAGTTTTCGGAAACCGGAAGTCGCCATCTTAGATTTCAAAATGGCATTTGGAGACAATTTCTGGCCTCTGTGCGTCATTCTGGTTCAAGAAACACCCATATTAGGTGGTATTTGGTCATTTTCGGCTGTTTTCCAGACACCGGAAGTCGCCATCTTACAATTCAAAAGGGGACGGGACACGAGGCATATGGACGCTAGGCATATGGATGTTAGGCATAGTATGCCAGGCATACAGACGCGAGGCATAATGGATGTGAGGCATAATGGATACGAGGCATACTGCCAAAAGGCATAACGGACCCGAGGCCGAATGGACACAAGGCCGAATGGACGCGAGGCCGAATGGACGCGAGGCCGAATGGACGCGAGGCCGAAAGGACGCGAGGCCGAATGGACGCGAGGCCGAATGGACGCAAGGCCGAATGCGATGTTGTACGAACGCATGAGATCCAATTATGTAGTTCAGGTGTTATTATATTCCTAAAAGGTTTAAGTTGAATATAATACTTTTCTTGAAAACATGCGGCGAAGACGCATAACCGAGGGCAAGGAAACGAGGCGGCACTAAGCCGCCGTGGTTTCCGCAGTCCGAGCCGGCCGCCGACCCGCCGTCGGAAGCGGCGGCCTCTTGCACTCAAACGACTGATCTACTGGTTTGCTAGGTCTACTCAAACAGAGTTTTCTTCCCTTAGTTAAGTCCGAACAAGCGGTAGCGAGTAAGGACAGCATTCGCTCGAACAGCGAGTCGGCCGAAGGCCGCGAGTGTATTGCTTTCCAAATGACACTTTGAAACGAAATACATGTTATTGAATGCTGTGATGATGATGACGATAATAACATATTCCGCATCACTTCCCCTTGGCCTTGTGTCCTTTCGGCCTTGTATCCATTCGGCCTCGCGTCCATTCGGCCTCGCGTCCATTCGGCCTTGCGTCCATTCGGCCTCGCGTCCATTCGGCCTCGCGTCCATTCGGCCTCGCGTCCATTCGGCCTCGCGTCCATTCGGCCTCGCGTCCATTCGGCCTCGCGTCCATTCGGCCTCGCGTCCATTCGGCCTCACGTCCATATGCCTCGTGTCCGTATGCCTGCCGTCCATTATGCCTAGCGTACTATGCCTCGCGTCCGTATGCCTCGCGTCTGTATGCTTAACGGGGTGTCATCAATTCAAAATGTTGTCTGAGGTCGATTTGTGGCTTCAGTGTGTCATAACAATTCCGGAAATGCCTATATTGGGTGGTATTTGGTCAGTTGCCGCTGTTTTTCAGAAACCGGAAGTCGCCATCATAGATTTCGAAATGGTATTTAAGGGCTAGTAGCGAACTTGGAGCAAAATAATAGTGACTTTAGTGACTTTTTTCATTTAAATAGTGACCAAATAGAGACTAAATAGTGACCAAATAGTGACCAAAAATATACAAGAGGGTTTTAAAATTTATTGTTGAACCAAAAATGAATTGAATTTTATCTGAAATTTATGTGTTTAGAACATAGGATGTGCAATGATTTGTTCTCATAGAAAAAAAGTCCAACTAAAATCTGTATCATAATTTCACATTGAAATGGTTGTAATAACACCTTGTTCAATATATTCGAATACAAGTTATCGAGTTATAAGTGTTAATTAAAGTACGTGAACGAATGTATGCACTCTCGAATACGCATTGGTGTGTTGGTGGTCTGTCAAATGTATTTAGTTCTTGATGTGCGATGTAACAAATCCGGAAACTCGTAGTAAAACGATTTTTGATCAGTGACTGCCCTTGTACAATATGAAAAAAAAATCGTAAAATTGTGACTGTTATGAAGAAGCGTGTCCGGCGAAATGATAACGTTTAGTTTGTAATTCCCACCCATCTGAGTATATCTATTGAATCGGTCCACAATATTTTGGCCGATTCTTTTAGAAAAGAGGCTCGATAAAGTGAAAATGATACTTTTACAACTCGCTGTTCGCAAGTTCATTGTTTCTGATGAGAAACTATTTGGCCTGGAGTGTGACTGGTTACACAAAACAATCGAATGTGGGCAGCAGCAAGAGACAACATTTCAGAGTTCTAAAGGAGTGTTCCTCGATTGCAGAGTACAGCTTTAGTGATGGTCTCGGGAGCAATTTGCAAGCGAGTAAACTTCCTCCGATTTTCATTTACAAAGACGCCGAATTTAATACTGTTTATTATAAAACGGTAGTTTTGGAAAAAAACGTTACCCCGTGTCTTGGAAAACTCTTCAGAGCTAACTACTATATGTTCTAGCAAGACGGTGCATCAGCGCATACTGCGAACTTGACTCAAGGTTGGTATAGGGACAATTCGAGGGACTTTTTGAATAGAAATAAATTGCCGTTAAGTTCATCTAATCTCAACTCAATAAACTTTTTTTTACAAAATCTCCAACTTGCAAAGCGGTTATCCAGAAAATCTGGGAATCCGTGCCGCCTGTGACAGCTTCGAAAAGCGTTTGAAGTTGGTTAAGCTAACTAAGGGAGGGGTTTTTCAAAATATATTAAAAATAGCATTGTTCGTTCCGAAAATCTGCAAAAACAATACTAAGCCTGTTTGTCCCATCAATGATTTTCCACGCATATTTAACCCACTTAACATTTTCTAATCAAATTCGTCCCACTAAACACTCGTTTGTTTGATCTGGAGCATGGGACAAATATGCGTAGAACGGGTTATAATTATGGAATTTCGAAATGGTATCTGGTAAACACCGGTAGGTTCGGATGATTGAAAGCAAAATCCTACGAATTGAGACCTCAACACGACTATGCACAATATAAGCTTGAAATTTTTTAATCCACTTCAACCAGGAGGAACAGTTGATTTGAGACAAGCAAATCAAACTACAAACGGAATTTCACGCACAACACGACGCGAGTAGCTTGTAGAATAAACCTTTACATTCCTTTGCAGCTCTTAGACAATTCGTTCGTAACTATTCTGCACTGTTCACTTCGATTAGAAATTTGAAAACATTGCTTGGCATGAAACTTCTATGATGGAAAAGTTAACAAAAATGCCTTACAAACCGAACTGTCCAAATATTCTGTAAATGAGAAGCAAACTTTCTAAAGTATGTTGCAATACAACAATTGTTAATTTATACATTTAAAGCTAAAAAAGTGACTTTAGTGACCATTTTGTCGTAAAATAGTGACTTTAGTGACTTTTCAACGTAAATAGTGACTTTTTAGTGACTAGGCTCAAAATAGTGACAAAGTCACTTAAAAGTGACTCGCTACTAGCCCTGCGGTTATATGGGAAAAAAGCGATGGTGTCATTTTTTCGCTCCCGTGCACTTTTCCTGTTCTTTTGGGTCCTATAAGAACTGTGTAACTTCTCAGAACGATCGGTGTAACTATACACTCAAAAAACTAGACGAATGATTTTCATAGACTGCTTCGTATGAACAGCTTGTTCGTTGTTCAAAAACTATTTCATACGAAACGTATGATTTTCATAACAATCCTATGCAATTCACACGAGTCAACTTCAAATTTTATAATAAACACCCTGAAACTTCATGAGACGGCGTTCCAATTTTTACAACCTGATGAGAAAAAAAATCATACGATACTCTTATGAAATATTAGTTTGTCGTTCAAAAGTGAAAAAATGGCCGAATCTGAACAAGCACTTCTTAGCGATTTGAATATTCCTGCTGATGCTCTAAACGTATTCAGAGGTAAGTTAAACTCGAAATAACATTTTATTCTTCCAATGTTTTTACGCATTGTTACAGAATGTAGTGTAAATACAGAAGCTCTCAAATCTTGGTCAAAACGGAAATTGTTGAAGCACTGTCTCGATGTGACATCGACTGGAAGTTCGATTTGATTTGGACGTGGATTTCCGAGTGGCGTGAGCGCAACGTAAGGAAAATGTAAAATAATTGATTATATGAATTGAGCTCACTTTTGTTTAAAGCGTTTGAATACATCTGATTTAAATATGGTTTATTTGACACGGCACGATACAATTTTAAGTTTAACTGAGCCAAGTACACTTTTTATTAATTCTAGATTAGCGGGAAAAGGAAGGAGGCACTTTTTTTTATTTCTCGCGGCCGATTACGAGCTAGTGGGGATTAAAGGTAAAAGGAGGGAAGTTACAATTCTTGCTTAAAACTAATTGAGATATACGATCTATTTGTGTTTCGACTGGTGTTCTTTTTTTTTTTTTCAAACTTAGATGTAGGCTCTTCGTGTTCGTGTCTCCAGCGTAGTATACGGGTATTCTGACAAATAGACAAAAGAATATTAAATTTTAATGTCAGTCTTTTTCAAATAACAGTACAGTTGTGTCAAGTACTGAAGATCACCGCTTCCCAGAATGTCTCTAACGGGAACGTTCGGTTGTTTTCCTCGGGCCCGGAGGGAATCTATAAGCTCGGACCCAATATCACAGAATTCGGCACACGACCAAACAACATGCTCGATGTCATGGTAGCCATCGCCACAAACGCAGTGATTACTGTCTACAAGTCCTATACGAAAGAGGTGCGTGTTTAACGATTGGACATAAGTCACGCGAATGATCACGCGAATGAAGTCCCGACCTACATCCAACCCCTTGAACCATGCATTCGTCGATACCTTAGGAAAAATGGAATGTAGCCACCGTCCCAGTTCATCTGAGTTCCATGATGATTGCCAACTGTTGAGTGTTCTCTGACGCAAAATGCTATAAAATTTATCATAAGCAATTGGTCTTACATAAATATCGCCATCAACAGCACCCACCTTAGCTAAAGCGTCAGCCTTTTCATTGCCCGGAATGGAACAATGAGAAGGGACCCACGCTAAGGTAACCCTGTAATTTTTATCTGTTAAAGAACTTAAAAACCGCCGTATTTTCCCCAGGAAATACGGGGTGTGCTTCACAATCTTCATCGATCGCAGAGCCTCAATGGCACTGAGACTGTCTGTGAAGATGAAGTAGTGGTCTATGGGCAGGGTTTCGATAATCCCAAGAGAGTACTGAATAGCAGCAAGTTCTGCGACGTACACGGAAGCAGGAGCATCGAGTTTGTAGGAGGCGGTAAAATTTGTGTGGAAAACACCGAAGCCAGTGGACTCATCTAGATCAAATCCGTCAGTATAAAACATTTTATCACAACTCACATGTTTGAACTTATTTGAAAAATCTTAGGGATCTCTTGTGGGCGCAATTGATCCGGGATACCAGAAATGTTGTCTTTCATGGTGGTGTCGAAGAAATAGCATTGTTAGAAGTAGCTAAAGGTGCGACATTGAAGGGAACGTATGCAGAAGGGTTAATATCTTGAGCCATGTAGTCAAAATATAAAGTCATAAATCTGGTTTGGGATTGAATGTCCAACCTTTCGAAATTTTCAATTACTAATGTGTTCATGACCGTACATCGAATTAGTAACCGGTAAGAGAGATTCCAAAAACGATGTTTCAACGGAAGAATACCCGCTAGCACTTCAAGACTCATCGTATGGGTCGACTGCATGCAACCCAAGGCAATACGCAAACAACGATATTGTATTCTTTCTAGTTTCAAAATATGCGTAATCGCAGCGGAGCGAAAGCAGAAACAACCGTATTCAAGAACTGACAGTATTGTTGTTTGGTATAACCTTAGAAGGTCTCCTGGGTGAGCACCCTACCAGGTTCCGGTAATCGTACGAAGAAAATTAATCCTCTGTTGGCATTTTCGTGTCAGATACCTAATATGACAAGCCCAGGTGCATTTAGAGTCGAACCAGGAGTAGGAGCTGCAGCTGAACTGGGTTATGGTTCCTAGAAAAAACGACCAACTCAGTTTCCTCCGGAGAGAATTCGATACACAGCTTAAGAGCCCATTCAGACAAATTGTCTAAGGTATCTTGCAATGGTCCTTGCAGATCGCTAGCCTCGCCACCAGTAATGGATACAACGCTATCGTCTGCAAGTTGCCTTAGCCTGCATGAATTTGCAAGACATTCATCGATGTCATTAACGTAAAAATTATATAAAAGAGGACTTAAACATGAGCCCTGGGGAAGGCCCATGTAACTAAGTTGTCGAATCTCCATGTGAGAAATACATATGCTTTTCTGACAACAAATTGAGCAAAAAGTTATTCAAATTTGGTGAAAGTCCCTGCGAATGAAGTTTCGCGCTTAAAACTTCTACAGAGACAGAGTCAAAAGCCCCCTTAATATCCAAGAACGCAAAAGCCATTTGCTCTTTTCGGGAAAATGCGAGTTGAATTTCAGTAGAAAGCAACGCTAGGCAATCGTTCGTCCCTTTGCCCCGGCGAAAGCCAAATTGAGTATCTTAAAGTAAACCATTTGTTTCGACCCATTTGACTAACCGTAAGAGGATCATTTTCTCCATTAATTTCCGGAGGCAAGAGAGCATCGCAATCGTCCTATATGAATTGTGATCAGAGGCAGGTTTCTCGGGTTTCCGAATAGCAATGACTTTTACCTCCCTCCAGTCATGCGGAACAATGTTTAGCTCAAGAAACTTGTTGAACAAATTCAACAAGCGTCTTTTGGTTTGGTCTTTTTGGTTAGATTCTTCAACAGGTTGAATTTTATTCTATCTAACCCTGGAGCCTTATTTTTGCACGACAGGAGAGCCATTGAAAATTCCAACATCGAAAATGGAGGCTCTTCCGTAGTTACTAAAAACGCTTCGCGAAAGGTTTCCTGTTCCGGTACAGAGTCCGGACAGACCTTTTTGGCAAAATTGAGTATCCAGCGATCTGAATACTCCTCACTCTCATTCGAAACGTCACGGTTCCGCATGCGCCTGGCGGTATCCCAAAGAGTGCTTATCGCTGTTTCCCTCGACAACGCGTTTACGAATCGCCGCCAGTACCCGCGTTTTTTCGCCTTTACTAAGCTCTTCATCTGCCTGCCCAGTGCCTAGTACTTTCGAAGTAGGTTGACAGTGCCGTATTCCCGGTAGTCCTTATACACCGAGGACCTTCGCGCGTACAGCTCAGAGCATTCTTTGTCCCACCATTTGTTGGGAGGGCGCTGTCTAAGCGTTGCCTCGGGTATCGTTTTCGTCTGAGTTTGAGTCGCGGCGTCGATTATCAAGCCAGCTAAGAACGCGTATTCTTCCTCCGGAGGAAGTTCCTCGTGAGTCTCGATAGATTCCGCTATAATAGACTCATAACGCTTTCAATCAATATTACATGTAAGGTCGTAGGAAATATTGATTAGGTTCGGGGGAGTTGAACCATTAGCAATTGATATAACGATTGGAAGATGATCACTACCGTGGGGATCGTTGACTACTTTCCACTGGCAATCTTACGTCGAGCAGAGGGATAGGTCAAGCACGCTTTCGCGTGCTGGAGGATTAGGTACACGTGTCTCTTCCCCAGTATTCAAAAGTGTCATATTGAAGTCGTCGATCAAGTTACAGATTAAAGAAGATCGGTTGTCGTCGTACAGCGACCCCCATAGCGAACAGTGAGAGTTAAAATCTCCCAAAATCAAAAAAGGTGCGGGAAGCAATTCTGCTATATCAAGGAGTTGCCTCTGTTCAATCCGCGCGGATGGGGGAATATATAACGAAACAAGGCAAAGGTCTTTTCCATTCATATTCGTTTGAATGGCAACAACTTCAATATTCGAGATCGAGGGAAGGTCGATTCTGAAAAAAGAATAGCACTTTTTGATCCCTAAAAGTACCCCTCCACCGTGTGAGTCTCGATCTCGACGAATGATCGTGGAAATTAAGTTGGTCATTTGAATTGAGAAAAGTTTCTCAGAGCGCGAAAGCGTCACAATTGTATGTGTTTATCAAATGTGAAAATAAATCGAATTTGGGGATGATACTTCTGCAGTTCCCCTGTAACACAGTGACAATTCCTAATCTCTTTCGACGTATTAGTCATCGAAAGATACGATAGCTAAATGAGGGGCCAAGTTGCTGTGAGTTGCTTCACAAAGGTTTTCACTGTAGAGAGAAGGGCAAGAAGAATGTTTTGAAGGGGATCTGGTATGTTGAATGTTTTAAATAACCAGTCCACAATATCAGAGAACTTTATGAACCCTGTTTCTTTTTTATCTTCTGATCAAGAAATGGGTGCACGAGGGGTTTTTGGTGCCCCAGGAAGCGGTGGGTACTCCTGGTTTGATTTGAAATTAAAACCGGGGGGTACTTGCTTCGGTTTTTCTTCACCGCTTCCTTTTTGTGTTGACTTATTGGTCATTCCGCTAGGGGTTATCTTACGACCTTTGCGAGAAAGATTAGAAGAGTTGAGCATTCTCCTCTTCCTAGATCCCTCTGGCAAGGCATAAGAACACCCTTCGACGGGATCGTCAGATGTACCCTCACCGGTTGGCAAAAGGAAAAGATGTTTTCTGTCGAGGGTGGCTCAGCCCTCGTAAGCATTTCTGCAAAAGAGCGCTTTGATCGTTCCTCAAGGGAACGCTTTATTTTTTCCTCGCGATGTTTGTACGCGGGACACGCCGAAAGGTCATGCCGAGTTCCCTCGCAGTAAAGACACTTTTCAGTATCCTCACTGCAAGCGGTCACAGCATGATTGCCTCCGCACTTGCTGCAGCGTGCCTTGTTGCAGCAGTAGGTGGCTGTATGACCTAACTGCTTGCAGTTTTGACAATGCATGACCCACGGTACGAACAGGCGTACAGGCAGACGAGCCCTGTCCAAAGAGATGTAGTTCGGCAGTGCGGATCCGGCGATTGTTACACGGAAGGAATCCGAAGGAAACCACACCGTCGATCTCCACTTCCTTGGCAGGGATGTACACACGGTACTCCCTTGTAAAGAGCTCGTAGCTAGCAATTTCGTTTGCTTGCTTCAAGCTACTCACGCAGTTTGTTGGGCCTCACCTTCGTAATCTCGGTTACGGCCGGAAACTGTTTTTCCAGGTCTTTGCCTGTTTGAATTATGTTCGAAGGTTTTTTTATGGGCCGGAAGTAAACAACGTAGGGACCGCTAGCGGCATCTGGGTAAGCTTTTACCCGTATTTCCGGTACCCTTGGTACAGGGCTAGGTAAGGGGGAACTGCTGGGGGAAATTTCAATTTATTCCCCGTTTGTTTCCACCTCCAGGAAAAGTTGCACCTGCATGTCGTCCATTTTGCGGGAGCGTTACGCTCTACCGCACACAAACGATAAATATTCGAATGTGTGGGGGGGGGGGGGGTCAAATAGTTGATATTAAATTATAAAAACAATATTTCAAACTACAATGGTTCAAATAAAAAAGACAGTAATACTAATAATAATAACAATAGCAATAATACTAATAATAATAATAATAATAATAATAATAATAATAATAATAATAATAATAATAATAATAATAATAATAATAATAATAATAATAATAATAATAATAATAATAATAATAATAATAATAATAATAATAATAATAATAATAAAAATAATAATAATAATGATAATAATAATAATAATAATAATAATAATAATAATAATAATAATAATAATAATAATAATAATAATAATAATAATAATAATAATAATAATAATAATAATAATAATAATAATAATAATAATAATAATAATAATAATAATAATAATAATAATAATAATAATAATAATAATAATAATAATAATAATAATAATAATAATAATAATAATTATAATAATAATAATAATAATAATAATAATAATAATAAAAATAACAATAATAATAATAATAATAATATTAATAATAATAATATTGATGGTAATAATATTAATAATGATAATAATTCTTAAGTGAATACTTCACCGAACGTCTAAGTCACGACCTCTCGGCTGCTAGTAGGATCAATCTGGAAGTGTGTCTCCGCAGAACAAACAATGACGATCCAGCTTCGTGTTGTAACACAGTGGCCGTATCTTACACGTGGTCTTGTAGATGCCACTAGTTGTTGATTTCCACTCGCTCGATCGTATGGTGGTCCGCCGTGCTGTTAGCGGGGTAATAGCGGTGCGGGGGAATTATTTTTGGTGATATATCAGCTGCGTATCAGATCACTGGCGGGGTAGCCTGCCCCTACCAGTGAGCAGAAGATGTTTCTCCCGATATACTGCAGGCTATTGTTATCGCACAGCACAAGAACTACTCGACAAAAAAAAAACACCCGTACGATAACTCGTGTATTGTTATTTTGCGAATCAAGCAGAGCTGAACAATTTGCGTCTAATCGAGACGAAAGCAAAACAACGAATGTTTGAATACTTCTGCTGGAATTATAATTGAGACTTCAGCTACACGACTGCCCAGCGAAAAACGAAAATCAGTTACCAGTGTAGATGATCGAGAAGAAGAAGTAGGCGAGTTAAGCGGAGACAACAGCGGCACCGTTTACAAAGCATTGAAATCCGTAGACGTTCGTTGATCATTTTGTATGGTCTTTAAAAACTCAACCTAACTTAATATTCTCTTAACACAGACGACTTCTGCCAGCACATCGAGTATATCGGCGTTGACAATTGACGGTTTAACGAACGAGCTACAACAGTCCGTTTTCGGCGCAAAGATTCTGCAAGAAGCCGCAGAGCTAGAACTGTCCAATGAAGGTCAGAAATTTGTTACAAATGTGGTTGCAAGATACCATATCTGTAACAAGCGAAAAACATCTTCGCAGCAACTTGCCGAATATGCTTCTATGATAGTAGGCATTTTTCGAAAAGAAAATAAGGTACTGAAAATGTCATTGAATAAAAATTCAATAAAAAGAAACATTTATTTTAAACTTACTATTATTTTAGGATACTTACTACGTGAAAAGGAAAGGGATTCCGGGCGGAAAATTTTACAGCCGCATTAATTACATTAAACAAGCCGACCGCAAGAGGAATAGGACGGAATATACACGTCAGTCGGTGACGGCCGAACTAGAAAACATCGAACTACCAGAAGTGACGAACGCTATATCCTGGTTGCAACTGAATCGTGCACCTTGGAACAGTGTGCTGGATAACTGGCGAACCAGTTTTCCTGGCTTTCAAGAATTACTTAAAAATTAAAAAAAAGCGGCCAAGCTTTCAACGACGTAACCACATCTGGAGGACGAATTTGGATTTCAGCTGGTGAGTTTTTAATTATGTGCGTCAATAAGGAAGTTGAAAACGCACCTCGAGTCCTGTTCGTGAAGTGCTGTCTAGAAAACTGCTCTGAGCAGCTATCTTCCGTGGAAACATTCTTGGCACATCTCGACGAACATAGACCACCAACGTATTACAATAATCACTGTCCGTATACCAACTGCAAGCAACTGTTCTATAAAACGTATGCATTTAAAAGGCATTTCAAACTACACCGTTTTCCGTCAGCAGGAGATCTCAGTGCATTGCATACTGGAGAGTATCTACCGTCCACAAGCGATTCGTTTTGTTCACCGACTGAACCATGTCAAGATACTATAGCTGCTAAGATACCTAAAATAGACAATTTAAAACATAAGCAAAATCTTTCTACTTGTCAAAACGAAATAGAAAAATCAGCTGTATCAAATCTCTCTTATAGCGAATTTCTTTATTACACCAGCTCACCTCGTTTTGACCTGGAAGCGCATTAACTGCCGTCAAAACCCTTCTTTATTCGCTCGATTTTGACCCAGTTTTGACCTGCCGTGCTGCCCGAAGCGCACTGTAAAATTTGTCAGCTTCAACCCACCATCGCTCGTGCTAAGTTCGTGAACAATTATCTGGCATTTCTTTCTTACTTGCGTCTTAAATGGCGATGACGTTTCATTATTCCTCGGCAGTTTTACCCGCACACAGTGGAATAAAGAAATTCGCTATTAGTCTGCATGAAAAGGCACCTTTTTCGAGACAAAATGTTCGAGATGTTCAAAAAGATACGCAGTAAATATGTCGAAAGTTTGCAGACTGCATAAAATTATTAAATGTGGAGTCTGAAAGCACAGAAACCGAGCATATTTTACAAGCATGCCTTAATTTGATGAAAACATCTTTTCATTCTATAAACAGTGACTACAAACTTTTTAAACTTTTGAAAGAGCAAGGTGTTTTCGAACTTCCAAGAGTTATAGAACTAGATAACGACATATGTAGAAACATACCTGAACATGAGCATGAAAATTATCACAGTCGAAAATCATGCCTAAGATTGAATCCAATCACCTTCCAAATTAAAAAAATTTTCGAATCGGATGCTATATTGGGAAAAACACTTGCACATATGAGATTGTTGAAAGATTCAAACCGTATTATTCATTTCGTTAATGGGCGAGTATGGTGTGGTTAAATATTCCCACGTCTTGACATTCCCACGCTTAAAAATGTAGCCTAGATCTTTACGATCCTGGTACTTAATATACGGACTGTGAAATCTTATTTTACAGAACCGCTAGACCTTCTTTTCCATTAAAACAACAAGTCAAGTGTTTACTGCACTTGGTTCCTTGTTGTGTTCCCAATATCAAATATCAACTTTCAACATTTGGGCTTGCTTCTTTTCCGCATAGCAAAGAATGCAGGCCAAGAACAAGCACACCACTCGAACAGCAACAATATTGCCAGATGGCCTAGTTCTGTTTGTTTTGTTTTACGGCGACCTTCTTCGCGCTGCTGTCGCGCTGTTGTCGCGATGCGCGTTCGAAAGAGGCGTACGTTATGGAGTTTACCAACACCTATGAGTGTTATGCGTGATTGGTTAACTCAGCTTTACGTTTTAAAGTTGTTTATTTTCTAGCTCATTTGCGTTAGCTTGACGGAGCAGTGTTTACAATACATTTTATTTTTACAGGGTAAAAACAAACTTGTTAGAGGGAGTCATCGCTACACCCGATTTACTGGGGTTAGTATGGTTTTGCAGATTTCTGGTTGGGGGTTGTTGGGTTGGGAGCTTGAGTTTGTTTGTATTATTAAGTAATTATTAACTATAACTATTCTAAGATAAATATAAACTATTTTCTAATTACTAGTGAATAAATTTTCGCACATGTATTACACTGCATTTCACATTGCACCGAATTATCGTGATCTCGAAACAGGTACAGCACTGTATCCAATCAGGTTTCGAGTTTTTGTGTCTCCAGTACAAGGTACACCAGTCATTCAGTGAAAGAAGGATGAGTAATCTGATAAGATACAGAAAAACGTTTATTTTAGAGTTTAATATCCGCTTTTTTCAAAAAACAGTATAGCTCTGACATATACTGGAGATCACCACTTCCCAAAATGTCTCTAACGGGTACATTTGCTTGTCTTCCTCGGGCCCGAAGGGAATCTATTAGCTTGGACCTAACATCAGAGTATTCGGCACACGACCAAACAACGTGCTCGATGTCGTGGTAGCCATCGCCACAAACGCAGTGATTACTGTCCACAAGTCCTATACGGAAGAGATGCGTGTTTAACGTGTAGTGATTGGACATAAGTCTTGACATCACTCGAATGAAGTCCCGACTTACATCCAACCCCTTGAACCATGCTTTCGTCGATACCTTAGGAAAAATGGAATGTAGCCACCGTCCCAGTTCATCTGTATCCCATGATAATTGCCAACTATTGAGTGTTCTCTGACGCAAAATACTATAAAATTCATCATAAGCAATTGGTCTACTATAAATATCGCCATCAATAGCACCCACCTTAGCTAAAGAGTCAGCCTTTTCATTGCCCGGAATGGAACAATTAAAAGGTACCCACGCTAAGGTAACCCGGTAATTTTTATCTGTTAAAGCACTTAAAAACCGACGTATTTTCCCCAGGAAATACGGGGTGTGCTTCACAGCCTTCATCGATCGCAGAGCCTCAATGGCACTGAGACTGTCTGTGAAGATGAAGTAGTGGTCTATGGGTAGGGTTTCGATGATCCCAAGGGAATACTGAATAGCAGCAAGTTCTGCGGTGTACACGGAAGCAGGAGCATCTAGTTTGTAGGAGGCGGTAAAATTTTCGTGGAAAACACCGAAGCCAGTGGACTCATCTAGATTAGATCCGTCAGTGAAAAACCTTTTATCACAACTAACATGTTTGAACTTATTGGAAAAAATCTTAGGGATCTCTTGCGGTCGTAATTGATCCGGGATACCAGAAATGTCTTGTTTCATGGTGGTGTCGAAGAATATAGCATTATTAGAAGTATTTAAAAGTGCGACATTGGAGGAATCGTATGAAGAAGGATTAATATTTTGAGCCATATAGTCAAAATATAAAGTCATAAATCTGGATTGAGATTGAAGGTCGACCAACCTCTCGAAATTTTCAATTACTAATGGGTTCATGATCGTACATCGAATAAGTAACCGGTAAGAGAGATTCCAAAAACGATGTTTCAACGGAAGAATACCCGCTAGCACTTCAAGACTCATCGTATGGGTCGACTGCATGCAACCTAAGGCAATACGCAAACAACGATATTGTATTCTTTCTAGTTTTATAATGTGTGTTTTCGCAGCAGAGCGAAAGCAGAAACAACCGTATTCAAGAACTGACAGTATCGTTGTTTGGTATAACCTTAGGTCTCTTGGGTGAGTACCCCACCAAGTTCCAGTAATCGTACGAAGAAAATTTATCCTCTGTTGGCATTTTTGTGTCAGATACCTAATATGACAAGCCCAGGTGCATTTAGAGTCGAACCAGACCCCGAGATATTTAGCGACTAAAACCTGAGTGATCGTTTTACCCGTTAGTAGGAGCTGCAGCTGAGCTGGGTTATGCTTCCTAGAAAAAACGACCAGCTCAGTTTTCTCCGGAGAGAATTCGATACCCAGCTTGAGAGCCCATTCAGACAAATTGTCTAAGATATCTTGCAATGGTCCTTGCAGATCGCTAGCCTCGCTACCAGTAATGGATACAACGCTATCGTCTGCAAGTTGCCGTAGCGTGCATGAATTGGCAAGACATTCATCGATGTCATTAACGTAAAAATTATATAAGAGAGGGCTTAAACATGAGCCCTGGGGAAGACCCATGTAACTAATTCGGGAAGTTGTCGAATCACCATGTGAGAAATACATATGCTTTTCTGACAACAAATTGAGCAAAAAATTATTCAAATTTGGTGAAAGTTCCTGCGAATGAAGTTTCTCGGTTAAAACTTCTACAGAGACAGAGTCAAATGCCCCCTTAATGTCCAAGAATGCAGAAGCCATTTGCTCTTTTCGAGCAAAGGCGAGTTGAATTTCAGTAGAAAGCAACGCTAGGCAATCGTTCGTTCCTTTGCCCCGGCGGAAGCCAAATTGAGTATCTGAAAGTAAACCATTTGTTTCGACCCATTTGTCTAACCGTAAGAGGATCATTTTCTCCATTAATTTCCGGATGCAGGAGAGCATAGCAATCGGCCTATATGAATTGTGATCAGAGGCAGGTTTGCCGGGTTTTTGAATAGCAATGACTTTTATCTCCCTCCAGTCGTGCGGAACAATGTTTAGCTCAAGAAACTTGTTGAACAAGTCCAACAAGCGTCTTTTTGCAGAGTCGGGTAGATTCTTCAACAAGTTGAATTTAATTCTATCCAACCCTGGAGCATTATTGTTGCACGGGAGGAGAGCCATTGAAAATTCCAACATCGGAAATGGAGGCTCTTCCGTAGCTACTAAAAACGCGTCGCGAAAGGTCTTCTGTTCCGGTACAGAGTCCGGACAGACCTTTTTGGCAAAATCGAGTATCCAGCGGTCTGAATACTCCTCGCTCTCATTCGAAACGTTACGATTCCGCATGCGCCTGGCGGTATCCCAAAGAGTGCTCATCGCTGTTTCCCTCGATAACGCGTTTACAAACCGCCGCCAGTATCCGCGTTTTTTCGCTTCCATTAAGCTCTTCATCTGCCTGTCCAGTACCTCGTACCTTCGAAGCAGCTTAACTTTCGGTAGTCCTTATATGTCGAGGACCTTCGCGCGTACAGTTCAGAGCACTCTTTGTCCCACCACTTGGTAGGAGGACGCCGTCTAATTGTTATCCCGGGTATCGGTTTGGTCTGAGCTTGAGTCGCGGCGTCGATGATCAAGCCAGCTAAGAACGCGTATTCTTCCTCCGGAGGAAGTTCCTCGTGAGATTCGAGATTTTCCGCTATGATAGTCTCATAACGCTTCCAATCAATGTTACGTGTGAGGTCGTATGACATATTGATTGGATTCGCGGGAGTTGAACCATTAGCAATTGAAATAACGATTGGAAGATGATCACTACCGTGAGGATCATTGATTACTTTCCACTGGCAATCTAACGCTAGTGATGTCGAGCAAAGGGATAGGTCAAGCACGCTTTCACGTGCTGGAGGATTAGGTACACGTGTCGCTTCCCCAGAATTCAAAAGTGTCATATTGAAGTCGTGATCAAGTTACAAATTAAAGAAGATCGGGCGTCGTCGTATTGCGATCCCCATTGCAAACAGTGGGAGTTAAAATCTCCCAAAATCAAAAAAGGTGCGGGAAGCAATTCTGCTATGTCAGGAAGTTGCCTCTGTTCAATCCGCACGGATGGAGGAATATAAATCGAAGCAATGCAAAGGTCTTTTCCATTCATATTTGTTTGAATGGCAACGACTTCAATATTCGAGATTCGAGGGAGGTTGATTCTAAAAAAGGAGTAGCACTTTCTGATCCCTAAAAGTACCCCTCCACCATGTGAGTCTCGGTCTCGACGGATTATGTTAAAATCGTGGAAATTGGGTTGATTATTTGAATTTAGAAAAGTTTCACAAAGCGCAAAAGCGTCACAATTATAAGTGTTTATCAAATGAGAAAATAAATCGAGTTTGGGGATGATACTTCTGCAATTCCACTGTAATACAGTGATAAAATTCCTAACCTCTTTCGCCGTATTAGTCATCGAAAGATATGATAGCTGAAATGAGGGGCCAAGTTGCTGCCAGTTGTTTCAAAAATGTTTTCACTGTAGGGAGAAGGGCAAGAAGAATGTTTTTAAGGGGATCTGTTATAATGAATGTTTTGAATATCCAGTCCACAATATCAGAGAAATTTATAAACCCTGTTTTTTTTTTATCCTCTGATCGAGAAATGGGTGCACGAGGGGTTTTTGGTGCCCCAGGAAGCGGTGGGTACTCCTGGTTAGATTTGAAATTAAAACCGGGAGGTACTTGCTTCGGTTTTTCTTCACCGCTTCCTTATTGCGTAGGCTTATTGGTCATTCCGCTAGGGGTTATCTTACGACCTTTGCGAGAAAGATTAGGAGAGTTTACTATTCTCCTCTTCCTAGATCCTTCTGGCATGGCATAAGAACACCCTTCGACGGGATCGTCAGATGTACCCTCATCGGTTGGCAAAAAGGAAAAGATGTTTCCTGTCGAAGGTGGCTCAGCTCTCTTTAGCATTTCTGCAAAAGAGCGCTTTGATCGTTCCTTGAGGGAACGCTTTATTTTCTCCTCGCGCTGTTTGTACGCGGGACATGCCGAAAGGTCATGCCGAGTTCCCTCGCAGTAAAGACACTTTTCAGTATCCTCACTGCAAGCGGTCTCAGCATGATTTCCTCCGCACTTGCTGCAGCGTGCCTTGTTGCAGCAGTAGGTGGCTGTATGACCTAACTGCTTGCAGTTTTGGCAATGCATGACCCGCGGTACGAACAGGCGTACAGGCAGACGAACCCTGTCCAAAAGGACGTAGTTCGGCAGAGCAGATCCAGCAAAGGTTATCCGAAAGGAATCCGAAGGGGAGAATTTCTTCTTCCCTTCTACGATGGATACTGAATGCAGTTGCTTGACATCCAGTATTTTTACATTTTTCATTAAGGGGTTCTTGAAACAGCCAGCCCCATAACGAAAAATGTCATCGACTGTGAGATTCCCTTCGGTCACCACACCGTCGATCTCCACGTCCTTGGCAGGGATGTACACGCGATACTCTCGCGTAAAGAGCTCGCAGCTAGCAATCGCGTTTGCTTGCTTCAAGTATCCCACGACAACTCGCAGTTTATTCGGTCTCACCTTGGTTATTTCGGCCGAAAACTTTTTTGCCAGGTCCTTGCCAATTTGTATAATGTTTAACGGCTTCTTTATGGGCCGGAAAAAGACAAAAAATGGACCTATAGCGGCATCTGGGTAAGCTTTTACCCGTACCTCCGGAGCTTCCGGTACTGGGCTAGGTACAGGGAGGGTACAGGGGACGGTAGAGGGGACGGTAGAGGGGAGGTGGTGGGGGAGATTTCGATTTCTTCCCCAATGGTTTCTACATCCAAGAATAATTCCACCTGCATGTTGTCCATTTTTTGCGGCAGCGTTTCGCTCTACCGCTAACTCGCGGTAAAAAAACCGTATATGGAGGGGAATCAAAAAAAAGTTTACTAAATGAAAAAACAATTTGTTCAAATATAATCGTTCAAAATAAAAAAAAAGTCAGTGGTAGTTAAAGGGTTAAAAAATGAAACACAATACTTAACAAGATAATCCTGACCAACGTACTGCCGTACGCTTTTCCGTGCCGCAAGCGGGGTAGCCAGAATCCGGCGGTGCGCGGGGGAGTGCTTCTACTGCTGGACTGTCAGCTATTGTCGCAGAGGTGGCTTCACGTACTGCAAGCGGGGATGGATGCGGCGATGCGGGGGATAGTTCTTCTGCCCCTATACTGTCGGCTATTGTCACCAAGGCTGGATCACTTTTCTGCTAGCGATGTAGCCAGCACCCGGCGGTGCGGGATATAATTCCTGCTGCTGTGCGCAGCCTATTATCACCACGGCACTGACTGACCCGAAAACAAAACCGTGACCGAAATGTATTGTTAAGCAAAAGAAGTGCGAATCGATACGGACTGAAATAATATGCGTCTATTCGCTTCGCAAGCAAAACAGCTTCTGATTAACTCAGCTTGGAGACTCATGATGGTAACCCAACATTATATACTATTTATATACATATTGTGTAGAGTTAACTAGAATGTAAGTTCTTGGGTGAAAAAGTAAGATTAATAAAGTTAGTCCAAAACTAAACATGCGCGTTTTCGCATCTAAAAATTACGGTATCACAGTCCGAAGAAATAGTTTAGTTCATGGCGATCTGTGAACAGTTGACGGCGAAGAAAAAAAGGCCGTTACCGCAGTGATACGAAGTGTTAAAAAGTGTTTGCACAAAAAGTGTCAAAAAATGGGAAGTGTACCATCCCATGAAGATAGTGCGACGACAACCGGTGATCAAACTGTCACCATAGTAGAGAATCAAGAAGTCCACACGAGTGCGCATGAACAGCACTCGTGGAAGTTAAACGTGATATTAGGACTGATGATGCTACAAATAGTAGCCATAATAATAAAAACCTAAATTAATCCACCTAGCGGTCAGACCCAGCCTTTCTCATTCAAACTTTTATTTGTAAAAATAGATTTACATGAACGCTTCAATCCAATAAATGTATATTCACTCTTAAAAAATATTGATGTTGTAATCTATACATATAAAAATGCAATCCGGTCTGTCTGTCTGTCTGATCCATATAGGCTCGAAAATTACCGAACCGATCGGCGTGAAAATTTGTATGTAGGGGTTTTTGCTGCCGATAAAGGTTCCTATGATAGTTTGAGACCCCTCCCTTTTCTGGAAGGGAGAGGTCCATAACAAATGAAACATAAATTTCTGCACAACTCGAGAACAAACCAAGCAAATGAAACCGAATTTGGCAATATGTAAAATTATGTCCATAATGTTTTGACACCCCTCCTTCTTTTGGAAGGGAGGGATGCCATACAAATGAAATACGGCTTCTTTATGGGCCGGAAAAAGACAAAAAATGGACCTATAGCGGCATCTGGGTAAGCTTTTACCCGTACCTCCGGAGCTTCCGGTACTGGGCTAGGTACAGGGAGGGTACAGGGGACGGTAGAGGGGACGGTAGAGGGGAGGTGGTGGGGGAGATTTCGATTTCTTCCCCAATGGTTTCTACATCCAAGAATAATTCCACCTGCATGTTGTCCATTTTTTGCGGCAGCGTTTCGCTCTACCGCTAACTCGCGGTAAAAAAACCGTATATGGAGGGGAATAAAAAAAAAGTTTACTAAATGAAAAAACAATTTGTTCAAATATAATCGTTCAAAATAAAAAAAAAGTCAGTGATAGTTAAAGGGTTAAAAAATGAAACACAATACTTAACAAGATAATCCTGACCAACGTACTGCCGTACGCTTTTCCGTGCCGCAAGCGGGGTAGCCAGAATCCGGCGGTGCGCGGGGGAGTGCTTCTACTGCTGGACTGTCAGCTATTGTCGCAGAGGTGGCTTCACGTACTGCAAGCGGGGATGGATGCGGCGATGCGGGGGATAGTTCTTCTGCCTATAAAAATGCAATCCGGTCTGTCTGTCTGTCTGATCCATATAGGCTCGAAAATTACCGAACCGATCGGCGTGGGGTTTTTGCTGCCGATAAAGGTTCCTATGATAGTTTGAGACCCCTCCTTTTTCTGGAAGGGAGAGGTCCATAACAAATGAAACATAAATTTCTGCACAACTCAAGAACAAGCCAAGCAAATGAAACCGAATTTGGCAATATGTAAAATTAAGTCCATAATGTTTTGACACCCCTCCTTCTTTTGGAAGGGAGGGATGCCATACAAATGAAATACAAATTTCTGCACATTTCGAGAGCTAACCAACTAAATGGAACCAAATTTGGCAGGTGAATGTTTTAGTGGTAACAAATATGTTCCATAATCGACCTCAGGCAACATTTTGGATTGTAAGATGGCAACTTCCGGTTTCTGGAAATCAGCCTGAATTGGACGATTCCCATTAAATATGAGTATCTCCGGAACCAGAAAGATGCACAGAAGCTAAAAATTGATCACAGACACAATCTTGAATTTTAAGATGGTGACTTCCGGTGTCTGGCAAACAGCCGGAAATGACCAAATACCATTCAACATGGATGTTTTCGGAACCAGAATTACGCCCAGATGACAAAAATTGATTTCACAGGCAATTTTAAAGTTCAAAATGACGACTTTAGGTTTCTGAAAAACAGCCGAAAGTTGAAGTAGAATACTTTTACAAGAAAGATAACCTGGCTGCTTGCGTGTCAGTCATTTTTTTAGTAAATAAACGTTGACTAATCAGATCAATCGAATTTTGCGCTTCAACAAGGATTGACTATTTTCAATAATATAGTAAGTTGCTTGTCATGGTTGGGGCTGGACAATTTTTGAATTTTGTGATGAAATTTTTTCGGATGTCGTGCTCATGACTGAAGGGAAAGATAATTCAGTACGTTCTGAGACACGGAAATAAAGCAAAGTTTATAACTTTCACAAATTTAAAAATGTAAATTAACTCAAGAGAAAACATTAACAGTATAATCATCAGGTTTTTATTCCATCCTGAAAAGAACAATTTGTTGTTCAATTTAGTATCGTATAAGATGCCGATTACATCTTTGCGTTATCACTGACAGTGCGAACGAAGTATTCGTTGTGATAAAGTAAACAGTGAAATGCTGATATAACACCCAAAACTAGACGGCTCACGTGTTGTCAAAATGAGTCAACTTTTCATTGAATGCATTTACTAGTGCCCACTATCGCACAGAGACTGCATTTCACTAAAGTGCCTCACTGCATCAGCCGCTATCGATGCTGAGATCCGCTGCAACTAGTGCGCTATCCATAGCTATACCACAGTCGTGGCCGCTATACGCTGCCATTGGTATCCACTGTCCCTGCATCAGCTGGTCCTGCTTCTATCGTTGCTGGAATCCGCTGCAACTAGTGCGCTATCCATTGCTACGCCACAGCTGTGGCCGCTTTCCGCCATCGCTGATATCCACTGCACTGCTAGTGCTGCTGCTAAGGGAGGACGACTGCTGTTGTCGCTGTCTAGAGCTATTATGAGCGGCTTCGGCTGAAATAGGCCCACTTATAGGTCAAATAGCATGTTTAAAATTGCAAGGTATACGATTTTGTCGACCGTGATTGGGAAGCAATCATATAACGACCAATCAGAGGTCGAATTTTTCGTTTTGACAAGGCTTGACTATTTTCAATAGTACAATAGTGTGAATAATAAAATTATAATTATCTTCATTTGGAAAGAATCGAATACTAACCGATTCATTAGCATTTGAAATTGGACATATTTTTCGGTTTTATATTTTCATTTCACATCCCTATGTAGCCGAACTTCCTGAGAGAAGTATTCTACTTCAAAACAGCCTAAAATAACCAAACACCATCCAATATGAGTATCTCTGGAACTAGAATGATGCAATGAGCTAACAATTGACCTCAGGCACTATTTTGAATTGCTAAATGGCAACATTTAGGAAACAGTCGAAAATGACCGAATAATACTCAATATGAATATTTTCGTAATCGAGATGATGCATAGAAACCAAACATTGACCTTGGACACCAAAAAAAAAAAAGCAAAGCCTTGGTGCTACATACCGATTCGGAACTTGACCTTCTGTTTACTATACACAGACTTCGCAGCCAACCGTTAAGTGTACAGGACAATTGCGGGGCTAGCGCTACGATCCTACTGACACTAACAGTCTCTCCCGAGTCAGGACCAGAGCTTTGAAAAACCCTTTTCTAAAAAGACGCTTGAATGTTTTCTCGTTCAGTGACATGCTTTCCTTTTTGTGCGATCCTTCGCTCATTTTCAACTTGTATCTGCAGCATGTTCAATTTCAAAGAACGGTGCAAAGCAGAGCGAATGTGGAACGAGCTGCGGGCAACGTTTGCTTCCGCAAAAGGACCGCCGCTTTGTCTTTCATGTCCGTCATAAAATCGTCTGCCGGCATTCACATACCGCTTTTCGTTTGCGTTCATGATCGACCGAAAAAACAGTCAATCAGTCTCTAGCATTCAGCACTTGTATCTGCAGCACGTTTAATTTACACGAAAGGTTCGAAACAGAACGAATATGCAACGGGCAGCGTGCGTGTTGTTTCCGCAAAAGCAGCACCGCCTCGGCATTCTAGTCCGTTCGGGAAACTTCGTACAATGCTTTGACTGCATTACCATTACGTTTTTCGTTTATGTTCATGATCGACCGGAAAAACAGTCAATCAGTCTAAAGCATTCTTACGTTTGAAGCGTCGTTTGTTCTTTGCTGTATATTTCTACTGTGATATTTGAATAAAAGTGAAAGTTAATATGTCTCAGCAGAAAAGGAAGCTTCGTGATATGGTGCGTGATTTCATTTTCGAAAATGAAAGTGGTGTTTGGTGTAAGATCGGCGGGGAAGAAGACAAATGTAAATTTTATCAGAAAAAATTTGATGCAGGGAATTTTGTGCGACACTTTCGTAACACGCATTTCACGTTGGCAAAAACGAAGGGATTTTTTAGAGACAATGAAGAGATTGAACCGAAAAGTAAAAAACCACGGAAGAGATTGGTGGCGATAGATGAAGACACGGTGAAATCATCATGCGTGAAACTAATTACAATTAGAAACATGCCTCTGTGTTCCATTGATTGGCCGGAAATGCGGGCACTATTGGATCTGATTGGAGAATCCTTAGGGTGTACCTTCACGTCAACAAAAACACTGGAGTTTTTGGAAACTGCTGCAAATCGAATTAAAAACAAAATAAGCGGCGAGCTTCAAGGTAAACTATTTTCATTAAAAATAGACTCGGCTTCTCGTCACGGACGGCACATTCTTGGGATAAACGCTCAGTTTATGAAGGATGACCAAACCAAGGTTAGAACTCTTGGTAAGTATATCTGGAGGAATAAAAGTAATGATAATTAACCTTACTATCAGAAGGGGCTCTCCTTCAAATATTAACCAGGGTAAAACTATTTTTTTTGTTTTAAAGAAACATAAAACTCATAACCGCGTTTTCTAATAAACGCGAGTTAAAAAACGTGTTTACGTTTTACGCGGTTTTTTAAATAATCGCGAACACAAATCTTGGAAATTTTCTTTTTATGCGATTTTTTGAATAGAGAAGTTTCACAAAAAATATCCTAGTTTTAATATTTTCTATAAATTGTCATTTTTGATTTGGTTGAAACTTTGCATAGACGTTTCTATGGGCGAAAAATGCCATTTTATGCTATTGGTTCAATTTTAATTTTCGGGAACAAGACTTATTTTTTAAAAGCTATTGAAAAATGCTCTTTCGGGAAAGTATTGATGATTACAAATATTCTACAAAGTTGTAAATAGAAGTTTTGTCTCTCCGAAAAAAATATACATTAAAACAATTTTTTTTTTTAAAAAAGTTTAAACAAATTTAAAGTTAATTATCTAATAAAGCTCATTTTTAAAATATCAATTTATTTTTATATAAACTACAAAAGATTACCCAAACAATGTTACCGGTCCGATCATGGAGAAATCAGGAAAAAAAGTTATGATATTTAAAAAAAAAAAAATTCACAGGGTCCGTTTTTTATGAAAGAACGAAATTGTTATCTGTAACTAAAGAGACTATGCCAATCAAACGAACCGTTTTGACTGCAAAAATATTCTTAATCCCCCATAGAGTGCTCTATTGGAAATTAAAAACATTTCTACAGCCAAAACGGTTTCAATAATTGGCATAGTGTGTTCGACAAAGTTGTAAATAACAGTTTTGTCATTTCGGAAAAAAATGTCCCTTGAAAAATACATTAAAAAAAATTTTTGTTTTTTAAATATAACTTTTTTTTCTTGATTTCTCCATGATCGGATCGGTTGCATTGTTTAGGTAATCTTATGTAGTTTTTATAGAAAAAAATGAGCTTTTTTATATAGTTAATTTTTAAATTTTCTTTAAATTGTTTTTTCAAAAGAGAAATATTTTTTAGTGTATATTTTTTCGAAAAGACAAAATTATTATCTACAACTTTGCCGAAGATGACACACCGATCAAACAAACCGTTTTGGCCCTAAAAATATTTGTAATCATCAATACCTTTCCAAAATAGTAATATTCAAAAGTTTCTCAAAATGGGTCACGACCCAAAAAATTTTATCAATAGCACAAAATGGCATAATTCGCCTATATAAACGACTATGCAAAGCTTCAGCTAAATCAAAAAAGGTCGATTAAATTGGTTGCCCGTTTTTTTTGTGGAATTGCTCATTATCGAGGCCGCGTTAAAAAGACATTAGTGTATATAAATCAGAATCGCGAAAGTTAGTTCCCTTTTTGTTTTAGGAATGGTCGAGGTTAAGAAAAAACAGACGGCAAAATTTTTGAAACCCAAGATACTGGATGTGTTAAGCATATATAACGTTGGACTTAAAAACGTTTTTGCCGTTACATCGGATAATGGGTCAAACATGTGCGCTGCTGTACGCGAATTGCAGAGAGCAATTGAAGCGGAGATCGCCGAAGAGCATGAAGATGAGAACGGTGAAATGGAGCATTGGGAAGTTCTTTCGAATGTTCTAGACGAGTTCAAGGACAGTGTAAGCTTAGTGAGGTGCGCTGTTCACACAATGCAGCTTGCCGTTACTGATGTTACAAAGCTGTACGAGGACAATATAAAAGCAGTGACTAACATCGCCAAAGCTTGCCGCAAAATTTCCTATAAAGCGTATTTCGAGGCAGAAGGGCAAGCGCTGCCGCCGTTATACGCAAAGACAAGATGGGGTGGAGTCTTTAAAATGGTAGAGCCCTTCAACAAATTTGAAACGTTCTACGTTAAGTTGGGTGCAATACACAAAGAACTAGGTACCATAGAAACAAAAAAAAGTTGGCAAACACTGATCACTTTTTGATTGCAGGTTTAGATAACAATTGGAAATTCGTCAAAAACTTCGTGCAAGCTTTTTCTTCAACTTACGAGGCTACAATCAAATTTCAGGATAAGCACGTTGGATTGTCGGATTTCCATATGTTATGGATCAACACGATCCGAATGACGAAGTTAATACACAATCCAATGGCAGAAGAACTTTCAAAGAATCTCTTGAAACGATTGGAGTCTCTTAAAGAAAACATGCCGTTCAAAGCCGCCATTTTGCTGGATCCCCGATTTTACTATGAGGATTCACGTGTGTTTACTCCTGACGAGAAAGAGCAAATACGGGTATGTTATCAAATTCAGATATTCTTATATTTGAAGATTAATCTAAACTTTTATATATTATATACTAACATCTTATATTTAAAATTCAATATTTATTATAGAATATTTAATATTTAATGTAATATTTGATATTTAATTTTTAATGTATAACGTTTTATATTTATGTTGTATTTTATATTCAATATGTATTCTTTCATATTTTATGTTTATTATATAATAGTTAATATTTGAAATTTAATTATTCAATATAATATTTATTATTTAATATAAAATTTTCAATATATAATATTTTATATTTTTCGTATATATTTCATATTTAATATTTAACATTAATTATTTAATATTAAATATTTAATAATAAATATTAAATATTAAATATTTAATATTTAATATTAAATATTTAATATTTAATATTTAATATTGATTATTTAATATTTAATATTTAATATTTGATATTTAATATTTAATATTGATTATTTAATATTTAATATTTAATATTTAATATTTAATATTTAATATTTAATATTTAATATTTAATATTTAATATTTAATATTTAATATTTAATATTTAATATTTAATATTTAATATTTAATATTTAATATTTAATATTTATTATTTAATATTTAATATTTAATATTTAATATTTGATATTTAATATTTAATATTTAATATTTAATATTTAATATTTAATATTTAATATTTAATATTTAATATTTAATATTTAATATTTAATATTTAATATTTAATATTTAATATTTAATATTTAATATTTAATATTTAATATTTAATATTTAATATTTAATATTTAATATTTAATATTAAATATTTAATATTTAATATTTAATATTTAATATTTAATATTTAATATTTAATATTTAATATTTAATATTTAATATTTAATATTTACTATTTAATATTTAATATTTAATATTAAATATTTAATATTTAATATTTAATATTTAATATTTAATATTCAACATTTAAAATTTAAAATTTAATATTTAATATTTAATATTTAATATTAAATATTTAATATTTAATATTTAATATTTAATATTTAATATTTAATATTTAATATTTAATATTTAATATTTAATATTCAATATTTAATATTTAATATTTAATATTTAATATTTAATATTTAATATTTAATATTTAATATTTAATATTTAATATTTAATATTTAATATTTAATATTTAATATTTAATATTTAATATTTAATATTTAATATTTAATATTTAATATTTAATATTTAATATTTAATATTTAATATTTAATATTTAATATTTAATATTTAATATTTAATATTTAATATTTAATATTTAATATTTAATATTTAATATTTAATATTTAATATTTAATATTTAATATTTAATATTTAATATTTAATATTTAATATTTAATATTTAATATTTAATATTTAATATTTAATATTTAATATTTAATATTTAATATTTAATATTTAATATTTAATATTTAATATTTAATATTTAATATTTAATATTTAATATTTAATATTTAATATTTAATATTTAATATTTAATATTTAATATTTAATATTTAATATTTAATATTTAATATTTAATATTTAATATTTAATATTTAATATTTAATATTTAATATTTAATATTTAATATTTAATATTTAATATTTAATATTTAATATTTAATATTTAATATTCAACATTTAATATTTAATATTTAATATTTAATATTTAATATTTAATATTTAATATTTAATATTTAATATTTAATATTTAATATTTAATATTTAATAGTAAATATTTAATATTTAATATTTAATATTTAATATTTAATATTTAATATATAATATTTAATATTTAATATTTAATATTTAATATTTAATATTTAATATTTAATATTTAATATTTAATATTTAATATTTAATATTTAATATTTAATATTTAATATTTAATATTTAATATTTAATATTTAATATTTAATATTTAATATTTAATATTTAATATTTAATATTTAATATTTAATATTTAATATTTAATATTTAATATTTAATATTTAATATTTAATATTTAATATTTAATATTTAATATTTAATATTTAATATTTAATATTTAATATTTAATATTTAATATTTAATATTTAATATTTAATATTTAATATTTAATATTTAATATTTAATATTTAATATTTAATATTTAATATTTAATATTTAATATTTAATATTTAATATTTAATATTTAATATTTAATATTTAATATTTAATATTTAATATTTAATATTTAATATTTAATATTTAATATTTAATATTTAATATTTAATATTTAATATTTAATATTTAATATTTAATATTTAATATTTAATATTTAATATTTAATATTTAATATTTAATATTTAATATTTAATATTTAATATTTAATATTTAATATTTAATATTTAATATTTAATATTTAATATTTAATATTTAATATTTTTTATTTAATTTTTTTTTATTTTATATATTATATTTAACATTTATTTTGGATTTGTTTTTGATATATTAAATATCTAATATTTATTACGTAATATGAAATATGTAGTATTTAACATTTAATATTTTAATAATAAACATTCAATAATAATACCAATGATTCCATTATTTTCAAAGTAACAAGGAACTTGGGTCTCCATGAACCGGATGAATCCTGGGAACCATAACCTTACGCCTTAAGTAGGTGCATTTCCTTATCACGAATACTTAAGGAAATAAAATCAGTTAAACTCTACTAAGTAACATAAATTTCAATCAGGTATACACCCAGGTACCAAGCCAATCAATAAAAGATATTATTAGCTGATCAAATAGTTGGCGTGCGACCAGAACGAACCAGGCGCCATCTTTTTTAATTAAGTCAACAAAAACATGAGGGGATGTGAAGAGTAATAATCTATATATCATGAAAAAACGAAATCATTTCAATAGATCATAACGATATAATAACAAAAAATCTCTAGCAAAAAAAAACAAATGGGGTAATTAAACTTTGAATGCCAATTACTCGAAATATTATTTTTGGCGCTAGCTTCGGTTTGGCTGCACGCCGACTATATAATGGTTAAAAACAATAACAATAATAATGAAATATCACAAATTTTATCATTTTGCTTTAACTTTACAGAAATTCATTGTCAATACATCGGCCCGTATCTCCAATTTAAAAGGTGATACACAACCTGAAAATTCCATTTTTGATGTGGCCTTCTCAAAAGACGACTTGGACGATTATTTAACGACTTTATATGGAGGTTCACTTCCCAGCTCCAACCAAAATTCGCGAAAAAATACGATAACAGAGCAACTGAGTGTTCTAGACGTCGGTACACGAAAAGAACACAATTTTGATGTTTGGAGCAGCTGGCAGGAGAAAAAATTAACATGCAAAGAACTGTTTGAGGTGGCCGAAGTAGTTTATGCGGTCCCCTCAACACAAGTCTCAGTCGAACGAGCCTTCAGTGCGCTGGCACTTATTTTGTCAGACAGGCGGCTATCATTAGCAGAATCAACATTAGAGGATATTCTCATCGCGAAATTGAACCCTGAGTTACTTGATGAAGTTTTAATCGATTAAATGACTTTATATTTCCTTTTTTTCTTTGTTAACTATTAATTAAAAAAACTGTTGGTTATACTAAAACAAAGGTTTAACAATCATTCGTGAAACGCAAAATACATCCGAGGCCTTGGGGCGAAACGTATATACCATTCGACTCAGCTCGACGAACTGAGCAATGTTTGTAAATATGTGTATGTGTGCATGTGCGTATGTATGTGCGAATATGTTGTTTATATGTGTGTTATTTCACAATCTGCTACACTTCTCTTGCAGAGCGCATTATCTGATTTTGTTGTCTCAGTTGCAAATAAAAGCTCAGGAGATTCTCAAAAATCATACTGAGCGTGATTTCTATTAGAAGGAACTTTTTTTTTTCCTCATCTATAGTTTATTTGACACGGCACAAATACAATTCAATGTTTAACGGCGCCAATTATTTCTATTATATCTTTCTAAAGTATCTTAATAATTAAAAGCAAATTTTTAATCCTCGCTGCCGACTACGAGCTGAAACTAAATCTAACTTAAGCTAGAATGTTTTGCATGAAAAGCACTGATTTGTTGTTTGATGGTTTTCCATCGCCATAGGTAAGCAGCATATTGAATATGTTCCGCTGCTGGGCCAAGATATTACGGACTGGCATATTGGGTTGTCTCCCTCGGGGCCTGAGAGTATCGTGCGGGTCTAGTTGCTGTTTCCGGATCCGGGGTCTTAACGTGTTCTTGTCGTTTGGTTGGATGTAGGCGGAAGGGGATAGGACTAAACTGGGGCGTGGATGGATTTCAGGAAAACGTATATAAGGGACATGTAGGATAGGTCACGGCTCGCCAAGACATCATGAACAGGAACAGCCGGCTGCCTACCTTCGGCCTGCAGGGAAGCTATTAATCTAGACCTGGCGTCACGGTGTACAGGGCATGACCAAACAACGTGCTCTATGTCGTGATAACCTTCACCACAGGCACAGATACCACCTTCCCCGAGCCCAACACGACGGAGATGCGCGTCAAATCTATAGTGATTGGACATAAGCCGGGACATCACGCAAATGAAATCCCGACCTACATCCAACCCCTTGAACCACGGGTTCGTCGACACCTTGGGGATTATGGAATGTAACCACCTTCCCAGTTCCCCCTTGGTCCAAGAATTTTGCCAACTGATGATCGTATTCTGACGTACAAATGCGAAAAATTCATTAAAGGCAATTGGTCTTTCATAAATATCACCGTTTGTTGCGCCCACCTTAGCCAAAAAGTCCGCTTTCTCATTACCCGGTATCGAGCAGTGAGAAGGGACCCACGCTAAGGTAATCTGAGTAGATTTTTCGGATAAAGCACTCAGATGTTCCCGTATTTTCCCCAGGAAATACGGAGAGTGCTTAACATCTTTCATCGATCGGAGAGCCTCAATGGAACTGAGACTGTCCGTAAAGATGAAATAATGGTCCGTGGGCATTTTTCGATAATCCCTAGGGTGTACTGAATTGCAGCTAATTCTGCGACGTAAACAGAAGCAGGATTATCGAGCTTATGGGAGACGGTTAAATTGTTATTGAAGATACCGAAGCCAGTGGACCCATCAAGAAGTGATCCGTCAGTGTAGTACATATTGTCGCAGTTGATGTTTCGATATTTATTGGAAAAAATTTTGGGGATCTGCTGCACGCGTAAATGATCCGGGATTCCACGAGTTTCTTCTATCATGGATGTATCGAAAAACACAGTAGAATCAGAAGTATTTGATAAGTCGACACGATTTGGAATATTCGAAGAAGGGTTAATATTTTGGGACATGTGATTGAAATACAATGTTATAAAACGGGTTTGAGAATTGAGTTCGATTAACCTTTCAAAATTTTCAATCACGGGACGGTTCAAGACCTCACATTTGATAAGAATACGAGAAGACAGGCTCCAGAAGCGGTTTTTCAATGGTAGTACTCCAGCTAAGACCTCCAAACTCATCGTATGGGTCGACTGCATGCAACCTAAGGCGATACGCAAACAACAATATTGTATTCGCTCCAGTTTGATCAAATGTGTGTTTGCTGCGGAGCGGAAGCAGAAACACCCGTACTCAATAACAGACAATATCGTTGTTTGGTAAAGCCTTATAAGGTCTCCTGGGTGGGCTCCCCACCATTGTCCGGATATTGTACGAAGAAAATTCACTCTTTGGTGACATTTTTTCATCAGATACCTCACGTGACAACCCCAGGTGCCTTTAGAGTCGAACCAGACACCAAGATATTTGTGTACCAAAACCTGAGAAATCGTTTTACCCATTAATTGTGTTTGAAGCTGAGCAGGTTCATGCTTCCTAGAAAAAACTACTATCTCAGTCTTCTCCGGAGAGAATTCGATACCTAGCTGTAAAGCCCAAGCAGACAAATTGTCCAAGGTATCTTGCAATGGTCCTTGCAAATCGGCAGCTTTGGCTCCTGTAACAGAGATTACACTGTCGTCTGCAAGTTGTCTTATCGTGCATGAGTTTGCCAGACATTCGTCGATGTCATTTACATAAAAGTTGTAAAGAAGGGGGCTTAAACATGAGCCCTGGGGAAGACCCATGTAGCTAATGCGAAAAGTTGCCAAATCGCCGTGCGTAAAATGCATGTGCTTTTCGGACAACAAATTGTGCAAAAAATTGTTCAAAATTGGAGAAAATCCTTGTCGGTGAAGTTTACCCGAAAGAATGTCAATAGAAACGGAATCAAAAGCCCCCTTAATGTCCAAGAACGCAGACGCCATTTGTTCTTTGCGAGCATACGCCAGCTGAATATCTGTTGAAAGCAACGCAAGACAATCATTCGTCCCTTTGGCACGGCGGAAGCCAAATTGAGTATCTGATAGTAGACCATTTGATTCGACCCAATGGTCTAAACGACGGAGTATCATTTTTTCCATCAATTTCCGGATACAGGATAGCATTGCAATCGGCCTTTAAGAGTTGTGATCAGAAGCTGGTTTCCCTGGTTTTTGGATGGCGGTCACCTTCACTTGCCTCCAATCCTGCGGTACAATATTTTGCTCCAGGAACTTATTGAACAAGTTCAACAAGCGCCTCTTGGCATTGCCGGGTAGATTCTTCAACAAGTTGAATTTGATTCTATCTAACCCAGGCGCGTTATTGTTACAGGACAGGAGGGCAACTGAAAATTCTGCCATCGTAAAAGGTGATTCAATCGCGTCGTGGCCCGGAGACGCATCGCGAACAATGTTTTGCTCAGGAACAGAGTCCGGACATACTTTCCTGGCAAAATCAAATATCCACCTACTTGAAGACTCCTCGCTTTCGTTGACCGTTACGCGATTCCGCATTCTTCGGGCTATGTTCCAAAGAGTGCTCATTGATGTCTCCCTCGACGTCTCGTTTACGAACCGACGCCAATATCCGCGTTTCTTTGCCTTAGTCAAGCTTTTAAACTTGGTATCAAGCTCCGAATAACGTTTAAAGTCGTCGGCATCGTCTGTATCCCGGAAGGTCAGATACGCGTCGGATCTTTGCGTGTAGACATCGGAGCACTCTTGGTCCCACCACGGAGTGGGAGGCCGTTCTTTGATCGTTACGCCGGGATATTTCTTCGTTTGGGCTTGCAACGCGGCGTCGAGAATCAAGCCCGCGAGGAGGTTGTATTCTTCAAGTGGTGGATGATGTTGAATCGAATCGACCGCTTTTGAAATCATTGCCTCGTATAACTTCCAATCGACATTCCGTGTGAGGTCATACGGAATGTCAATTGGTCGCATGCGAGTTGACCCGTTATTAATTGCAATAAGAATAGGCAAATGGTCGCTACCGTGAGGATCAAGGATTACCTTCCATGTGCAATCCAACCGTAGCGACGTCGAACATAAGGATAGATCCAAAGCGCTTGGGCGCGCTGGAGGTTTCGGGATACGTGTCATTTCACCGTTGTTTAAAATAGTCATGTCGAAGTCATCGCAAAGGTTATAGATTAAAGAGGAGCGGTTATCATTGTATGGGGAACCCCAAGCCACGCCATGAGAGTTGAAGTCTCCCAAAATCAAACGTGGCGAGGGAAGAAGTTCTATTAAATCAAAGAGCAGCCGTTGCCCAACCTGTGCTCTGGGAGGAATATATATTGAGGCAATACAAAGCTCTTTACCTTGTATTGTCATTTGACATGCGACAACTTCGATGCCTGGAATCGAGGGGAGGTTAATACGATAGAAAGAATAGCACTTTTTAATCCCTAAAAGTACTCCTCCATATGGGGTGTCTCGATCAAGGCGAATAATATTAAAATCATGGAAGTTGAGATCAATATTTGAAGTAAGCCAAGTTTCACAAAGGGAAAATGCATCGCATTTGTTTTTATTTATCAAAACTTTAAACGAATCAATTTTTGGTAAAATACTTCTACAATTCCACTGTAAGACAGAGATAGAATCCTTCATATACGCAGTTGAATTAGGCATCGAAGGATACAATCGCTGCAAGGAGGGGCCATTGGGCAGTCAACTGCTTCAAAAATGATCTAACTGTTGGGAGGAATGCTGTAAGAAAAATTTTAATTGGATCGGGTACATTGAAATTTTCAAAAATCCAGTCCACAATGTCAGAAAATTTCACTAATCCAGAGTTTGTTTCATCAACTGGATGTGCAAAAGGAACAACTGGGGTTTTAGATGTTCCTGGCAGTGCTGGGAACTCCTTCTGGGACTTTGAATTTGCAAGCCCAGGAGGAGTTTGCTTCGGTTTTTCCGCAGCACTGTTTGGTTTGTTCGTACTTTTCATTACACTTTGGGAAATCTTAGGACCTTTACGGGGAAGTTTAGGAGAAGAAACATTTTTCCTCTTCCTAGACTCCCCAGGATTGGCATAAGATGTTCCCGCTGATGAATCGTCAGAATCGGTTTCATCAGAGGGCAACAGATCAAAGGGGTTCTGATAGAAGTGGTTACGGTCTTCTTCAGCATCTCAGCGTAAGAACGCTTTGAACGCTCCTTAAGTGACCGCTTGATTTTATCTCTGCGCTGCATGTACACCGGGCATGTGGAGAGCTCATGCTGGTTTTCCCACAGTGAATACATTTTTCAACATTAACACTGCAAGAATCTTCCGCATGAGTCTCCCCACACTTGCTACATCGTTCCTTATTGCAGCAGTAGGCGGCTGTGTGGCCTAACTGCTTGCAATTGGTGCAATTCATAACACGGGGTACATACAATCGCACAGGCAGACGAACCCGGTCGATCGAGACGTGGCTAGGGAGTGCAGATCCGGCAAACGTAACGCGAAACGAGTCTGACGGAGTGTAAACTTTTTTACCGCCGACGAGAGACATGGACCGCAATTGCTTACAATCCAAAATCTTCGCCTGTGTTTCGGTATTTTTGAAGCAACCGGTTGCGCTTTTTAGGATACACTCGACAGACAGACTCGAATCGGTTATGACACCGTCGATCTCCACGTCTCGTGCGGGTATGTAGACGCGATACTCGCGTGTGAAGAGCTCAGAGCAAGCGATAGCATTGGCCTGTGCCAGATCACTGACCACGACACGGAGCTTGTTAGGTCGGACCTTGGAAATTTCGGTCACGGCCTTGTACCCCTTCGTCAGGTCTTTAGCAATTTGCAGTATGTTTAAACGCTTTGAATTCACTCCTGCCTTTGGACGAAAATAAACAGTATAGCTGCCCTGTTGAGATCCGTCCGGGTAAAGCCTGGGGCGAGGGGGGACTGGAGAATGAACAGGGGAGGGGGTAACAGAAGGGTCAGGGTCAGGGGGGTTCGGGGATGGTGGCGCGGGAGGCGAGGGATCTATATCCATTGCGCTAAATGTAGCGCACTAGCGCACTAGCGCCGACAAGAACACGTACCTCTTTACTTCTTCCTTCCAGCAGTGGTTGTCCGATCGTTCGAAGCTGCACCCAAAGCAGCCAGCAGCACCAGTACAGCAGCACCAATACAGCCACCAGCAGTGAGCCGGGTGTGAGATCACTCAGCACAGCGACACGGACTCGACTGTCAACTGATGGGCTTGGATTAAAAAGATCTATTCACGGTGCACAGATCAAAACTGCAGCTGGTATTTTGCACCAATACAGCCAAAGTTGTGAGCCGGGTACAGAACGTATCGACACAACTCACAATCTAGTTGACCTTTAGCGCGAATAATACACTCTTTTGTTTGGCTATTCGTACACACGGACCGGATTGTAATAGAACGACCACTTTGCACGTCCGTTTCTGTCGAGTGTTCGACGCGGAATGAAGGAACTTTTTTGACATGAAATATTTACCTTTTTGAACATTGTTGGGGCCTTTCATTCGAAATAATCTCTATCGCTTTTTCTCTCTCTCTCTCTCTCGTCGTTTTCTCTATCTCACTCTCTTTCTCTCTTTCGCTCATTCTCTCTCTCCCTCACTGTCAATTCTTCTACATGTTTCTTCATCTTTGTTATATTTTATGCTTCTTCAGTTATGACAGTCATTAAGTATATTGTTGACACCTATACACAGTTACATATTCACAGAATAAACTAATTCAATTTTAGTGTATTTGATATAATCACTAAATACAGAAGTTCTTACTGTGAATTATGAATAGATTTCCTACTGATCGTCTCGGTAAAACGGAATTTAATATGCTAAGGTCGCTGTTTTCGCGGGTTTTTTACGCGGGTTTTTTTACGCGGATTCCGGAATTTACGCGGATTTTTTTTTTACGCGGCATGTATCCCCCGCGACTTTAGTGTATATGTATTTTAAATAAATAGCTCGCAACGTTTTTTTTTGTATCTGTTGTTTTTTCATAAAGTGAAAGTGGTACATGATACATGGCCGTCGAAGTCAAATGTAATTACGTTTTAATACACAATTCTTATTCTTTTGATCATCTCGTTTTGTTACATGCTCTGCACTAGGGATGTAACGGATATCCGCATCCGCATCCGCAAATGCGGAACATCCGCATGAAAATTGACATCCGCATCAACATCTGCATCCGTAATCACATATCCGCATCCGCATCATACCATGCGGATATTGGAAAAAAATACCGCTTCATAAAATATTGCAGAACAATGTTCCATGGTGTGTTTACTGCTCGCCCAAATAACTTTTGCACTAGGGAGGGGCATGGTTATGTGAAAAAAGCAAAATATAACACAAGGGATGCTACGGATATCCGCATCCGCGAATGCGGAACATCCGCATGAAAATTGACATCCACATCGACATCTGCATCCGTAATCACATATCCGCATCCGCAATCGTATCTGCAGATGTCTTAAAAATCACATCCGTAACATCCCTGCTCTGCACTGTATTAGTGCAGTTGAATCTATGAAATTCAATAATCAAAATAATTTATTGGAATTTATTGATTAACATCGTTTAAAGAAAAATCAACCACTCGTGCTCGCAACAACACAAATAGGTAGGTATATACAAAATATTGGTTAGAAAATATTATTTCTTTTACATCTTCACTAAAGACTGTGAGACTAAAAACATACTGGCACGGCCTGCGCTGCGAAGACGGTTCGCCTTGCCGTGGGTTAATTTACAGTAGACCTGTACATTAAACTGCGGTAGGGCGAGCCGCTTTCGCAGCGCAGGATATGCTACAACCACGAGTCACAAAAAAATCTAAAGGCCATCCACCTCAGATGCAAAGCACACAATTAAGAAATAGCAAATCACATGTGTGTTAATTGCCGCGCAAGCGACCGAAAGTTATTTCATTATTTACTTCCCGCCTTCGGTGCCGTCTTCGCTGACCCGCAACCCAGCGAAGCTGTAGAAATGGTACCAACTGCCCTATTCACACGCCCTGCCTTGAACGTATACATAATGAAAGATTGAACGGAAGAAACGAGCGCTGCCATAGCGAATGACCGCCACCTAGGAACTAAAAAAAATTTCAATTCCACTTTGACTGCTCTTTCTCCGGGCGATCGCTGTACTATGCCGAGCAGACAAGTTGACTGCGGAAGGCGGTCGCATTCGTGTTTTAACAGTCAACTTGGGATCCTTTACAAAGCACTGGTCAGGACTCGAACCTACGCCGACTGGCTTGTTAGGCCAACATCGTACCTCGAGACCAGCTGGGGAGGCTTGGACACCATTTGCATTTAAAGACGACCACTTTTAGTTTCTGGGAAACAACCAAAATAACTAAATACCTCCCAATATGGGTATTTCCGGTGTCAGATTGATACCAGAAAATCTGCTGAAAATGACCGAATACCACCCAAAATGAATATATTCAGAATTAAGGCGATGTACAGAAGCCAAAAATCGAGAATATTGTCATTTCGATAAAACCAATCATTTCAAACGATTTGTTATCTGACTTTGATCATATCCTATGGCCGATTCGTCGTGCATTTTCAGACTTTAAACACATCGCCAGGAATCAATGAATTTGGAACGTTCAAATAGTACAATACCACATTTTATTAATGTTGAGGCCACATATATCGATCAAAGCAGGTATAGTTTTAAATAGTCTTTGAATTTCTTTTCTTTCCATAACTTTTGAGCCACACATCAAATTTTTATGAAGTTTGTTATTTGTAAGTTTGAGAGATGACTCGTTTATATGACACTAGTTATGTTCAAATAAGTCATGTAATCTTTGAGGTAATAGACTTGCGTTGTTTTATTAACAATTTAATGCATAATGGTTGCTTGAGTTCGATAATAATGAAATGAAATGGGAACGTATAGGGCAGCCAAACTTTGAAACCACGTGTTCAATCATAATTCATTAGTTAACCCTTAACTAGCCCGCTCATCTCATAATAATATTGATCAAGTCGATTGTGTAGTTACTGAGATAATGAAGTTTCGTGATTTTCACATTTCGGTACTTTACAAACGCAGTTACAGTCCGATTACAGTAAAATTCAATAGGGTGTTATGAGGCAGCTAGACTTATTATTTGACACTAATTTTGTGGAAATCGGGTCAGCCATCTCTGAGAAAAGTGAGTGAGTTCAAGTAGTCTTCGGAATATGTTCCTTTTCGTAGCTGGATTTCACATTTTTAAACATAACAGGCAAAGTAATAGTCCGATTGCAAAAAAAAATCAATAGGGTCTTATGGGGCAACTAGACCTTCCATTTGACACTGGTTTTATGAAAATCGGTTCAGCCATCTCTGAGATACATGAGTGAGGTTAAGTAGTCTTCAAAACACGTTTCTTGTCATAACTTTTGAACCACAAATTCAATCTTTATGAAATTCAAAAGTTGAGGGTATTTTAGGTAGCCCGTTCATTTGAAACCAATTTTGTTCAAATCGGTTGATTTTTACATTTTGATACATAACCTCTAAACTAAAAATCCGATTACAATGAAATTTAAAAGGGTCTTAGGTCTCGTACCTTTCATTTACAATTAATTTCATGAAAATCGGTCCAGCCATCTCTGAGAAAAGTGAGTGAGAATAAAAATCTGCACATACACACACACACATACACACATACACACACATACACACACACATACAGAAACAGCTCAGCTCGTCGAGCTGAGTCGAGTTATATATGCCATTCGGCACTTTGGAGCACGCTTATCCTTTCGGTTTTGCAAGTGATTGCTATACCTTTCTAGGAGAAAGGCAAAAACATTCTTAAAATAGTGAAAAAAGCCTTGGCGGAAGCGGCCAACAAAGCTGTCTTAGTGCAGCAAGTGTAAGGGCATCTACCTTGCCCAATAAGAGGTAAACAGTGTTTCTTTTGAAAAGCAAGTGCTAATCGCTATAAAATTTTTATGAACCAGACTAACTGGTAAAGCCAGAGTTGGCTTAAATGATAACTACAGTACAATTGATGAACTTATCAGTGGTATCAAAACGATATGCAAGGATACAACCTCACTCGAAACCGTTATTGCACAAATAAAAGCGATAAAGGTTAAAGCAAACGATATGCGTGATTATTGCGATAGCATTGAAAAATGTTGCGCAAAATTAAAGACAATATATATAGGTCAGGCTATACCAGCGCCAGTAGCGGAAAAAATGGCGATAAAAGCTGGTATTGACGCCATGATCAGTAATGTTAACCCAGAATTGAGGTTAATTTTGAAGGCTGGCACTTTTAAGACCCTTGCGGAGGCAATCACAAAGGTCGAGGAAAATAGTCAACAGGGGTCAGGTAACGAAACGCAAATATTATCCTTTGTAAGAACAGGAGGACAGGTGCCTCCTGGTAGCTTCAGAAGGAGAGGAAATTTCCGAAATAACCAAAACCATGCTAGAAATTTCCACCAGAATAATAATTTTGATCAAAATAGGTACAGTAGGTTTCCGTTTTTGGCAACAAAATTTTGAATTTCAGTTGCCAAAACTGGAACCGTGCCAAAAAAAGAAAACCTTTTTTGACATCAATTAATTCAATTTGAGACTTCAAAATTATTATGAAAATTAATTATTTATATGATTAAATGGGGTTTTAACAAAGTTCGTCTTATATAACGTACAGTAACAACAAATTTCACATTTATCGTCACTTTTATTCTCTCGCAGCACTTGTACAACAGTGTCTGTCACGTCAAACTTTCTGTTCCATTTGAAAGCAAACAAGTGTAAAAGACGGCTGGTTTTGGATTGCCAGACCTGTTATATACGACAGTGCGTTATTTACAGTTGGAGTCAAATACACGTTAAATTTAAGTTACCCATAAATAAGAGAAATTTCACCCATATTTGAAAAAGTTGCACGATTTTGTATTGACTAAAATTTTACCCATTTGATGAGTAACAGCTACCAATTAGTCTTTTGATCAATTTTTAATTGATTTTCAAAATTTGAATTTTGTACTTTGTGAAATATCACTCTAGGGGAACTGCATTTAATCACGCTTGCTTTATTTGAAATAAATTATGAAAAACATAAACTTTGCGTGTAAACAAACATAAAAAAGAAGACAAAAGACCTCGTGGAGGAATTCCATCGATACAAAATTATTGACAGAACAATCCCCACATAACTAAGCATATGTCTACGGAACACATAGGAGTAAATATGTTTCAAACCTGATCAAAGGTGAAAAACTCAAAGTAAGTAAACTTTGTTGTGTAGTGTTTCATTTTGAAGTGTGATGTTTGCTTGATCATTTGACAGCTTGTCAACATCCAAAAGTTATGTTTACGGTCATAACGAGAGGTTTGAACCGACCGCAATTGAACAGTTTTTTGTTGATGATAGTTACGCTTTGATACCGTAAGCTGAAATATAACGTTTCGAAGATAAACAAGCGATTTATAAATAGAACGACGATAGACATTGTTAAAGAAGGTTAATCGAACAGAAATGGGTACTAAGCGCGTAAGGTTTTCTCTCCAAATACTCTGGTGGTCGTCATCAATGGTATAAAATCAAAAATATTTGTTTTTACAAGTTAAGTTAAAATTAAATAAGTTATGTTTCCGGTAATATCCGGTTGAACGGCTTATATTACGTAAAAGGGCTTATATTTTGGGTTATATTGGTGAAGAAAAAACCTTCCGGATTATTCCGGTTTCGTGTTTTATCGCTCTGTAAAAATAATCAAGAAATAATTTTATTTTCGCTTCTGGGATAGTTGTAGCCATGGTTACAATAATGAAACTTTGTCCAACGATGGAGAAGTGTACCGAAAAGTCATTTAATGATAAATTAAAGTATTTGTATGAATTTTGAGCCGAACATGACTTAATTTAGGATTTATTATAGGAACGGGCATATATCACTTTTAGGTCGGTTACTCTATGCAAAAAATATGCCCAAATCCACTCATAAGTTTTTGTTATCACCAGGGCCGGATTTGGGCGTTGGGGGCCCGGGGCAGATTTTTGTGTGGGGCCGGTTTTTGTTGTGCTACGCCTTCACAACCGCTAGAAGGTGACGAGCAAAAAAAGGTCTTCACTTTGTCTAGGGGGGCCCGTCGAGTCGAGAGGCCCGGGGCATTTGCCCCCTTGGTCCCTCTCAAATCTAAGCCTGGTCATCACTATGTGATACGTTTTCAGTGCAGAAAAAATATTAAAATAATTATGATCAGGTTTGATGTTCTAAGTGTTCCACTGTGCGGCATATCAATAGTGTTGGTAGTTGAGCTCGTTGGAAACCATCAGGCGTAAGATGTTTTCAGTTTCAGTTGAATCAGTTTCAACCTAGAACGGGTGTCAAAATCAGCTCAGTTTGTTGTATAAATCGTTGTATACTATGTACTATAAAATGTTGCCAAAAACGGAACCCTTTGTTGCCAAAATCGGAGTGTTCCAAAAACGGAGCATGCCAAAAACGGAACATGCCAAAAACGGAAACCTACTGTACAACAATAATTTCCGCCCTAGAGGAAATTTTCAGAGAAATTTCCAAGGGTTTGGAAATAACTATAGAGGCCGACGCGGTAACAACCGTCATGTGTATAACATCCAAGCTGAACGACCACCGCCAGGAATAGAACAACTACAACAGTTGTTACCTGGTATGATGATTGGTCCAGTAAACCATCAACAACAGGGGATGCAGCAACAAGCTGTACCCCAAGTACAACAGCCAGTCTACCAACAACCAAATTTTTTTGGCCAAATTCAGAGAGGGTAACTAATGTCCTCTCTATGAATCTAAATGCATCGAATTATGTCACTATAAAAACATTAATGACTAATTGCAAATGTTTCTTCATTGTTGACAGTGGAGCGAACATTTCAATTGTTAAAGGAGAAAAAATTTTACCCAATCAAAGAATTGATGTAGGAAGAAAATACAAAATAAACGGTATTACAAATAATGCCATTGAGACTATTGCAGAGACAGAAACGTGTCTCGTCACAGAAGAAAATCTGTCATTTGTACATAATTTCCAAATTGTAAATAATGATTTTCCCATACCTACAGATGGTATACTTGGACGCGACTTCTTAGTCAAATACAAGTGTACTATCATTACCAATACAAGATAACGCAAATAGTGCTTTTACAATACCGGCTAGGTGCGAAATAATTAGAAGCGTACCTAATTTTACTGTAACAGAGGACTCTGTAGTCCTTTCACAAGAAATACAACCAGGTGTTTTTTGTGGAAACACTATAGTGTCTTCCACATCTAAATATATTAAATTTATAAATACTATTGAGAATCAAGTAGTTGTACATAATTTCAAACCGAAAATAGATTCTCATAAAAATTACAATAGAGTAGATAACAAAAATAGCAAAACTCGTCATGATGATTCAAGATTAAACGAGTTAAAATCACATCTAGACTCATCTCAAATACCATTTACAGGTAAACATAAACTAATGAACTTGATTGCTAGATATCAAGATGTATTTTGTTTGCCGAACGAACAGCTATCAACGAATAATTTTTACGAACAGAATATAAATTTGCAAAACGAATCGCAAGTTTATATACCCAATTATAAACAGATCCATTCTGGATGAGATCAAAAAGCAAATTAATAAATTGATATCAGATGACATAATTGAGCCATCGTTATCTAATTTTAATTCACCTATTCTATTAGTGCCCAAAAAGTCTGAAAACAATGAAAAGAAATGGGGATTAGTTGTTGATTTTCGACAACTGAATAAGAAAATACTGGTAGATAAATTTCCATTGCCACGTATAGATTCAATTTTAGATCAGCTAGGTAGAGCAAAGTACTTTACCACCCTTGATCTAATGGCTGGTTTTCACCAGATATCTTTGGCGGAGGAAGCTAGGGAATTTACAGCATTTTCTTCCCCCGAAGGACATTTTCAGTTCAAACGACTACCATTCGGGTTGAACATTAGTCCAAACAGCTTTCAGCGAATGATGAATATCGCTTTAGCAGGATTGACGCCTGAATGTGCGTTTGTGTATATCGACGATATAGTCGTGATTGGATGCTCGATTGATCATCATTTAAACAATCTAGAGCAAATTTTTCAAAGGTTAAGGCATTATAATTTTAAATTAACCCACAAAAATGCAAATTTTGTAGAACCGAAGTTACTTACTTAGGTCATAAAATAACATGTAATGGAATTTTACCGGATGACTCTAAATTTCAAACAATTAGAGATTATCCAGAACCTACAAATATAGACGAAGTGCGTCGTTTTGTAGCGTTCTATAATTATTATCGCAAATTTGTTCCAAATTTTGCGCACATAGCTAAACCTTTAAATAGTTTACTAAAAAAGAATACAACATTTTCATGGAACGATGAACGAAGACAGAGCTTCTTACGCCTAAAACGTCATCTCTTATCTCCCAGGATCCTTCAATATCCTGATTTTACAAAAGATTTTATCGTAACAACAGATGCGTCAGATGTTGCATGTGGAGCAATTCTGTCACAGTTACATGGAAGCTACGGTTTGCCAATTGCATTCGCTAGCAAAAGTTTTACAAAAGGAGAAAAATCCAAACCAGTAATTGAAAAAGAGTTAACTGCCATACATTGGGCAATTGACTACTTTAAACCATACCTTTACGGTCGAAGGTTTAAAATTAGAACAGACCACAGACCGTTAGTTTATTTATTTGGTATGAATAAGCCAACTTCTAAACTCACAAGAATGAGACTTGATTTAGAAGAATATGATTTCGATATTGAATATTTGCCAGGAAAAGCAAATGTCGGAGCCGACGCGCTTTCTCGGATACCAACAAAGTCAGAAGATCTAAAGTCTATGATATTGACGGTAAATACACGCTCGATGACGAATAAACTCAAGCAACACAATAATTCCAGACGTTTGAACGAAACCAACAATGAGATTGATCACCCCATTGTTTGGCGAACTGAAAACCCGTCTGAAGTCAACAAATTACTCAAATTTCATTGTGAGGTGCACCAACGCAATCAGTTGAAAATTATTTTAACGAACCACAACCAAAAAAAAATGCTTAGGCTCAGTAATAGTACCATTGAAATATAATAATGGAAGTCGAACATTAGAGTTTGGACTTCTGGAAATCTCTAAACTATTAAAAGATTACAAAAGAGATAAGGTAGCGCTACCAGAAGATGATATCTTTTTCAAATATTATTCCCTGCAAGCATTGAAGGAAATCGTGAAACATGCCATTTCCAGCTATAACATTATTATTTACAAACCGCCACGGTTCATAAATGAGCAGGATGAAATTAAACAAATATTGACGCGTCACCATATGACCCCTACGGGAGGACATATTGGACAACACCGGTTATATTTAAAGCTAAGAGAATATTACAAATGGAAAAATATGAAAAACGATATAAGTAATTTCGTTAGAAATTGCGAAAAATGCAAAATCAATAAGGTTAGAAGACATACAAAGGAAGCGACTGTGGTGACGACAACACCTTCTAAACCATTCGAAGTACTTTCTGCAGACACCGTTGGACCATTCACAAGAACAAATAATGGCAATAGATACATACTTACAATTCAATGCAACTTAACGAAATATATTGTTCTCATACCCATACCAACAAAAGAAGCAGCGGTGATTGCAAAAGCACTTGTCGAAAATGTTATTTTAATATATGGTAATTTTATGGAACTACGTACAGATCAAAGAACTGAATATAAAAACGAAGTTCTTGATCAGGTATGTAAGCTTTTAGAAATTAAACAAACATTTTCAACCCCATACCATCCAGAGTCAATAGGTGCTTTGGAGCGAAATCATAGATGCTTGAACGAGTATCTACGATCTTTCACCAATGTACACCAATCTGACTGGGATGAATGGATAAAATTCTATTCATTTACGTTCAATACAACACGTCACGTGGAACACAATTACACACCGTACGAATTGATATTCGGACGAAAAGCTGTACTACCTCAAGATTTAGAAACAAACAAACCACATGTTGAACCAATTTACAATTTAGAAGATTATTACAATGAGTTGAGATTTAGATTACAAAATACCAACATGTTAGCACACCAAAACCTCGTGAATAAAAAAGAGCATAGACAAATAACATTAAACAACGAAACAAATCCGATTCACGTGAAAATAGGAGATCAAGTCTATATAACTAACGAAAATAGACGAAAGCTTGATCCAATTTATATAGGTCCTTTTGCCGTCATTGAAATACAAGAACCAAATTGCACAATCAAAAACACAGCGACTCAAAAACAAATGGTAGTTCACAAAAACAGAATTATTAAAGCCTAATACCAAAAGAAAGGATTATCATTATAAAAATAATTCAATTTATCAAGATTGTAAAGGAAGCTGCATGAGTCAAATTTTTTCCAATTTCTATCTAACTGTTGACAACAATTTATTGAAAAATTACTTTCTTACGTGCAGTAATTTTTTTTTTGAAGGGTGAGATGTGGTGAAATATTCCCACGTCTTTTCATTCCCACGCTTAAAAATGTAGCCTAGATCTTTACGATCCTGGTACTTAATTTACGGACTGTGAAGATGATTTTTTGCGGACAAGTAGTAATTATAACCACGGTGTTGAAACCGGTAACCATTCTAAAACAGGAATATTAGAAAAAATAAAATTCAACGAATTACCATCGTTCCATGTGAACAATAATACCAGTGTAGATGCAATGCACGACCTGTTCAGTGGAGGAGTTTGTAAATATGGTTTAACATCAGCCTTGAACTATTTCATATATATAAAAAAAATTCAAGTTGATTGATTTCAATATGCGAAAGCATTTCGTAGGGCAGTCATTATCAGATCCTGGATTAAGACGTATACCAGATTTTAGTGAAGCGCACAATAAAAACAAAAGATCTAAAACCGTGGTTATGAGAACGACAGCAAATGAAATGAGAGCACTCTGTCATAACTTTTCGTTTATTGTGGGACCATTCGTTCCTGCCGATGATGATGTTTGGGCGTACTGTAAGAATATAATCAAAATGACTGATAAAATTCTTTCGCAGACATTCACCAACGATGACTTAATTGAGTTAAGGGAACTGATTTAATCACATCACTGTTTTTACATAGAACTTTTTGACGAATACCTGGAACCAAAACATCACTTCTTGGTTCACTATCCAAAAGTGATAGAAGATAGTGGCCCTGTTGTCAATATGATGTGCTTCAGAAACGAGTCAAAACATCAAGGATTTAAAGAGTATTCCCACGCGATTACGAGTCGTGTGAATATTGGGTATACGCTGTGTGTGAAATCGTGTTCACAATTTGCAAACGATTTATACCACAATTTATTTTTGCGATTTTGAAGACAATTTCAGGTCATAAAAATTAAAACCCAGACTATATGTACAAAAGCTAGAAACAACACATCCCTTCGATGAAGATCACTTTGTCGGCTTTGCGTCTTCTTGCGTTTATAAAGGTACACAATTCAAATCAGGACAATTCGTAATACAAAATATTGATTCCACGGAAATATTGGCAGAAATTGAAGAATTCATTGAACACAATAAATCACTTTTCATAACAGCCCGAAAATGGGTAATAGGACCTTTTGACGAACATTATTTGGCAAGAAAAGCTACCCAACGCACAGATACGATGGTGTTATTTTCGATTGATACTATCATTGGGCCCCCATTTTCGATATCCCAGCAAACAATTTTGTCGATTTACAGCTTAATAAGCTATTATTCAGTGGATTTCGGCTGAACTATAGCTTAACAAGCTGTTATACAACAAAATTGTTTGTTGGGATGTACCATAAAAAACGATTATTATTTTAGGATTAAGAATAATTTCTTTTAGCTTGTAAAAATAAAGTTTGTTGTTGTTGAATGTATATTAATGTGTTTTGATTTGAGTACATTCAACAAGTTTTCATAGTCGAATCAAACAAGCTGATAGATTCAAAACAAATTTGAGTGGTTGTGAATATCCAAGTGCTAAGCGTGGTTCACCTAAAATTTCATACCCAAATTGTTAGAATTTCAAAGTCGACTTATATGCATTTCATACGATTGAAATAGAAAACACATAGTTTTAAAAAAAATCACTCCAAACCCCTTTAACATCCATAATGCTCTTTAAAATTTTCATACGACATCCTTATGACATCTATAATGCTCCATATAATTTTCGTATAAGATTCTTGTGGTTTTCAAATTGTGTTGTTGCGAAAATCATAACACATCAGAAATGCTACGCTCATACCACATCCGTATGAATTTCGAACGAAATTCTTTTGGTTAAATTTTATAAGCATTTCGTATGACATTCGATCGATTTATTTCCTCAGTGTATTTTTGCGCCCGATTTTTAAAGTTTCCATGCGATTTTATATGGGAAAATCCACTTTTTCAACACTTATTCTCTAGAGATGACCAGTTGACTCCTAAAAATAAATCAATACAAGATATTTGTAGGAAATTTTTCTGGGAAAAACTCTTCTGAAGATCGTAAGGGGCTACGATGCTTGTAGAAAAAGTTATTCACCTCAAACCGATTGAATATCTGACGAACGACTCACCATTGAATTTTTCTAGCAATACTGCTGTAGCATGCTGATGTTGCAAATTCAACCATGTGATTAAACAAGATACCGCGTAAAATTTATCTTGGAGGATTCTCCGAAGATACTTTGGGCAAAAAACACACTTTCAAGCTTAAATCTACGCGAAATTATTTCTCATCCTCAAGCAACTTTGCAATAGCAGCATGCTGTTGCAGTGTTGCTGGAAAATTCAATGGTGAGCCGTTCGTCAGACATTCAATCATTTTGGAGTCAATAACTTTTTTTACAGGCATCGTAGCACCTTACGGTCTTCAGAAGAGTTTTTCCGAGGAAAATCTTCTACAAATATCATGTTTCGATATATTTTTAGGAGTCAACTGGACATCTACAGAGAATAAGTTCTAGAAAAGTAGATTCTTTCATATGAAATCGTATGGAAACTTTAAAAATCGGGCGCAAAAATATAGTTCCACCGATCGAAATGAAAAGTTACACAGTTCTTATAGGAGCCATAAGGAACACGAAAAGTGCATGAGAGCTAACATTTATTTTTGTCCCACCCTACTGTACATCTCCCTGGTCCATTCTGATCTCGAAACGAATTCCGAAGTGTGGTGTCCATTCAAGTTCGTACGTTACGCCCTACGTTTTCTGCCATGGCAGGATCCGCAGCAGTTACCAGAGTATTCTGATCGTTGCCAACTTTTAGGCATGGAAACACTGCATAAAATACGTTTTGATGCACAGGCTACCTTCGTATTCAAAATTCTGACTGGTGAGATTGCGCCCCAAGAATTTTACAGCGATTAGATTTAGACGAAGGAATTTCCTTTCTCTGCCCCAGCGTCATGCATCTTATGGACAACATGATCCCATTCGCTTTATGTCAGCAAGCTTCAACACCGTTGCAGCCTCATTTGACATGTCGGTAAATATGTTCAAGCAACTTCTCCGTAGTGATTTGTCTTTCCTGGTTAAGTATTCGAGGAAACTTATTTAAGAAATTTTGGTCATATGATCGCTATGAGATAGCTGACAAACAATGGGTTTGTATGGCAGAATCTCACCCCGGCTTACGGTACTCAACTGATGCAATATTCAGTGAAATTTCCGCTTTTTCCTGGTTTCAAACAATTACAAGTTTTTCCCGGTTTTCCAGGTTACGTGGCCACCCAAATTTGATGAGTAGTGGAATGCCCATGGCGAAATCCAAACCGTTTATTTGCAAAAATTAGAATTTTCATTGATGTGTGACTGTAAGATCCTGTTAGAAATAAATCTCTTAAACAGTTTACTTATTGAGGAAAGCAAAGTTTTTCAACTTAAGTCTCAACATTTTTATTTCTCAGAAAAAATCTATGTTGAATCTCTTCTTTGCGAACATTTTTCAAACGAATTAGAAGTTGAAGATTTTCGTCAATTGAGTCCTAAAGCTATGCCAGTTTTGATGGATCATTTGAAAAAGAGCGGGTTTCTGAGCAAACGTTATTTTTCAAATATGTTTATCATTGTTCTTTGATTTTTAAATGATGAATAAAAAGTTAAAGGGTATGTGCTTGATTGCACAAACGTAGGCTTGTCGTGGGACTACGGTGGGTGTAAAGATTTAATCCTGCCATAGCCATAGTATATAACACACACCAAACGTACAAATACCATACACAATAATCCATGAACATTTCACAAAAACCACATACACCTGTCAAAAACCACAGCATACAAATAACAATACTCACATGAACTGCCCATAAATGCATAACAATCTCATGTAATTTCTCATCACTTTATGCTTAAACCACAAAAACTTCTTCACATACCCGGTGCTCCCAAAAAATCGCAAGAAAAAGCTTTTTATTGCTAAATTGATTAGAAAAATATGAATTTTGGTCAGTCCCATTTTACAAATAAACGCAAAACAAGCTCAGTGCTGAAAATAACTAGCATAAAATTATGGTCACTATCATAGAAATATCAATTGTAGTACAATAGGAAAAATAATTAACTTTTTGGCTATACCTCGGATAAATGCATATTTGCACACACATGTTATACACACATACTCAGATACACGTAATACACACACACACACGCACACACACACACACGCGCACACGCACACACACACACACACACACACACACACACACACACACTAGACTGGACAAGGTTACATGGGAAAAAAGCGATGTTGTTATTTTTTCGATCCCATGCACTTTTCGTGTTCTATATGGGTCCCATAACAACTGTGTAACAATTCAGATCGATCGGTGAAACGCCCGATTTTTAAATCTTCCATACGATTTTAAATGGGAAAAACCACTTTTCCAAAACTTTTCCTATAAAAATGTCCAGTTGGCTCCTAAAAATATATCAATACATGATATTTATAGGAAATTTTCCTAAGAAAAACTCTTCTGAAGACCGCAAGGCGCTACCTTGCTAGTGAAAAAAGATATCCACCCAACCATGTGATGAGAAATGATATCGCTTAAATTTATCTTGGAGGCTTTCCCGAAGATACTATGAGCAAAAACCACACTTTGAAAATTAATTCCACGCGAAATTATTTCTCATCCTCAAGCAAGTTTGCAATAGCAGCATGCTGTAACAGTGTTGCTGGAAAATTTCAATGGTGAGCCGTCCGTCAGACATTCAATCAGTTTGGGTTGAATAGCTGTTTCTACAAGCATCGTAGCGCCTTACGGTCTTAAGAATAGTTTTTCCCAGCAAAATTTCCTACAAATATCATATATTGATATACTTTTAACAGCCAACTAGACATCTCTAGAGAATAAGTATTGAAAAAGTGGATTTTCCCATATAAAATCGAATGGAAACTTTAAAATTCGGGCGTTTCACTGATCGATCTGAAAAGTTACACAGTTGTTATGGGACCCATAAGGAACACGAAAAGTGCATGGGAGCTAACATTTATTTTTTGTTCCACGTTAGGGCACACACGAACACTCACGCACACCCACACACACACGCACTCACATACACGCACACATACACACAAACGCACAAATACACATACACACATACGCGCAAATACACATACACACACGCACACATACACATACACATACACACGTTACTTACACATACACACACACGTTACTTACACATACACACACGCCACACACACTATTCACACACCCACACGCTACTCAGACACATACACTTGATATACGACACACTATACCTACACTATCGGCAGCACCCAAACGGCTTCCAAGTCTTCCAATGGTCCCTAGTGCCGTTCACATCCAATTTCGGGCTGTATTCCACAACGATATCTGAATTAGATTACCACTGGTGGGGTCCAACTCAGATCGAAGGGAAGCCGAACTGTTCGTTCGCCTTGACGGTCGACCAGGAAATGATCTTCTCTCAACACGGAATGTCCTTTTAAAGCGTCACTCAGTGTGGGGAACTTGGGTCTTTGGGAGAAGAACCAATCACGTGGAAGCATCTCTGCTTTCTATCTTCGTCGCTTACGTTAGTTGATGAATGCGATGCAAATTGGCTGGCATTGCTAGCCAATGACTGAATGCGTGAAATCATTTCGTCTATGTTCTATGTATGTTATTTTTCATACGATTGGTATATTTCCCTAACGCAGACTTCAACTGCGTTAGGGAAATATACCAATCGTATGAAAAATGTATGTGGATATTCGACCTTCAAACTTTTCCGCAATCTTCACGGAGTAATAAGAAAACGCCAACTAAAATTATCATGTTATACAAATCTTGTATATTCGAGCTTTCCAACGGTATATTAACTGTAGAAATCGAAACAGTTGTTTGAGCGCTATTAGCATCTAAAATTTTCCATTCCGCCAACCAAAAACGTTACATGTTCAATCCAGTTTTCACAGAATGTACCTTAGTATTGTGAAGAAAGACGTAGTCCCACGTCAAAAACTGCTCGAAATGTCTTAAATGACAGCTCGCCTATGTACGGTGTATGGGCGAAATGTCATATGACATTTCGAGAAGTTTTTGCCTTTCTCCTAGAAAGGTATAGCAATCACTGGAAAAACCAAAGGTATAAAAGTGGTCCCAATGGCCGAATGTCATATACCATATATAATGTCATATACCATATATATATATACCATCATATATATGTTCGACGAACTGAGCATTTTCTGTATGTATGTATGTATGTGTGTGTGTGTGTGTGTGTGTGTATGTATGTGCAACTTTTTTTTCTCACTCACTTTTCTCAGAGATGGCTGGACCGATTTTCATAAAATTAATTGCAATTGAAAGGTCTAGTTGCGCCATAGGTTGCAATTGAATTTTATTGTAATCGGATTTTTAGTTTAGAGGTTATGTATCAAAATGTAAAAACCACGAAACATCAATATCTCAGAAACCACACAACCAATTTTTAGAAAATTGGTTTCAAATGATCGGGCTGTCTCCAGAACCCTTAACTTTTGAATTTCGTTATGATTGAACATATGGTTCAAAAGTTATGTAAAGAAAAGTTATCCTGAGGTTGTTTAAACTCACTCATTTATCTCAGAGATGGCTGAACCGATTTTCACAAAATTAGTGTCAAATGAAAGGTCTAGTTGCCCCATAGGTTGCTATTGAATTTCATTGCAATCGGATTGTAACTTTGTCCGTTGTTCATGAAAATGTGAAATCACATAATGAAGGTAAACATATTGACTTCCTCCTAACGATCACTGGCTAAATAAAAGGTAGAAAAGTGAACCAAATGGCCGAATGTCATATACTACTCGACTCAGTTAGACGAATCGAGCATTTTCTGCATATAAGCATGTATAGGTCTATATGTTTGTGTGTGGGTGTGTACGTGTGTATGTGCACCTTTTTTCGCACTCACTATTCTCAGAGATGGTCTGACCGAACAGATTTCAATGAAATTAATTGCAAATGAAAGGTCTAGTTGCCCTATAAGACCCTATTGAATTTTATTGTAATCTGATTTCTAGTTTAGAGGTTATGTATCAAAGTGTAAAAATCACGAAACATCAATATCTCAGAAACCACACATCTGATTTGATTTAAATTAGTTTCAAATGAACGGGCTACCTTAAAAACCCTTAACTTTTGAATTTCATGAAGATTGAACATGTGGTTCAGAAGCTATGGAAAGAAACGTGTTCTGGAGACTATTTAATCTCACTCATGTTTCTCAGAGATGGCTGGCCCGATTTTTATAAAATTAGTGTCATATGAAAGGTCTTGTTGCCCCATAAGACCCTGATGATTTTTTTTTACAAACGGATTATTACTTTGCCTGTTATGTTTAAAAATGTGAAATCCAGCTATGAAAAGAAACATATTCCAAGACAACTTACTTGGACTCACTCATATTTCTCAGAGATGGTTGACCCGATTTCCACAGAATTAGTATCAAATAAAAGTTCTACCTACCTCATAACACCCTATTGAATTTTGCAGTAATCGGACTGTAACTTCGTCTGTAATGTATCGAAATGTGAAAATCACGAAACTTCATTATCTTAGAAACTACACAACCGATTTGAACACTATTGATATCAGTTGAACGGGCTAGTTAAGGGTTAACTGATGAATTATGATTGAACACGTGGTTTCAAAGTTTGGCTGCCCCATACGTTACCTTTTCATTTGATTGTAATCAAACTTAAGCAAGCGTTATGTTTTAATTTGTAAAACAACGAAAGTCTATTATCTCAAGTATAACACGACTTATTTGAACATAACTAGTGTCATACAAATGAGTCATCTCTCAAACTTACAAATAACAAACTTCATAACAATTTGATATGCTGTTTAAAAGTGTTAGAAAGAAAAGAAATTCAAAGACTATTCAACACTTTACCTGCTTCGATCAATATATATGGCCTCAACACGATTTAAATGTGGTATCGTACTATCTGAACGTTCCCGGCATCGCTCGTGATTAAATTGTTCGAAATTAAGAGTCATTGCTTTTATTTCGCTATTTCTTAAGTACTAACATTACGTCCATTTTCATATCTTATACTTTAATTACAACATCCATATTTTAGAACCCAAAGAGTGGATAAACATTTATTGGATTTAAGCATTCATGTAAATCTATTTTTACAAATAATAAGTCTGACCGCTAGGTGGATTAATTTAGGTTTTTATTGCATGGTAATACATGTTTGAAATTATGGCACATTCCAGAAATACATAATTGTCGTTACAAACTAAGAGGCGCAGCAACGCGGGCTGGGTATCATCTATTTTATAGATATAGAAAAAGAAGAAGAAAATTTATCGCAAGAATTTCGCAAATCAACGTTATGCGATGAAACATTTACATTGGTCATGGTAATGATCTATCGTAGTAGTTTGTGCGAGGTAACCAGTGCAGTTATAAGCTAACGGGTGACAACTGAAATTTTGTTGCTCTCCAGTTGTTTTTGCACACCAAGGAACATGAAATCATACAGAAATCTTCGACAGGACTGTTCTGAAGCAGATTCGTTGGATTGGGTAAAGAGTGTCCGGGACCAAATTGCATCACAAAAAAATTGGTATTTTCCACTCATTCAACCAATCGCCTTCTAAGGTAGTAAAATAAAACAGGATATTTTATATATTTTTTGCCTTTCTCCTAGTAAAATAAAACAGGACATTTTATATATTTTTTGCCTTTCTCCTAGAAAGGTATAGCAATCACTTGCAAAACCGAAAGTAAAAAAGAGCTCCAAAGGGCCGAATGGCATATATCACTCGACTCAGCTCGACGAGCTGAGCATTTTCTGTATGTGTGTGTGTGTGTGTGCGTGTGTGTGTGTGTGTGTAAGTGTGTGTGTGTATGTGCAGATTTTTATTCTCACTCACTTTTCTCAGAGATGGCTGGACCGATTTTTTTTAGAATAGGCGTATTAACGTCAAGTTTCTTTAAAAAAAATAAAAAAAAATCAACTCTCTTTTTTTTAATTGAAATTTAATGTTTATTTTAAATTTTTTTTTGATAAAAAAAATTTTTTTTTGTACAGTGTATATATTTTTTATGGTGCATTTTTAATTCCCTACAACTCATTCTCAGACAGTTTTTCTATACAACCAACGGTTTCTGGGCTACAATGTTTCGAATAAAACCTATGCCAAAAGGCATACGCCCTTTTAGAATGTAACTCATGGGTGAAAAAAATCTCTCCACCTGCGAAAAATGCTCAGTTTGCTAAGCCAAATACGTGTGCAACGTTTCATTCAAATCAAAAATGGTCGATATTCGGCCATAGGTCATTTGGCGCGATCTTGCTCTATAATGAATCAAAATATGAAAATCACGAAACTTTATTATCTCAAAAATTACACAACCGATTTGAACAAAATTGGTATAAAATGAACAAGTTATCTTCAAAACGCTTAACTAATGAATTTTATAATGATTGAACATGAGACTGGCCGTTTTCGAGACTATCGATCCTAATGAGCGCCGGACAGAAATACTACAAGGTATACAGCCCTAGGGGTTGTATGAAATGGTGACGTAGGACAAATATAAATGTTTTTCACTATTGTTTACCATATATCACTACGCCTGTTATACACCGTGTATCTAACACAGGTATAAGGGCTTCACAAGGGTGGGGCTTATTTTCAAAAATGTTTGCGGGACCCGTTTTCCCAGGCAAAAAGACCTCCTTGAGGTTTAATAAGCAAAATATAAAAAATTGGTTAAATTTCATTAAGGTCTAGAGGTGGCACACAGGGTCTAAAGGTCAAATTTGAAACGAAAGCAATTTTTAAACAAAACTTATACCAATATAGATAAACACGCGATTTTGTGACCCTCTTGGGTGTAAATTTAATCCGTTTTGCGTTAAAACGTTTAAAGTTTTTGAGAAATTCGCAATTTCAGTGTACACTCTTGTAATCTAGGGTTATGTGATGATAAGCAAATGGACAAGATGCCTGTATTAGTGAACACGTCACATGTTCTCGAATATATTCTTACAATAGACATCATTGTTCCTCCGAAAAGAGAGTAAAAGAGAAAGAAAGAGGATGGGAAAAGAGAAACTTAAAAACGTCAAATGCTTGAAACTTACCAGCTTCCTAAATTTCAGTACAAGCAATACAAGCAACTTGTTGGAAGCAACTGAAGCAGAACTGGGAACACGATCTTAACTAACCGTTCTCTGTTTGCCCGATGGGCTCTCCCATGACAGCAAGACTGTCACTGCGACAGATGCCCGGTAGGCAACATGAGTGTCATCCGGTATAGACGACCATATTGTTTTTACAAGTACCTAGTTAATAAACGATAGATATTTTAATTCGTTTACTACGCGGTTAATAGTAATAAGTTCGTTCCACTTAGTGTTAATTTCACTTGTAGATGTAACAAATTTTACACCTCAAATCATTTCTGATTTAAAATTTAACAATGATTGTAAATTAATCAATCAAAATTTTGAATTGGAATGCTCGTTCATTGGAATCCAATGAGAATGAGCTTTTTAATTTTTTAACAGTAAATAATAAACAGTGAATAACTGCAATTATAAGTGAAACTTTGTCGAAGCCTAACATTGAATTAAAATATGATCCCAATTGCGTAGTTCATAGATATGACAGAATTCAGGGTTCTGACGGTGGAGTTGCAATTGCAATCCATCGCCGAATCAAACATCGCGCTCTTCCTCATCTTGAGACAAAAGTTATTGAAACTTTGGGAATTGAAGCTCAAACTGAGCTTGGACCTTCCAGTTGGTCTCGAGCTACAATGCTGACCTAACAAGCCAGTTTTCGTGGATTAGAGTCTCGGTTCGGGAGAGACTGTTAGTGTCAGTAGGATCGTAGCGTTAGCCCCGTTAGCATCGATCATGGAATAATTCTCAAAGTAATCCCAATGGCAAAAATTTATTCAATGAATGTTCCTCATTACATTATTATATTTTATCTCCGAATAGTCCTACATGTTTTTTTTTCTCTAAGAAAGCCATCAACGATAGATTTGATACTAACAGATCAAAGACATGTATATAGTGAATTAATCACACATGCTAACTTTGTCTCTGACCATCTTCCAATAACTTTTCTTCCGGTAACCGTAAGTCATTCCCATCTGTAATTCTGTCAATTTTTAGTTAGCATCGGATTTCGGCCTATCTTTGAGTGTATTTTTAGATGTACCGATAAAAAATAGTGGTTTGTTCAACAAAAGTGGAGATCAATACCAAGTCGAATTGTCCCATTCTGAAAAGTAACCGCAAGTCAGTCCCAGAGGAAAAATAGCCGAATGTCAGTTTCAATTTAAAAAAAAAAAACATACATAATACAAAAAACTGGATAGGAAGCGGAGAAGAGAAGTTTGATATGACCGTTTATATGAAAATAAGTTGTCTAGTATCAATTATCAGTTATTGGGATTATTTATTAGTTTGAATTGGTGTTGAATTTAGGTGCAGCAATTTCCTGCTAATACTAATTCAAGACCATTTTTTTTTTTCTTGGTTCACTTCTTTGTGGATCTATCCGGAAAATCTTCAATATAGAGAAAACTTTCATCAAAATCCAGGGAATCCAAAGGTGATGCTCGAACCTCAAACGGATTTTGGTCATCCTGTCATTTGTTGTCGGTTGAACCAACTGCAGTCCCGGCTTCAGTTTCTTCATCCGAATCCTCACCGGTTGAGCTTTCATCGTTTAGTACATCATGAGATTTCACATATATTAAACTGTTTTCATGGACATACACTTCCTAACTACGAAGAATTGACAGCTTTTTACGACAAGAAATAACTGACTTGCGGTTACTTTTCACTTCGGTTTCGAATGTAACGGCAAGTCAGTCACACTCAATGTTTTTATCATAAAATCAATGATTTCAGTTGTTTTTACAACATAATTAGTGCAGGCTAGTATGCAAACTATATTTTAGCATCAATATTGCCAAAATAATTCATCTTAAATAAGTGATAACTGAGCGTGAGTAAAATATCTTTCGAAGCTGTTGTATCGATTTCATATATTTACAGATGGGACTAACTTACGATTACCGGCAGTTTTGCCATATCATATGAATCAATTGATCGAAGCCCTATGAGCCTGTTTTTATCACAGGGCTAATTGGGAAAGATATAAAACTCACATTGAAAATAATTTCAATAATGAGCTAGATTTGCAGAGCGAAGTGAATATTGATTCCGCTTTGGAAGCATTAAAATGTGCAATTGTTGATTCCAGGAATTATTCTGTTCCGAAGGCTCAAGTAAAACTTGACTCACCAATAATTGGATTCTAAAGTTTTACACGGTTGTTTGATTTTTATGTATCAGCTGAAAGAGTGTAATTTTTCGAAAAAAACTTGATTTTTACAATTTGTTTATCATTGTTCTTTGGTTTTTGAATGATGAATAAAAACCTAAATTAATCCACCTAGCGGTCAGACCCAGCCTTTCTCATTCAAACTTTTATTTGTAAAAATAGAATATATATTCACTCTTTAGGTTCTTGAATATTGATGTTGTAATCTATACATATAAAAGGTTCTAAAATATTGATGTTGTAATCTATACATATAAAAATGCAGTCCGGTCTGTCTGATCCAAATAGGCTCGAAAATTACCGAGTCGATCGACGTGAAAATTTGTTTAGGGATTTTTGGTGCCAATAAAGATTCCTATGATAGTTTGAGACCCCTCCCTCTTCTGGAAGGGAGGGGTCCCATACAAATAAAACATATATTTCTGCACAACTTAAGAACAAACCAAGCAAATTAAACCGAAATTGGCATGTGGATGTTTTAAGGGGTTACAAATATGTCCATAATAGTTGGACGCCACTCCCTTTTCTGGAAGGGAGGGGTTCCATACAAATGAAACACAAATTTCTGCACATCTCGATAACTAACCGAGTAAATGGAACCAAATTTAACATGTGGATGTTTTAAGAGGTAACAAATATGTTCCATAATCGACCTTAGGCAACATTTTAGATTGTAGGATGGCAACTTCCGGTTTCTGGAAATCAGCCAAAAATGGTCGATTTCCACCCAATATAACATCCGGATCTAGCATGATACACAGGAGCTGAAATCGACCACAGATACCATTTTGAATTCTAAGATGGCGACTTCCGGTATTGGGTGTTATTCGATAATTTTCGGCTGTTTCCCAGGAACATGTGATTCTAGTATATATATAGAATTAAGGCGATGTACAGAAGCCAAAAGTCGAGGATGTTGTCATTTCGATAAAACCAATCATTTCAAACGATTTGTTATTCGACTTTGATCATATCATATGACCGATTCGTCGTGCATATTCATATTTTAAACACCTCGCAAGGAATCAATGAATTTGGAACGTTCAAATAGTACTATACCACATTTAAAATATGTTGAGGCCACATATATCGATCGAAGCAGGTGTAGTTTTAAATATTTTAATTTCTTTTCTTTCCATAACTTTTGAGCCACATCAAATTGTAATGAAGCTTGTTATCTGTAATTCTAGAGATGACTCGTTCGACTCGTTCGTAGTTATGCTCAAATAAGTCATGTAATCTTTGAGATAATAGACTTTCGTTGTTTTATTAACAATTTAATACATAACGGTTGCTTAAGTTCGATTATAATCAAATGAAAATAGGGCAGCCTAACTTTGAAACCACATGTTCAACCATAATTCATCCGTTAACCTTAAACTAGCCCGCTTATCTGATAATAATATTGATCAAATCCGTTGTGTAGTTTCTGAGATAATGAAGTTTCGTGATTTTCACATTCCGATACATTACAGACGAAGTTACAGTTCGATTACAGCAAAATTCAATATGTTCCTTTTCATAGCTGGATTTCACATTTTTAAACATAATAGGCAAAGTAATAGTCTGATTGCAAAACAAATCAATAGGGTCTTATGGGGCAACTAGACCTTCCATTTGACATTGATTTTATGAAAATCGGTCCAGCCATTTCTGAGAAACATGAGTGAGATTAAGTAGTCACGTTTCTTGTCATAACTTTTGAACTACAAGTTCAATCTTCATGAAATTCAAAAGTTAAGGGTATTTTAGGTAGCCCGTTCACTTGAAATCAATTTTGTTCAAATCGGTTGTGTAGTTTTTGAGATAATGATGTTTCATGATTTTTACATTTTGATACCTAACCTCTGAACCAAAAATCCGATTACAATGAAATTCAATAAGGTCTTATGGGACACCGAGACCTCTCATTTGCAATTAATTTCATGAAAATCGGTCCAGCCATCTCTGAGAAAAGTGAGTGAGAATAAAAATCTGCACATACACACACACACTTACACACACACACACACACACGCACACACACACACATACAGAAAATGCTCAGCTCGACGAGCTGAGCATTTTCTGTATGTGTGTGTGTGTGTGCGTGTGTGTGTGTGTGTGTAAGTGTGTGTGTGTATGTGCAGATTTTTATTCTCACTCACTTTTCTCAGAGATGGCTGGACCGATTTTCATGAAATTAATTGCAAATGAGAGGTCTCGTTGTCCCATAAGACCTTATTGAATTTCATTGTAATCGGATTTTTGGTTCAGAGGTTAGGTATCAAAATGTAAAAATCATGAAACATCATTATCTCAAAAACTACACAACCGATTTGAACAAAATTGATTTCAAGTGAACGGGCTACCTAAAATACCCTTAACTTTTGAATTTCATGAAGATTGAACTTGTAGTTCAAAAGTTATGACAAGAAACGTGACTACTTAATCTCACTCATGTTTCTCAGAAATGGCTGGACCGATTTTCATAAAATCAATGTCAAATGGAAGGTCTAGTTGCCCCATAAGACCCTATTGATTTGTTTTGCAATCAGACTATTACTTTGCCTATTATGTTTAAAAATGTGAAATCCAGCTATGAAAAGGAACATATTGAATTTTGCTGTAATCGAACTGTAACTTCGTCTGTAATGTATCGGAATGTGAAAATCACGAAACTTCATTATCTCAGAAACTACACAACGGATTTGATCAATATTATTATCAGATAAGCGGGCTAGTTTAAGGTTAACGGATGAATTATGGTTGAACATGTGGTTTCAAAGTTAGGCTGCCCTATTTTCATTTGATTATAATCGAACTTAAGCAACCGTTATGTATTAAATTGTTAATAAAACAACGAAAGTCTATTATCTCAAAGATTACATGACTTATTTGAGCATAACTACGAACGAGTCGAACGAGTCATCTCTAGAATTACAGATAACAAGCTTCATTACAATTTGATGTGGCTCAAAAGTTATGGAAAGAAAAGAAATTAAAATATTTAAAACTACACCTGCTTCGATCGATATATGTGGCCTCAACATATTTTAAATGTGGTATAGTACTATTTGAACGTTCCAAATTCATTGATTCCTTGCGAGGTGTTTAAAATATGAATATGCACGACGAATCGGTCATATGATATGATCAAAGTCGAATAACAAATCGTTTGAAATGATTGGTTTTATCGAAATGACAACATCCTCGACTTTTGGCTTCTGTACATCGCCTTAATTCTATATATATACTAGAATCACATGTTCCTGGGAAACAGCCGAAAATTATCGAATAACACCCAATACCGGAAGTCGCCATCTTAGAATTCAAAATGGTATCTGTGGTCGATTTCAGCTCCTGTGTATCATGCTAGATCCGGATGTTATATTGGGTGGAAATCGACCATTTTTGGCTGATTTCCAGAAACCGGAAGTTGCCATCCTACAATCTAAAATGTTGCCTAAGGTCGATTATGGAACATATTTGTTACCTCTTAAAACATCCACATGTTAAATTTGGTTCCATTTACTCGGTTAGTTATCGAGATGTGCAGAAATTTGTGTTTCATTTGTATGGAACCCCTCCCTTCCAGAAAAGGGAGTGGCGTCCAACTATTATGGACATATTTGTAACCCCTTAAAACATCCACATGCCAATTTCGGTTTAATTTGCTTGGTTTGTTCTTAAGTTGTGCAGAAATATATGTTTTATTTGTATGGGACCCCTCCCTTCCAGAAGAGGGAGGGGTCTCAAACTATCATAGGAATCTTTATTGGCACCAAAAATCCCTAAACAAATTTTCACGTCGATCGACTCGGTAATTTTCGAGCCTATTTGGATCAGACAGACCGGACTGCATTTTTATATGTATAGATTACAACATCAATATTTTAGAACCTTTTATATGTATAGATTACAACATCAATATTCAAGAACCTAAAGAGTGAATATATATTCTATTTTTACAAATAAAAGTTTGAATGAGAAAGGCTGGGTCTGACCGCTAGGTGGATTAATTTAGGTTTTTATTCATCATTCAAAAACCAAAGAACAATGATAAACAAATTGTAAAAATCAAGTTTTTTTCGAAAAATTACACTCTTTCAGCTGATACATAAAAATCAAACAACCGTGTAAAACTTTAGAATCCAATTATTGGTGAGTCAAGTTTTACTTGAGCCTTCGGAACAGAATAATTCCTGGAATCAACAATTGCACATTTTAATGCTTCCAAAGCGGAATCAATATTCACTTCGCTCTGCAAATCTAGCTCATTATTGAAATTATTTTCAATGTGAGTTTTATATCTTTCCCAATTAGCCCTGTGATAAAAACAGGCTCATAGGGCTTCGATCAGTTGATTCATATGATATGGCAAAACTGCCGGTAATCGTAAGTTAGTCCCATCTGTAAATATATGAAATCGATACAACAGCTTCGAAAGATATTTTACTCACGCTCAGTTATCACTTATTTAAGATGAATTATTTTGGCAATATTGATGCTAAAATATAGTTTGCATACTAGCCTGCACTAATTATGTTGTAAAAACAACTGAAATCATTGATTTTATGATAAAAACATTGAGTGTGACTGACTTGCCGTTACATTCGAAACCGAAGTGAAAAGTAACCGCAAGTCAGTTATTTCTTGTCGTAAAAAGCTGTCAATTCTTCGTAGTTAGGAAGTGTATGTCCATGAAAACAGTTTAATATATGTGAAATCTCATGATGTACTAAACGATGAAAGCTCAACCGGTGAGGATTCGGATGAAGAAACTGAAGCCGGGACTGCAGTTGGTTCAACCGACAACAAATGACAGGATGACCAAAATCCGTTTGAGGTTCGAGCATCACCTTTGGATTCCCTGGATTTTGATGAAAGTTTTCTCTATATTGAAGATTTTCCGGATAGATCCACAAAGAAGTGAACCAAGAAAAAAAAAATGGTCTTGAATTAGTATTAGCAGGAAATTGCTGCACCTAAATTCAACACCAATTCAAACTAATAAATAATCCCAATAACGGATAATTGATACTAGACAACTTATTTTCATATAAACGGTCATATCAAACTTCTCTTCTCCGCTTCCTATCCAGTTTTTTGTATTATGTATGTTTTTTTTTTTAAATTGAAACTGACATTCGGCTATTTTTCCTCTGGGACTGACTTGCGGTTACTTTTCAGAATGGGACAATTCGACTTGGTATTGATCTCCACTTTTGTTGAACAAACCACTATTTTTTATCGGTACATCTAAAAATACACTCAAAGATAGGCCGAAATCCGATGCTAACTAAAAATTGACAGAATTACAGATGGGAATGACTTACGGTTACCGGAAGAAAAGTTATTGGAAGATGGTCAGAGACAAAGTTAGCATGTGTGATTAATTCACTATATACATGTCTTTGATCTGTTAGTATCAAATCTATCGTTGATGGCTTTCTTAGAGAAAAAAAAACATGTAGGACTATTCGGAGATAAAATATAATAATGTAATGAGGAACATTCATTGAATAAATTTTTGCCATTGGGATTACTTTGAGAATTATTCCATGATCGATGCTAACGGGGCTAACGCTACGATCCTACTGACACTAACAGTCTCTCCCGAACCGAGACTCTAATCCACGAAAACTGGCTTGTTAGGTCAGCATTGTAGCTCGAGACCAACTGGAAGGTCCAAGCTCAGTTTGAGCTTCAATTCCCAAAGTTTCAATAACTTTTGTCTCAAGATGAGGAAGAGCGCGATGTTTGATTCGGCGATGGATTGCAATTGCAACTCCACCGTCAGAACCCTGAATTCTGTCATATCTATGAACTACGCAATTGGGATCATATTTTAATTCAATGTTAGGCTTCGACAAAGTTTCACTTATAATTGCAGTTATTCACTGTTTATTATTTACTGTTAAAAAATTAAAAAGCTCATTCTCATTGGATTCCAATGAACGAGCATTCCAATTCAAAATTTTGATTGATTAATTTACAATCATTGTTAAATTTTAAATCAGAAATGATTTGAGGTGTAAAATTTGTTACATCTACAAGTGAAATTAACACTAAGTGGAACGAACTTATTACTATTAACCGCGTAGTAAACGAATTAAAATATCTATCGTTTATTAACTAGGTACTTGTAAAAACAATATGGTCGTCTATACCGGATGACACTCATGTTGCCTACCGGGCATCTGTCGCAGTGACAGTCTTGCTGTCATGGGAGAGCCCATCGGGCAAACAGAGAACGGTTAGTTAAGATCGTGTTCCCAGTTCTGCTTCAGTTGCTTCCAACAAGTTGCTTGTATTGCTTGTACTGAAATTTAGGAAGCTGGTAAGTTTCAAGCATTTGACGTTTTTAAGTTTCTCTTTTCCCATCCTCTTTCTTTCTCTTTTACTCTCTTTTCGGAGGAACAATGATGTCTATTGTAAGAATATATTCGAGAACATGTGACGTGTTCACTAATACAGGCATCTTGTCCATTTGCTTATCATCACATAACCCTAGATTACAAGAGTGTACACTGAAATTGCGAATTTCTCAAAAACTTTAAACGTTTTAACGCAAAACGGATTAAATTTACACCCAAGAGGGTCACAAAATCGCGTGTTTATCTATATTGGTATAAGTTTTGTTTAAAAATTGCTTTCGTTTCAAATTTGACCTTTAGACCCTGTGTGCCACCTCTAGACCTTAATGAAATTTAACCAATTTTTTATATTTTGCTTATTAAACCTCAAGGAGGTCTTTTTGCCTGGGAAAACGGGTCCCGCAAACATTTTTGAAAATAAGCCCCACCCTTGTGAAGCCCTTATACCTGTGTTAGATACACGGTGTATAACAGGCGTAGTGATATATGGTAAACAATAGTGAAAAACATTTATATTTGTCCTACGTCACCATTTCATACAACCCCTAGGGCTGTATACCTTGTAGTATTTCTGTCCGGCGCTCATTAGGATCGATAGTCTCGAAAACGGCCAGTCTCATGTTCAATCATTATAAAATTCATTAGTTAAGCGTTTTGAAGATAACTTGTTCATTTTATACCAATTTTGTTCAAATCGGTTGTGTAATTTTTGAGATAATAAAGTTTCGTGATTTTCATATTTTGATTCATTATAGAGCAAGATCGCGCCAAATGACCTATGGCCGAATATCGACCATTTTTGATTTGAATGAAACGTTGCACACGTATTTGGCTTAGCAAACTGAGCATTTTTCGCAGGTGGAGAGATTTTTTTCACCCATGAGTTACATTCTAAAAGGGCGTATGCCTTTTGGCATAGGTTTTATTCGAAACATTGTAGCCCAGAAACCGTTGGTTGTATAGAAAAACTGTCTGAGAATGAGTTGTAGGGAATTAAAAATGCACCATAAAAAATATATACACTGTACAAAAAAAAATTTTTTTTATCAAAAAAAATTTAAAATAAACATTAAATTTCAATTAAAAAAAAGAGAGTTGATTTTTTTTTTATTTTTTTTAAAGAAACTTGACGTTAATACGCCTATTCTAAAAAAAAGTCCAGGATGGAGAAATGAAAAATATTTTTTTTATGGTAGATTAATTGTTTTATAAAAAATCTAATTTAAACATTTTTCAAAATATTTGTATTCTGATATTTTTAAGAGATGCAGAGAGTAATTTTTAATTTAAGCTCGAAAAGTTATTAATATTTCGGAAAATACACGTTTTTCTTAATTTGTCCATGGTTCTCCAGCAAAAACCATACGTTCATTGGAATGCTTGATCAAAAATATACAATTCATTCTTTGACAACAAACCTATTGGATAAATAACTCAAGCGCTAAACCTTAGCCTACCTACACGTTCCCCCTTTCCGAATGTTTAAAAAAAAATTGTTTGTCGTGCAACACTACCTACTTGTTTACTAATAATAACTGTTTGTAAAGTACGCAACCAATAACTACTGGGTTACCTATAATATCTGTTTTCGTATATAAATACGATTGCACTACTCCAGATGTATTAGTAACAGTTTGCATTTTGTGAAGATGAATAAAGTGAAAATGAAATACACCAAGCACAAGTGCTGTAAACCCTTTCCTGATCATCGGTGCTCATCAAGCTTACGCAAATTAAACGAAAACGTTATTGCAAAATAAAAATATTGAACAGTCAAGCTCATTTTAATACGTCTTTATCAATTTGTGATTCGTGTAGTTATTGGAATGATAGTCAAGCCACCATTCATCCCTTCGTTGTTTACTATTCAGAATCTGGAACACTCAAGAATATCAGCTTCATCATAATATCGGAAGTACTCCATCTTGACACTGTTGCGGTTCAGGTGTTCATTGCCAAATTAATGAGATTTTGAAAACAACAATAGAGTTGAAAAATGCGATATTAATGTCTGATGGAGCTGCCTCACAATATAAAAATAAAAAACTTTGCAAGTCTTTGCAAAGTCAAATATAACGTCGATGCAGAGTGGCATTTTTTTTGCGACTTCTCATGTTAAAGGCCCATGCGGAGCAATTGGTGGCATATTAAAACGAATGGCAGGAAATGCAAGTTTAGCTTAAGAACATGAACATCCCATTACAAGCGCAAAAGAATTGTATGATTGGTCTAATCAGAAAAGTAATAAAAATTCATCAAAAATGTCATTTAGTTGGGTATCATATGAAGAATATGAACAAGGAGTAACAGAATGGAGCAATATTTTCAAAAAATCTATAATAATAGCTGCCACACAAAAGTATTACTCTTTTGTTACGATTTCAGAAAATAAGATACAAACGAAGCTGTTTTCAAAAGATGACGAATCATTTACTTATGATGTATATAAAATATTAGGTGAAACTAGTTCTGTAAACATTTAACTCTTTTTTTAAGAACCGTTCGCCCAATCGTTTTGTTGTCAAAGAATGAATTGTATATTTTTGATCAAGCATTCTAATGAACGTATGGTTTTTGCTGGAGAACCATGGACAAATTAAGAAAAACGTGTATTTTCCTAAAAAATTATAATTTTTCAAGCTTAAATTAAAAATAACTTGAAAACCAATGCCTTTAGAATGTTTACTACTAAGAGCTTCAAAATGACTCTCTGCATCTTTTAAAATCATCAGAATACAAATATTTTGAAAAATGTTCGAATTAAAATTTTCATAAAAAAATTAATCTACCATAAAAAAAATATTTTTCATTTCTCCATCCTGGACTTTTTTTTAAAAGTTGCGTATTAACGTCAAGTTTCTTCGAAAAAAAAATAAAAAAAAATCAACTCTTTTTTATATTAAATTGAAATTTATTGTTTACTTTTAATTTTTTTTGGTCAAAAAAATTTTTTTTTGTACAGTGTATATTTTTTTATTATGCATTTTCGATTCGCTACAACTCATTCTCAGACAGTGTTTCTATACAACCAACGGTTTCTAGGCTACAATGCTTCGAATAAAACCTATGCCAAAAGGCATACGCCCTTTTAGAATGTAACTCATGGGTGTAAAAAATCTCTCCACCTGCGAAAAATGTTCAGTTTGCTAAGCAAAATACGTGTGCAAAGTTTTATTCAAATCAAAAATGGTCGATTAAACTTTCGCGTATTTCCAGACGGTTTGAAATGATTTTGCTCTGTAGACAAAATGCGATAACAAAAAAATTCAATAGGGTTTTATGAGGAAACTTGGCCTTTCATTTGGCTCTAATTTGGTGGAAATCAGCTGAGAAATCTCTTAGAAATGTGAGTGATTTTAGGTAGTCTTCGGAATATGTTTCTTTTCATAGCTTGATTTCACATATTCAAACATAACAGTCAAAATAATAGTCCAATTGCAAAAAAAAAAATCAATACGGGTGAGATGTATAATTATACATTGCCGTCAATCGTTTTGATGTTGATAGTTGCCATGACGGTGAGTGCTTTGGCGATTCTCTCAATTACAGGTTCACTAATTGTCTCGTGGAAAGACGTCCCGCTTAATACCATAATAATAAATAATTCTGCGTTGGGGAGTAATTCAATTGATAATCTAATCATTAGATCATCACGTTAGCTTGTGTTAGAAGTAAAAAATATTCATGTTACAATTGCCTATTTTTGTGTAGTTTTCTAACACAGTGTAGTCATAGGCACACTGTTTGCGTTCGTTTGCGTTCGTAAGAAAGAAACGCACTTCCTGTTTCCATAATAAAAACGAGAGACGAGAACAATGGACGTGTTTGTATTGAAACCGAAAAGATTTTGTTTTGGAGCAAGATACATTCCACTCAGAATTTCATTTGAGATATCCGGAAACATTGGTCGAATTCGAGCCGGATAAGTGATATACTTAGAAACAATTCGAAAAGCAAGTGACTTTATTTATCGTTCGAAATAAAGTCACTTGCCTTCAAATTGTTTCTAAGTATATCACTTATCCGGCTCGAATTCGGAAAAAGTGGTTACTTTGAAATCTAAATCCTGATTCACCTTGAAGAGTGAAAAAAGTGCTTACTGGTAGCGACCTAGAAAGCGAAAAAGATAGTTTCAAAGATTCCCTTTGTGATGTTTTGATTGAAAATCGCTTGAAAATGGTTCACCGTTATGGACAGAAAAAGAAGCTTAATTTAGATGGTAACGGAGACTCTTCCTCACCAAGAGTGCCAAAAACATCGGTTAGTGAGCAGAGAGCTGAGCAAGAGGCCACGAGAACAAAGATGGCTACGCTTGCTAACATTGATGCTTTTAGTGGTTGCTGCGAATCGGCAAAAAGAAAGGTGAATCGTATTCGGAACGCCATTGAAGCTGCGCATCTAGATTATAAGCGGTTTAGCATACACGCACTACAGTTGTATATGAAAACAGTTGACGCAGCTTATCAAGAATATAACGATTTTCAAAACAAAATTTATATAGCTGATCCTACGCGAAAGCATGAGTTTGAACCGAAGTTTGTGGAATTTGAAGAGCTTTACGAGTTCACTAGAATTGCGATTAGTGAAATGATCGACGAACACGGAAAGTCGCAGAAAGTAATAAAGTTTGCGGATGCTGATAATAATCAACCGCAACCTGGTACCATCGGCAGTGGCCAACCAGTTAGAGCAACCCCGACTATAGTGCTGCATCAAGCTGCGTTACCTAGTTTTGACGGCCGCTACGATAATTGGTTCAAGTTTAAACAGATGTTTCGAGATATAGCAGATAAGTGTACAGGTGCAGAGTCACCTGTGCTACCAAATTGCATTTTTTGGACAACGTTTTGGTAGGCAGGGCTCAAGGTTCTATCGATCAGCAAATAATCCGTGATAATGATTACGAAGGCGCTTGGACGAGCCTCACGCAGCTGTATGAAAATCTGCCAGCTCTAATCAGCGATACGATTTTGAAGTTGCTGAATTTAAAGATGATGACGAACGAATCATTCCAGCAGTTGAAAATGCTTACAGATGACGTGGAAAAGTGTGTTAGTTCATTAGAGTTTCATGACGAAAATGCATATGGGTCATTCCATGTCAAGTGTCCGAGGAAATGCATCGACCATCTCCGATTTCGACCAAAATTTGTGAGTCGATGTATTTCGAGCCGGAACTTATAAGTACAAAGTGTTGTACCGATTGGTGGACCCCTCGGCCAATGGGACTGCCTCCACTTTTTGCGAATTTAGCTAAACACCTTTATTATGTTGTGAATATCTCGGGACCCTGAAGAGCTACATGTGATATTGACATATCATTTTGAAGGGTTTTAGATGTAGAATCGAACTAAATGATCAATATTTTTCTGCAGTGTTGCCAACAGTGCATTTTTTCCGATTCAAAACTCAATTTGCAATTTCCTCAAAATACCCCCCCTTAGATTTTGATTTTGACCACGCCAATGTGTTTCGCAGACGATTTTACATAGGAATCACTTATCAGCAAAAAACAAATTGTAGCGTTCCAGAGATACAGCGTTTTCAAAATTGCAAGATTTTGGATTTTGTCTACGCACGAAAGCGCTTCTACATAAACTGCTGCGATCTTAATGGTATCCTAGCAGGTGTTTGTGAAATCGAATAGTTGTTCCTTAGAGGAGCATCCTTTAATGATGTAACGCAAAAAATCCCGTTCTAGAATCATTTTCACGAAAAGTTACAGGAGAGTACTTCCACATGAATCTCCATTTTATTTGTTTATCACATTGCAGAAATTATCCTCTCTAAATTTAAAACCGTTTCCTAACAGGCGAATGGTCATGTTTTTTCCTGATTTAAGGTTTGCTATGATTTCAAAATTGTAAACAATGTGTCTCATCACGGGTGCAGTCATTTCATTCTTGAAGATGGTGTGTTTAATTGGATTGTATTTAAAACAAATTTGTGTCGCTGGAAAATGGTATTGGTTATCACAGCAGCTTACGTGATGAGGTTTACTAGCTACTAAGGGAGCATGCATAAATGACGTAGTTTTTTCTGAATTTTTTTTACCCCATTCCCCCTCTTCCACCGTAGCATTCCGTCACAAAGTCAGACCTCTATAGATAATTTCGTATAATTATAACAAACTCCTCACCCCGCACCCCCCCCCCCACTCTCACCTCACCATAATGCCTTTTTTTGTAAATTTTATTATTAAAAACATACATTGTTTCATAAGTAAATAAGACAAGACAAAGAAATAAAAATGACCATAAACAAACGAAGCCGTGAAAAGAAAAACAATTAGAATAAATCCAAATTTTTTAATTTCATATTTGCTACGTAGCTTGGCTTGACCCCGTAGCCTCCCCCTCGTCAAATTTCGTCACAAAACTGCTAGTCGTTGCATGTTCGAGTCCCGGCTTGGGAGAAGACTGTTATTATCAGTAGGAATCAGTGGCTGCGAAGCCTGTGTCAAATAAACAAAACAGAAAAATCCACCTCTGCTCTAATCCTGGGTAAGAAGAAGGATGAGAAGAAGAACATAGGCGGATGAATGTTATGATGGGCTTACTTGCTCTATGACGTTCTATGATATGAGCAAATTAAGATATTCGGTTATGACAAAATATTTTGGATGCGTTCGCAGATTTGTTTGAACATGTGGTCTTGAATGTAAATATGCAAAATTATGAAATGGAATCTGAAATCAGCATTTCTTCCACGTTATTAACAATGTCACAAGTTGGTTTCAAAATTCGAATCATGGACTAAAGTCTACATTTAACAAAAAACAGTTTGAATTTAAATACGAAAAGTGTAGCCAAAATTCTCCTGTAACCTTTCGTGAAAATAATTCTAGAGCGGGATTTTTTGCGTTACATCATTAACGGATGCTCCTCTAAGGTACATCTCTTCGATTACACAAACGCCTGCTAGGATACCATTAAGATTGCAGCAATTTATGTAGAAGCGCTTTCGTGCGTAGACAAAATCCAAAATCTTGCAATTTTGAAAATGCTGTATCTCTGGGACGCTACATTTTGTTTTTTGCTGATAAGTGATTCCTATGTAAAATCGTCTGCGAAACACATTGGCGTGGTCAAAATCAAAATCGAAGGGGGGGGTATTTTGAGGAAATTGCAAATTGAGTTTTGAATCGGAATAAATGCAATATTGGCAACACTACAGAAAAAAATTAATCACGTAATTCGATTCTACATCTAAAACCCTTCAAAATGATATGTCAATATCACCTGTAGCTCTTCAGGGTCCCGAGATATTCACAAAATAAAAAAGGTGTTTTGCTAAATTCGCAAAAAGTGGAGGCAGTCCCATTGGCCGAGGGGTCCACCAATCGGTACAACACTTTGTACTTATAAGTTCCGGCTCGAAATACATCGACTCACAAATTTTGGTCGAAATCGGAGATGGTCGATGCATTTCCTCGGACACTTGACATGGAATGACCCATATATCAAGATGGCTTGACAACATATTTTTTTTAATTCTTTTATCACTTATCTTTAGTGGTTAATTTGTGAGTTCGAAATCCAATTTGTGGTAATTTGTGGTTAAGTGGTTTCCGAGAAATTTTCAAAAAACTGAGTCAAGCCATCTTGAAACATGATTTTGCTTCAAATGAATCGGACAACGATGATATATATCAATCGAAAGCTCTTAATTTGTGGTTCACGAAAATGTAATTTTAAGGTCATAATTACTAGTGTTTGTACAAAAAATTGTGCTTTATTGTTCACGTAGTTCTACGTTTTGTTTATTTGTTGTTGACGCTGCTAGCCGCTAGTGACGTTGGCTGTTTGCGGTGTTTGTCACTGCTATACTGAGCGTGCGTGTGGGGAATATGGTAAATATCAAAATTCGGGGAATTAAGCCAACACACTTGCTGTTTCAGGTAGTCAACGAGGCGCAAAATGAATGTGTGTAAATTTTTTGGTAAAAAGGATACCGGTAACGAAATTGTACTTTCAAAGGAAAGCAATCCAAATTCGACGGATTATTTTCAGAACCAGTAGCAGAGCCGGATTTACGATTGTGGGGCCCGGGGCTTAGTCTTGTGTGGGGGCCTCAGAATAAACTTTATTCATCTTTGAAAACTTAACAAAAATTTGTTAGAAATTTTCAGAACATCTTTTTATATGGCTTCTTCGCTGAAAAATTATAAATTATATAATCAACACTCAATTCGCAAATTCACTATGTCAAATTTGACAGCCTTGCTTTTTTCATACGCAACCTATTTTTAATTAGTTTCATCTTCGAAAAAAGACGGCTCCCCCAGTAGCGTTCGGAACCATTAGACTTGAATAAATATGCAATGTTATTTTAGTGTAGCGTGCATTTCGCAAGTTCGCTATTTAAATTTAAATTCAAATGTAATTCAAAGAAAATATTCGATAGACTCTGAAACTACTTATAAAAAGCGAGATTGATTATTGGGGGTCAGACTTTTAAAATCCATTATTATTTGACACAAGTTTATTTTTACTTAATTTGTGGTGCCCTCAAAATGTGGGACCCCTTTTAAATCCGGCGGTGGGTTATTTTCTTTCTCTGCTTTACCTCCCATACGCGCTGGTTCGATTCAAATGGTGTGTTAATGACACATGTCATTCCAAGAGAATCCGAGGTGAACTCTCATGTATGTAGCTGTGACATTGGCGCTCGCGAAAGATAACAATAAAGCAAAGTTTCAGTTTGAAATGATCTGTTCAAATTTTCTTGCTGAAAATCAAAATTTCGATTGAATCTCATTTTTGATAGATAAAAAAATCAAAGGGTATGTGCTCGAGTGCACAAACGTAGGCTTGCCGTGGGACTATGGGACACACAGATACACACACACACATACACATACATACACACACATACACATGCATACACACACAAACACACACACACACATGCACACATACACGCACACGCAACTCAATCACACGCTATTCACAAACCCACACATACACACCCACACGCTACTCAGAAACACACGCCTGATATACGACACACTATACCTGCACTATCGGCAGCAACCAAACAGTTTCCAAGTCTTCCAATGGTCCCTTCCAACGGATTCCAATGGTCCCCAGTGCCGTTCACGTCCAGTTTCGGGTTGTATTCCAACAACGATATCTGAATTAGATTACCACTGGTGGGGTCCAACTCAGATCGAAGATAAGCCAAACTGTTCTCTTTGAGGTCGACCAGGAAATGATCTCCTCTCAACACGGAATGTCCTTTTAAAGCGTCACTCAGTGTGGGGAACTTGGGTGATTGGGGGAAGACCAATCACGTGGAAGCTTCTCTGCTTTCTTTCTTCGTCGCTTACGTTGGGTGATGAATCCGATGCCAATTGGCTGGCATTGCTAGCCAATGACCGAATGCGTGAAATCATTTCGTCTATGTTTTTGAAGTCTGCTTTAGGGAAATATGCCAATCGGATGAAAAATGTACGTGGATATTAGACCTTCAAACTTTTCACGGAGTAATAAGAAAATGGTAACCAAAATTATCATGTTATACAAATCTTGTAAATTTTAGCTTTCCAACGGTATATTAACTATTGAAATCAGAACAGTTGTTTGAGCGCTATTAGCATCTAAAATTTTCCATTCCGCCAACCAAAAACGTTACATGTTCAATCCAGTTATCACAGAATGTACTTTAGTATAGTGAAGAAAGACGTAGTCCCACGTCAAAACTTTTTCTCGATTTATGGGGGTCCCAAAAATGTGAGGGCCCAGGCCCCCCGGTCTCAAATCCGACTCTGAGTATAGCAGTGACAAACACCGCAAACATCCAACGCTACTAGCGGCTAGCAGCGTAAACAACAAATGAACAAAATATAGAACTACGTGAACAATAAAACACAGATTTACGTACAAACACCAGTAATTATGACCATAAAATTACATTTTCGTGAACCACAAATTAAGAGCTTTCGATTGATGTATATTTCATCGTTGTCCGATTCATTTGAAGCAAAATCATGTTTCAAGATGGCTTGACTCAGTTTTTTGAAATTTTCTCGGGAACCACTTAACCACAAATTACCACAAATTGGATTTCGAACTCACAAATTAACCACTAAATATTGGTGATAAAAGAATTAAAAACAATTTTTTGTCAAGCCATCTTGATATATGCCTTGAAAATGGACAAACTTTCTCAAGCTATCATAACCACACTTATTTCGACGAAATTGGACCCAGATACAAGAAGAATCTGGGAGTCGAATATAAAGCGCGGACAGTTACCAGTATACAAAGAAATGATCGCTGTCTTGCGAAATCAGCAACATGTTTTGGAACGCTGTGAAAATTACAAAAATGTGCAGAAAGGTAAGAGAGCTAATTTGCTTGCACGACCTATTCAACCAGTGGCGAGAAGGCTCATACCATAACAATTCTGAAGACCGATGGCTGCTACGTATGCAGTGAGAATCATTCGATTGATAAATGTGATACTTTTAAGAAATAAAATGTAGAAGAGCGATACGAAAAAGCTAAGCAAATTGGACTATGCTTCGCGTGTCTAAAAAAAGGACATAGAACGACGAATTGCAAAAATAGTACGAAGTGTTCGAAATGTTCTAGACGTCGTTCAACCTAGAGAGGAAGGAAATGACGCGACCTGCTCTGCTCTGGTAAACACTTCTGTTAATAATGACTCTCATTCTTTAGCTTCTATACTCGAACACCCCACCACTACCGAGATCTCTGTATATTGTCAAAATTTTAACCGCATGCGAGGCGCTCACAAAATTAACGAAATTCAAAAAAATGTACTATCCTGTTCATTTTCTGTTATTTTAGCAACAGAAACCAGCTGGGATGAGGGTTTTCGCAGCGAAGTTGCCGATATAATGTCTATAGAAATGACCGTAACTATCAACTATCTGAAATGAAATCCGGTGGTGGTGTTTTAATTGCGGTGTCAATAAACTTTAATTCAGTGCTTATCGACACCATTCAGTTTAACCCGTAAAGACCCGGGACGGAACTTTTTTTTAGAAAATGGTCGTTCTCAGCGATGCTGCGGCCGATTTGAGTAAACTCGAAATATTATTCAAGGGGAATAGTTGCTCTAAGTTTTAGTAAGGGTGCCACCCCTCTGAACCCCTCCCAGTTTATGTGAGACCCAAATATGTCTGTGCCTTTTTTTATTTTTTCCTACTGATTGAACAAACGCATGGATTTATCATACGTATCAAATGTCCTTTGCATCAAATCATGTCGAGTAGATGAAATACGATTAACAAAAGTAAATTTTGAAGTTACCAAATTATTTCAGTGCAAAATCACATAACTACGTATTTTCATAGAAAGTCAAAAAAGATGTTCTACTGAGGGAGATTGTAGCTGTGTCCTTCAAGTTTTCTACTCTACATTTTTAGAATTAGGTCTTCTAAGTCCAAATATGTTAAAAGATTCATTCTAGCATATACAGATTTTGAGAAAAACAAGTTTGAATTCACTAAAGTACGAATTTTCATGGAAATTCGATTTTCTCAGTCTCTCACAGTAGGTTTCTATTTTGTTTTTCCATTTTTCAACTTTGCATTTTTAGAAAAAGGTCTCCTGAATTCAAATATGGCAAAAGATTTATTCTAGCATGAATAGATTTTGAGAAAAACAAGTTTGAATTCACTAAAGTACGAATTTTCATGGAAATTCGATTTTCTCAGTCTCTCACAGTAGGTTTCTATTTTGTTTTTCCATTTTTCAACTTTACATTTCCTGAATTCCATATTTCCTGAATTCGAATATGGCGAAAGATTTATTCTGGCATGAACAGATTTTGAGAAAAACAAGTTTGAATTCACTAAAGTACGAATTTTCATGGAAATTCGATTTTCTCAGTCTCTCACAGTAGGTTTCTATTTTGTTTTTCCATTTTTCAACTTTGCATTTTTAGAAAAAGGTCTCCTGAATTCAAATATGGCGAAAGATTTATTCTAGCATGAACAGATTTTGAGAAAAACAAGTTTGAATTCAATAAAGTACGAATTTTCATGGAAATTCGATTTTCTCAGTCTCTCACAGTAGGTTTCTATTTTGTTTTTCCGTTTTTCAACTTTGCATTTTTAGAAAAAGGTCTCCTGATTTCAAATATGGCGAAATATTTATTCTAGCATGAACAGATTTTGAGAAAAACAAGTTTGAATTCACTAAAGTACGAATTTTCATGGAAATTCGATTTTCTCAGTCTCTCACAGTAGGTTTCTATTTTGTTTTTCCATTTTTCAACTTTACACTTTTAGAAAAAGGTCTCCTGAATTCAAATATGGCGAAAGATTTATTCTAGCATGAACAGATTTTGAGAAAAACAAGTTTGAATTCACTAAAGTACGAATTTTCATGGAAATTCGATTTTCTCAGTCTCTCACAGTAGGTTTCTATTTTGTTTTTCCATTTTTCAACCTTGCATTTTTAGAAAGAGGTCTCCTGAATTCAAATATGGCGAAAGATTTATTCTAGCATGAACAGATTTTGAGAAAAACAAGTTTGAATTCACTAAAGTACGAATTTTCATGGAAATTCGATTTTCTCAGTCTCTCACAGTAGGTTTCTATTTTGTTTTTCCATTTTTCAACTTTACATTTTTAGAAAAAGGTCTCCTGAATTCGAATATGGCGAAAGATTTATTCTAGCATGAACAGATTTTGAGAAAAACAAGTTTGAATTCACTAAAGTACGAATTTTCATGGAAATTCGATTTTCTCAGTCTCTCACAGTAGGTTTCTATTTTGTTTTTCCATTTTTCAACTTTACATTTTTAGAAAAAGGTCTCCTGAATTCAAAAATGGCGAAAGATTCATTCTAGCATGAACAGATTTTGAGAAAAACAAGTTTGAATTCAATAAAGTACGAATTTTCATGGAAATTCGATTTTCTCAGTCTCTCACAGTAGGTTTCTATTTTGTTTTTCCATTTTTCAACTTTGCATTTTTAGAAAAAGGTCTCCTGATTTCAAATATGGCGAAAGATTTATTCTAGCATGAACAGATTTTGAGAAAAACAAGTTTGAATTCACTAAAGTACGAATTTTCATGGAAATTCGATTTTCTCAGTCTCTCACAGTAGGTTTCTATTTTGTTTTTCCATTTTTCAACTTTACATTTTTAGAAAAAGGTCTCCTGATTTTAAATATGGCGAAAGATTTATTCTAGCATGAACAGATTTTGAGAAAAACAAGTTTGAATTCACTAAAGTACGAATTTTCATGGAAATTCGATTTTCTCAGTCTCTCACAGTAGGTTTCTATTTGTTTTTCCATTTTTCAACTTTGCATTTTTAGAAAAAGTCTCCGTATAAATTGTCCAAGAAATCAAAACAAACTCTATCGTCCGCTTTATTTACTCTAAAGACTAATCACAAGCCACGTGACTCTTTTTTTTTGTTTTAAAACTTGAAAGGCTTTAATTTTTTTTCAGTTAGTATATTTCTAAACCAACCCGAGATTCCGTATGGTTTATAAATATACGAATTTTGCTCTATGCTATAAACCAAAACTTTGATACCGAGTTGCTGGTATCTAGTTTGATACAGATATAATTACTTGTCTAAGACGTACATACTTTAATAATTTTAACCATGTTTCACTCAAAATCTGTTCATGCTAGAATAAATCTTTCGCCATATTTGAATTCAGGAGACCTTTTTCTAAAAATGTAAAGTTGAAAAATGGAAAAACAAAATAGAAACCTACTGTGAGAGACTGAGAAAATCGAATTTCCATGAAAATTCGTACTTTAGTGAATTCAAACTTGTTTTTCTCAAAATCTGTTCATGCTAGAATAAATCTTTCGCCATATTCGAATTCAGGAGACCTTTTTCTAAAAATGCAAAGTTGAAAAATGGAAAAACAAAATAGAAACCTACTGTGAGAGACTGAGAAAATCGAATTTCCATGAAAATTCGTACTTTAGTGAATTCAAACTTGTTTTTCTCAAAATCTGTTCATGCTAGAATAAATCTTTTGCCATATTTGAATTCAGGAGACCTTTTCCTAGAAATGCAAAGTTGAAAAATGGAAAAACAAAATAGAAACCTACTGTGAGAGACTGAGAAAATCGAATTTCCATGAAAATTCGTACTTTAGTGAATTCAAACTTGTTTTTCTCAAAATCTGTTCATGCTAGAATAAATCTTTCGCCATATTTGAATTCAGGAGACCTTTTTCTAGAAATAGTGAACCTTAGTGAATTCAAACTTGTTTCTCTCAAAATCTGTTCATGCTAGAATAAATCTTTCGCCATATTTGAAATCAGGAGACCTTTTTCTGAAAATGCAAAGTTGAAAAATGGAAAAACAAAATAGAAACCTACTGTGAGAGACTGAGAAAATCGAATTTCCATGAAAATTCGTACTTTAGTGAATTCAAACTTGTTTTTCTCAAAATCTGTTCATGCTAGAATAAATCTTTCGCCATATTTGAATTCAGGAGACCTTTTTCTAAAAATGTAAAGTTGAAAAATGGAAAAACAAAATAGAAACCTACTGTGAGAGACTGAGAAAATCGAATTTCCATGAAAATTCGTACTTTAGTGAATTCAAACTTGTTTTTCTCAAAATCTGTTCATGCTAGAATAAATCTTTCGCCATATTCGAATTCAGGAGACCTTTTTCTAAAAATGTAAAGTTTAAAAATGGAAAAACAAAATAGAAACCTACTGTGAGAGACTGAGAAAATCGAATTTCCATGAAAATTCGTACTTTAGTGAATTCAAACTTGTTTTTCTCAAAATCTGTTCATGCTAGAATAAATCTTTTGCCATATTTGAATTCAGGAGACCTTTTTCTAGAAATAGTGAACCTTAGTGAATTCAAACTTGTTTTTCTCAAAATCTGTTCATGCTAGAATAAATCTTTCGCCATATTTGAAATCAGGAGACCTTTTTCTAAAAATGCAAAGTTGAAAAATGGAAAAACAAAATAGAAACCTACTGTGAGAGACTGAGAAAATCGAATTTCCATGAAAATTCGTACTTTAGTGAATTCAAACTTGTTTTTCTCAAAATCTGTTCATGCTAGAATAAATCTTTCGCCATATTTGAATTCAGGAGACCTTTTTCTAGAAATGCAAAGTTGAAAAATGGAAAAACAAAATAGAAACCTACTGTGAGAGACTGAGAAAATCGAATTTCCATGAAAATTCGTACTTTAGTGAATTCAAACTTGTTTTTCTCAAAATCTGTTCATGCTAGAATAAATCTTTCGCCATATTTGAATTCAGGAGACCTTTTTATAAAAATGTAAAGTTGAAAAATGGAAAAACAAAATAGAAACCTACTGTGAGAGACTGAGAAAATCGAATTTCCATGAAAATTCGTACTTTAGTGAATTCAAACTTGTTTTTCTCAAAATCTGTTCATGCTAGAATAAATCTTTCGCCATATTTGAATTCAGGAGACCTTTTTCTAAAAATGCAAAGTTGAAAAATGGAAAAACAAAATAGAAACCTACTGTGAGAGACTGAGAAAATCGAATTTCCATGAAAATTCGTACTTTAGTGAATTCAAACTTGTTTTTCTCAAAATCTGTATATGCTAGAATGAATCTTTTAACATATTTGGACTTAGAAGACCTAATTCTAAAAATGTAGAGTAGAAAACTTGAAGGACACAGCTACAATCTCCCTCAGTAGAACATCTTTTTTGACTTTCTATGAAAATACGTAGTTATGTGATTTTGCACTGAAATAATTTGGTAACTTCAAAATTTACTTTTGTTAATCGTATTTCATCTACTCGACATGATTTGATGCAAAGGACATTTGATACGTATGATAAATCCATGCGTTTGTTCAATCAGTAGGAAAAAATAAAAAAAGGCACAGACATATTTGGGTCTCACATAAACTGGGAGGGGTTCAGAGGGGTGGCACCCTTACTAAAACTTAGAGCAACTATTCCCCTTGAATAATATTCCGAGTTTACTCAAATCGGCCGCAGCATCGCTGAGAACGACCATTTTCTAAAAAAAAGTTCCGTCCCGGGTCTTTACGGGTTAAAGAGTTCGAATATGTTTGGGTTAAAGCAGAACTAGCAGGAGAGACACACGTATTTGTCTCTGTCTATTTCCCTCCAAATAATGCGCGGAAAGAAATTTTTGAAAAGTTTTTTCATGTTGTTGAAAATATAGCATCTAAGCTGTTACCTGAAGTAAAACTCCACATATACGGTGATTTCAATCAAGGCAACATTGATTTTATTCCGGACATCGATAACCATAGTATTTTACTTCCAATTATTGGCGAAAATGAAACGCTGCAACTTCTTTTTGATAAAACCTCTAGTCTTGGCCTTAATCAAATAAATCACGTGAAAAATGGACAAAATTATTATCTTGATTTGTTAATGCCCAACATTAGTGAAGACTTTTGTGAGACGAATTCATTACAACCATTATGGATAAACGAAGTTTATCATACAGCAATAGAGTTTTCTTTATTTGTGCATGTGAATAAAAGACCTGATGAATACGAATTCGAAGATGTGTTTGACTTTCAGTCAGCAAACTATGATGAATTAAAACATAAACTAAATGGTATCAACTGGCAAGATGTATTGTGTAAAGATGGAAACGTCGGTTCGGCTATAGAAATTTTTAATAAAATATAATCTGATTTATTTATTAGCGACATACCATCGAAAAGAAGAAGACGTCATGGCAATTCCAAATACCCAGTCTGGTACAATAGACAAATTAAAAACTTAAAAAATCGCAAACAAAAAGCATACAAAAAATACAAAACTCATAATAATCGTGATGCTTTAACAACTTGCAGCCGAAAAAAAAGTAATAAAAACTTATGATTCAACATGGTAAAATTAATACCATCTTTAAAATGCCATGCTGATATGTATAACTTGTTTGTATTTAGCTTCAAACGCAGGACAGTTGACTTACTGCGGCCATGTTTAGGAATGATGCTGACCAAAAATGTTGTTTGGAAATTCTTATATACAAATGTAAAATGCCCGTAGCAATGATTTTTTCTCTCGCGATTTTCTCTCGTTGAAAAGAGTATGATTATGACGAGTAAAATTCCTGTGAGACATAAGTTAGACCTAAAAAGTGAGAATTGATTGACGAGATTTGGAAAGTGATGGATAACCATTTAAACCCGTATATTGTCGGAACATTCAATAAGTAATTAATAATCTTCGTGAGCTGCAAATGATAGCAAGTTTTACTAAAATTTGCAAGAAATCTTGTTGAAAATAATTCGGACGAGATAAGTTTTAGCTAGAAAAAAGGTTATTAAAACGATTAAATACATGTAACTCACGTATAGCGCCAAACTCGAAAAAGTAGAAACAATCGGAAAAGTAGAAAAATCCCTCAACTCGAATTCAGGTCTAACATTCAAATATAAGTTGAATGTCATTAAAAATGTTTTCGGAAAGTCTGAACAACATCCTCTGTAGAAACATGGAATAGTCTCAAGTAAACGTTTTTTAATGCAGGGTGACCACTCAAAATCAATTTTCGATTTCCCGCTTTTTTCCCGGTTTTCCTGATGATAGGTTTTAAATTTTCTCGGTGCTTTATTTTTAAAAAATATGTGAAAAACATCAATTTTACATGTTTATATATATCCTTGCGAGAATAGTGTTATTAAAACTATGAAAAATATTTCTCCTTCAAAAATTTTTCTTCCTTTACTTGTTTATCGACTATAGCGAGTACCTTCAAGGAAACCTGCACAATTTGCGCCCATTTCATTTCAAAATCGTTGACAATCTTCCTTCTGCTTTTACTCTCTGTAAACCTGCTCTTGAATGCCAATAGAATGTATGGAAAAAAATTAAACACCGATCGTTTTAAATTATAGCTTAGAAGTTTTGTCTTCTCATGCAAAATTTGTTCTCCAGCGAACATCGATCGGGAAGAAATGCCTCAAAGTGACCAATGAAAAAATTCACATGGAACTGTTAAAATTATTTTTTTATGGTAAATGTGTTGGAAATTCATAAAACGTTGAGATCTGTCATCTCGAAACATTTTTTTTTAAAGTTTCGATCTTGGGACCAAATAAATGTTTGAGAAATTCTCTAAAATCCGTTAAATAAATTCAACCGACACTCTGAATAAGCAATTTGAAAAGAATATTATTTGAAACAATCGGTGTAAAACGCGACTTTTCCTGGAAATCCGCTTGATAAACCACGGAAATTCCGAAATTCGCATTAAAAAAAGACGTGAAAAACGAAACCAAAAACTGCGTAAAAAGCAATTTTAATACATTCCTAAACAAAAGCTTGACAGTTTTTTAGGAATTCGATAAATTTGAGCTCCTTTTTAAAACAGTACAAAACACATCCTAACGAAATCGTCTTGAAAATTCTGAGATATATCAAAAAATTGTATTGCCAAAATAGTTTTTCAATGACATCAATTTTGAATCGTTATAATTTGGAAAAAAATAATTAAAAACTAAATGATTTTCTTTTTTAATCCAATGTATATATTTCCCAGATTTAGGAATTAGTTTGCTACAACTCGTTCATTGACAACATTAGTAGGAGACATGCAGGAGGATGATTTTCCTGATGTGAAGCCTAATTTCCCGTCTTTTTTCCGGTGATTTGAAATTCCCGTCTTTTTCTCGCTTTTCCCGGTAGATTCCCGGCCACCCTGATTATTTATGTACGTAAACATTTTTGTAAACAAAGCTTCAAACGACGATTTGATGCAACTGCTAGGTAGGCGTTTCAAGGTACGATGCTGGCCTAACAAGCCAGTTGTCGTAGGCTCGAGTCTCGGCACGGGAAAGACTGTGAGTATCAGTAGAATCGTAACGCTAGCCCCGCAATTGTCCTGTACACTTAACAGTCGGCTGCGAAGTCTGTGTATAACAGAAGGTTAAGTTCCGAATCGGATTGTAGCACCAAGGCTTTGCTTTGCTTTGCGTTGGTAGCTTGGTTTTCTTTTGTACCTAAACAAACAGTTTGAAATTAAGAAAAAATAAAACATCAACAATATTGGATATTTGCATTTTGAACAAATTTGAGATTTTCAAATAGAGAAGTTTTGTTAGAAAAACTTTTTTTTCTTAAGAGTGACCATTCGGGTGGGACAAAAAATAAATGTTAGCTCTCATGCACTTTTCGTGTTCCTTATGGGTCCCATAACAACTGTGTAACTTTTCAGATCGATCGATGAAACGCCCGATTTGCGCCCGATTTTTAAAGTTTCCATACGATTTTATATGGGAAAATCCACTTTTTCAATAATTATTCTCTAGAGATGTCAAGTTGGCTCTTAAAAAAATATCAATACATGATATTAGTAGGAAATTTCTCTGGGAAAAACTCTTCTGAAGACCGTAAGGCGCTACGTGATTTTTGCTCATAGAATCTTCGAGGAAGCCTCCAAGATAAATTTAAGCGATATTCTTTCTCATCACATGGTTGAATTTGGAACAGCAGCATGCTGCAGTAGTATTGCTAGTAAAATTCAATGGTGAGCCCTTTGTCAGATATTCAATCAGTCTGGGGTGAATTTTCACAAGCAAGGTAGCGCCTTGCGGTCATCAGAAGTTTTTTCCAGGAAAATTTTCTATAAATATCATATATTGATATATTTTTAAGAGCCAACTGGACATCTCTTTAGGTTTCGAAAAAGTGGTTTTTCCCTTATAAAATCGTATGGAAGCTTTAAAAATCGGGCGTTTCACCGATTGATCTGAAAAGTTACACAGTTGTTATAGGACCTATAAGGAACACGTAAAGTGCATGGGAGCAAGAAAAAAACACCATCTTTTCTTTCCCATATAACCGTGTCCCAGTCTAGTGACCATGTTGGAATGTTCAGAAGAGTTTCAATGAATAATCAATGAATTCCAGACGGTTTTCTATACGCCAGCCCTTGACAACTTTTCTCTAATCCTTGTCATTACGGACGTTTATGAGACGCATGTGATTTCAGAACTTGTTAACACGGTTATGGGTATTTCCGAAATCAGGATGACCTGAAATCGACCCTAGACGTCGTTTTGAAATCCAAGGTGGCAACTTCTGGTTCTTAAAAATCTGCCAAAAATGGCCAAATACCACCCAATATGAGTATTTTCGGAGCAGGGATGACATTCATAGGCCGTAAATCGACCACAGTTGCCATTTTGAATCTATTCAGGACCACCACATAACATCCAAAGAGTTATGTTATTAGTGAAGCCCCAGTAAAATCTTTTCGCGAAGGACCATTTTGGGGGCACGTAAGGGTGTTTTATTGTCGAGCACATAACGGTTACGATAAAATTTTGTTTTTTTAGGATCTCAATTATTTATTTTTCTCAATATTTTTAAATGGAAATTCAGACATCTTTCTCAAAGTCATTCTTTGACGACTTTTTTCTCTTGTCATTATTCAGATATATCGATTTACAAAAAAAAAACTTCAGTCCTCTTTGAATGTAAGTCTAGATAATTTTTAAAAAATAGCATTAAAAAATAGGATGCCTACCAAAATGGTAATTTTAAGAAACCATGCCCGAAAAAACACCTAGTGAAAAATCGGAACCCAAGAGGGGTTGGCTGCATGAAATTTCGGTTTTCGAAAATTTTTTGGTGTCAGATAGCTTCTAAATGCATGAAACGTCGAGATCTGATATTATCTGAAAATAATCATGATTTTTATGATTTTTCGGATTTGTTTTGCGCCACCCCATTTTAAATCCAACTGACCTGAAATTTCGCACAGGGTGTTTTCCGGGCAGGTAAACATTTTGTATAGGGTTTTTTCCTAAATTTTTTGATTACTTTTTTCTCATACAAGTGATTGGCACCCTACTACCCACCCACCATATTTCATAGAACTCTGAAAGGGTGCTGCCAGCCCAGCAGTCGATATCCTGATTTTTAGGTAATTGAAAGCAAGGTTGCAAGGCTTTCCGCAAAATCCGCACCATAGAGTAGTAAAAACGCGCCAAATCCGCAAAAAACGCGAAATCCGCGCCGACTGTAACAACCCTGAACTTATCTTAACATTTGCGGCGAATTAAACGATGTCATTAGTAACGCGTTTAAAGAGTTCACACTAAAAACTGAGCTTGAAATCAAATCTTGTCCAAAAAAAATTTTCAAATATGTTAAATCAAAGTTAAAATCTGAAAATTTTCCTTCAAAAATGCAACTACATGACAAAGTTGAAGAGAACCCGGCAGACATCTCTGATCTATTTGCTGATTTTTTTCAACAAAATTATACAACATTCTCAGAATCTGATCGTGATTATACATTCTTCATCAACTTTCCTGAGTTTCCCAACTATTTCAATATTGAACATGTCAGCGCACGCGAAATTGAAGATACTTTAAAAGCTCTGGATGCATCTAAAGGTCCGGGACCAGACGGAATTCCGCCAGCATTTATGAAACATTTAGCTAAAGAGCTAACTTCCCCACTGTTCTTGATTTTCAATATGTCGCTGGAATCCGGTTGCTTCCCGAAATTCTGGAAAAACTCATATCTAGTGCCTGTGTTCAAATATGGTAAAAAATCCGACATTAGCAACTATCGAGGCATAGCCATTCTTTCTTGCATACCTAAGCTTTTTGAAGCAATAATAAACAAAAAGTTATTCCACCAAATAAAAAATAGAATTACTCCAACGCAACACAGTTATTTCAAAGGTCGCTCAACAACAACTAACTTACTCGAGTTTTTTAACTTTTCTCTGAACGCAATGGATAAAGGAAATTATGTTGAAACCTTATATACTGATTTCAGTAAAGCTTTCGATCGCATTGATATACCCCTGCTTTTCTTTAAGTTACGAAAAATTGGAATTCATCCACAATTACTCAAATGGATTGAATCGTATCAGACAGATCGTCAACAAACAGTTAAATTTAAAGGCGTACTATCGAAACCTATTCAGGTAACCTCGGGAGTTCCTCAAGGCTCTCACTTGGGCCCTGTACTATTTATATTATTTGTAAACGACATTTCCTTTATTTATTTGTAAACGACATTTCCTTTATTCACGACTTTATTCTCGACATTTCCGTAACGAGATAAAATATTTTTATATTTGGTGTAAAAAAAGCCTTCTTCAGCTAAACGTAAAAAAATGTAGTTCGATGGCTTTTGGCAGAAAAAGAAACATACCAAGCATTATTATTTCCTTAGGAGATCAGGTAGTAGAGAAATGTGAACGAGTTAGGGACTTGGGAGTCATACTCGACTCAAAATTAACATTCACTGATCATTACAATACAATCTACTATATAAAGATGGAATTCCGTAACGTTTGATCCTATTGATGTTATTGCTTCCGTCTCAGTGGTGTACAGTCACCACCATCATTTGAAATCGTTCTAAATCAAAAAAATAAGCGGTAACATGTGGGTTTTTTTACATGAAAATGTTTGTTAACGTTCAGGAAAGACATTTGGGGAAAAATAAGAAGTATCTGATTACTAAAACTTGAGATTTTATTCACAAAACTACGTAAAACAAGCAAAAATAGGACTTTTTATGCTGAATTTGCCTCTAAATCAAAATTTAAAGCGATGACATGTGATTTTTTTACATTAAAATGTTTGTTAACGTTCAGGAAAGACATGTGAGGAAAAATATTAAGTATCAGATTACTAAAACTTGATATTTTATTCACAAAACTACGTAAAACTTGCAAAATTATGACTTTTTATGCTGAATTTGCCTCTAAATCTAATTTCAAAGCGATGACATTTGATTCTTTTTTCATTAAAATGTTTGTTAACGTTCAGGAAAGACATGTGAGGGAAAATAATTAGTATCTGATTACTAAAACTTGAGATATTATTCACAAAACTACGTGAAACATGCAAATTTATGACTTTTTATGCTGAACTTGCCTCTAAATCAACATTTGAAGCGATGACATGGGACTCTTTTTACATTAAATGTTTGTTAACATTCAGGAAAGACATGTGAGGAAAAATATTAAGTATCTGATCACTAAAACTTGAGATGTAATTCACAAAACTACGCGAAACATGCAAATTTATGACTTTTTATGCTGAATTTGCTTCTAAACCAAAATTTAAAGCGATGAAATGTGATTCTTTTTTAATTAAAATGTTTGTGAACGTTCAGTAGAGACATTTGAGGAAAAATTAAAGGTATATGATTACTAAAACTTGAGATATTATTCACAAAACTACGTGAAACATGCAAATTTATGACTTTTTATGCTGAATTTGCCTCTAAATCAAAATTTGAAGTGATGACAAGTGATTCGTTATCGATATTGTTTAAAGCACATTTTGCATGTTGTAGGATGAGTACAACGGTACACCGTGCTCCAGAGCTGAGTCGAAAAAAAATCCAGTTCGAAAAGATTCTCGACCTGATCAGGGATCGAACCCGATATCACAACCGTGTGGGAGACGATCGACATCGCTAACCACAGAGCCACGAGGACCATATACATCATACAAAATACAGAAAATCACCTGAAAATCCTTTTTTTAAATTCATACGTATCATACGTATACATGCGAAATCTTGACTTTTTATGCGCAATCAAAATTCAATTATTTGTTTTTTTTTTCAATACAATGTTCGTTGTTCTTTCACCATCTACATTTTTTTTGCAGAAAAATCCATGTCTCAAGCATAAACATTTTACATCTCTGATGTTTTCGTAGTTTTGTGAATACATTACATAATCCGGCATTCGATTTACTTTTGTACTTTTGAATTTGAATTTGATTTTTATTAGAGAGCTTTCAACCAGAAGGTCATTCAGCTCTTAACCTTAGGCGTCGTACACAAATTACGTAACGCTAGAGATCTAGATTTCAGACCCCCTTCCCCCCTATGTAACGATAGGTTACGTTCGACATGACTCCCCCCTAAAATTACGTAACGCTGATCAAATTTTCAATTTCGAGCAAACATTACAGTTACGTAACTGTCTCTACTACGCCCTCCCCCTCCCCCCTACGTAACAATAAGTAATGCAGACTCAACTCGCCTCCACCCCTTCATGCGTTACGTAATTTGTGTAAGACGCCTTACTGTTTTACCTTTTTTACGTTAATCCAAACTAGAACCCTTGGGACATTTAGCTGGAGGAAAGGTTAAGATTCATTGGTTTGAATATCGATAAAGAGGCAGCTTAAGCATTAAAAATCTTTTATTTTCTTATTTTCTACGAAGTTTTGTGGATTAAAAAATGCCGACTTCCGGTTTCAGGAAAATAACCTAAAGTCAAATTTTGGCAACAATTCCAATACTTCCGAAAGTGGAACTCCATACGTCGTTTTATAGCGATGACACGTGTTTTTTTTTTCATTAAAATGTTTGTTAACGTTCAGAAAAGAGATTTGAAGAAAAATAACAAGTATCTGATTACTAAATTTGAGATATTATTCACAAAACTACGTGAAACATGCAAATTTATGACTTCTAAAATGATATTTGGCCAACAATCTCAATACTTTCGAAAGTGGAACTCCATACGTCATTTTGAAATCCAAAATGGTGACTTCCAGTTTCTGTAAATCAGCCCAAAATCGCAAAAAACAATCCAATACGGGTATTTCCGTTCTGTGCATTCTCAGAATATTGAAGTACTTAAAGTGATGGTGGAAGTATAAGATGTAAATTATATTTTTGAAGTGAGTTCAGCTAATGCAGCAATGAAATATAAAAAAAACTATCTTTGACACCTTTGATCCCGAGCATCGCCGGGAACGTTCAACTAGTGTATGATAAACTTGCTTAGCTTTTCAGTTGTGTGTTGGTAACTTAAAGCAAAAAGGTGTTTATGTTTGCTTCAGCAAAGAGGTCTTATATTCTATAGAATGTAACAAGTTTCAAAACCAAGTTTGAGTTTACCGAACTAGGCTATGCAGTAAACGATATGAGAGAATTATGCTTGATACTGCAGTTTAACAAAAAAAAAAGTTAGGGTATGCCTGGAGGGCACTGGGTACTACTTACTGGGCTAGTTATCAATAACGCTAGTAACATGCTCAGTTTTATAAAACGTTTTTGCTATAATTTCCAAGATTCATACACAATAAAAACACTTTATAATTCCTATGTCAGGTCACTTTTAGAATACTGTAGTATTGTATGGTCTCCGTTTTCTGCAACACATGTAGACAGAATAGAATCAGTACAAAAACAATTCCTGTTATATGCACTTCGTAATCTACGATGGACGTCATTTCCCCTACCATCATTTGACGAACGCTGCAGACTTATTGACATCCAATCATTAAAAGCCCGTCGTGAATTCGCAATGATGTCATTTGTTAACGATATAGTAACTCAGCGTGTCGATTCACCCGAAATATTATCAAAAATCAATTTTTATGTACCTTCTAGAAATTTACGAACTCGGACTTTGTTTTCGTTAAATCATCAACGAAACAATTATGCTAAAAACGGGCCTATTAATCAAATGATGTTAGTGTATAACCAACACTGTGAAGCAATTGACTTTTCTATGTCGAGAACTAAATTAAAACAATATTTCAATTCAACGCGCAATTTAAATCGATAGAATGCATTCATTGTAATAATCCGTCAAGTAAAGAAACCATTATTCAATTATGTATAAACTCTTTTTTTGCCTCTTTCACTAGTATAAATAACATATAGCATGTAAGTTAGTTATAAACATATGTAGTCTACTTTTGTTTGACGAAATAAATAAATATTTGATGTTGCACCCTGAAGAGCAATCGTCTCAGAAGGAGGAAAAATCTCAAGGAGAGGCTACGGTAGGAAATGCTAGTGAAAAACCTAAAAATGGAGCAACCGTTATGAATTGTGTGATTCCTGGCGATGCTGTTAAACCAATGAAGCAGTACCGTTGGCTACTGCTTTGGTAAATGTTTACGATGTGAACGGTAAACAACACAGATGTCGTATACTTCTCGACTCAGGGGCTATGACAAATTTTGTATCGAAGCAATTGGTTGACATGTTGCGGCTAAAGAAAAACTACGTAAATATCCCTGTGACTGGTGTGAACGGAAGGACGACGGCAGCGAAGTTCAGCGTACATTGCAAAATAAAATCAAACATTTCTGATCGAGAATTTTGCTTGGAATATTTAGTTATACCACGTGTGACTGCAGCGTTGCCTGCGACGGGATTGAATGTGCAAGACTGGCAAATACCAACAGGCCTGCAATTGGCAGACCCAAAGTTTTTTGAGCCGTCGCGCGTCGACATGCTTGTCGGTGCTAAAGCATTCTTCAGTCTTCTACTTTCAGGTAAAATAGAAATGACAGATAACCTTCCGGTTTTGCAAGAAAGCCAAATAGGGTGGCTCGTATCGAGACCATTTGTGTCGTCATCTGTGACAGTGGTACGATCGTACCATGCGACGACTCTCCGGGAAGCAGATAAAGATTTAGTCAGCATCCTAAAAAAGTTTTGGGCAGTTGACAATCAATTCAATGAAATAATAAAAGATGATCTAGAACGACATTTTGTGGAAACTTTTACGCGCAGTGATAAGGGACAATACGTAGTACGGTTGCCATTCCGTACGGACGCTGGAATATTAGGAGATTCACGACGGCGCGCTGAAAAACGTTTATACCAGCTTGAAAGAAGATTGGAGAAAGACACGGAATTGAAAAATCTTTACTCGCAATTTGTTACAGAATACATTGAGCTAGGTCATTGTAAGATTCTCCCAGAAACTGAAACCAACAGCGAACTGGTTTATTATATGCCTCATCACTGTGTTCTTAAACCCGGCAGCTCAAGTACAAAGTTGAGAGTTGTGTTCGACGCGTCAGTGAAAAGCTCATCGGGGAAGTCACTTAACGATTTACTGATGACTGGACCCTCGGTGCAAGATAGTTTATTCGACATAGTTCTGCGGTTCCGTTTTTATCGTTATGCATTTACGGCAGATGTGCAAAAAATGTATCGAATGATAATGGTGGATGAAAGGGACACTTCTTTTCAAAGAATTTTGTGGCGTGACGATAAAACTAAAAAATTGAAGGAAATTGAACTGACAACTGTGACATACGGGACTGCCGATTCCTCCTTTTCTCGCAACACGCGCTCTAAACCAGCTGGCTGAAGACGAGAATGACAGTTTTCCTGCTGTAAGTAAAGTCGTAAAGAATAGTGTGTACATCGACGACGTGCTTTAGGGGCTAAAAGTTTGAATGAAGCGACACAGTTGCAGGTGGATTCAGTGCAGTTGCTTCGACGAGGAGGTTTTGAATTGCATAAATGGTGTGCAAATAATGCTGGACTGTTGAACGATATTCCTATGGAGCGTCAAGAGAAACAGTTAGACTTCAAAAACAACGAAGTAAATGAAACCATCAATACACTTGGCCTTCTATGGGACCCGGTAGAGGATTGCTTTGCTTTTCGAGTGAACTCTGTAAAGAGTAACTACGATAATGTGACGGAAAGACATGTGATGTCGGAGATAGCAAAACTCTTTGATCCTTTGGGACTTCTTGGTCCTATAATAGTAATCGCTAAAATTATAATGCAAGACCTTTGGCGTGAAGGTTTAGCTTGGGACGAAAAATTAACTGATGATCAACTGATTATGTGGAAACGTTTGAGAGATGATTTACCAGAGATTGCAAAGATGAGAATCCCGAGACTAGTGAAGGTACATTCTGCATTTCGATACGAAATACACGGTTTCTCCGATGCATCGATGAAAGCCTACGGCTGTTGTATATACTTGAGGAACGTGAAGCCAGACGGTTCGGCTGAACTCCGTTTGCTGTGTGGAAAATCGCGGGTAACACCAATAACAGAGACAAAAGACAACCTGGAAACGAGTTAAATCCAGGAGAAATGACAATGCCACGTTTGGAGCTGTGCGCTGCCAAATTGTTGGCTGAGCAAGTCGTTGTTGTACTTGCAGCATTGGAGGTTGAGGTGGATCGCGTTGTGTTGTGGTCAGATTCACAGATCGTACTTTCTTGGATTGAGAATATGAAACCTGATGTGCCGGTTTTCGTGAGAAATCGAATTTCTCAAATACGCCAGATTACTGAGAGCTGCGGGTGGATATACATTCCATCTAAGTTGAATCCCTCCGACCTCATATCTCGTGGTGTGTATCCCACGCAGCTAGCGGAAAATGAGCTGTGGTGGAGAGACCATAAGTTTTTACAATCTGAAGAGACTGATCTAATGGTTTTCTTATGTACTGAAATTGGTAGCCACACATTGGACAGTGGAAAAATAAACGAAGCTGCAGATAGCCGTTTACTAACATTGATTTTGAGTACTAGTAACTTCCGGTGATTGGAAAGAGTTGTTGGCTACATGAACCGCTTCATAGTGAATTGTAGATCGCCCGTGGAAAAGCGACGTAGCGGTAAATTGAATACAGATGACTTCCGAGATGCCTTTCAGGTACTTACTAGAGTGGTTCAGAGTGTAGAGTTTAAGAATGAAATTAAATGCATTGAAAACGGAAAAACTGTTACCAGTAAATTATTGAACTTGAATCCCTTTTATGGCGAAGATCGATTATTGAGAGTTGGTGGACGCTTGCGCCATTCGGATTTACCGTATGACCAAAAACATCCTGCGATAAGCCCAGAAAAACACCACTTGACTGAGCTGCTTATAGACACTCTCCATCGTGAACAACTACATTTAGGGCAGAATGGTTTATTGGCAGTTATGCGGCGTACCGTTTCACAGTGGGGCGACTCCATACAAAGGCTGGCCAAGCAAAAAAAGTGTCGATAAATGCGACAAAAACTTGGTATTAACATAATTTTGGGGCGCTGAATACGAAATTGACATCCATTTTCCGTTTGGGGCCGTCCATAAAGCACGAAATTCAATTTTTAATTTTTTTTCAGCACTTTTTTTTCCTTTTTTATAGAATTATATGATCGTCCTCCCCATTGAAAAAATACGTAATTTATGGACGACCCCTCGAACTAAACAAATTTTGCCTAAATATATATATATATATATATATATATATATATATATATATATATATATATATATATATATATATATATATATATATATATATATATATATATATATATATATATATATATATATATATATATATATATATATATATATATATATATATATATATATATATATATATATATATATATATATATATATATATATATATATATATATATATATATATATATATATATATATATATATATATATATATATATATATATATATATATATATATATATATATATATATATATATATATTGGCAGAGCTGTATGCCACCACGGGTCGGTATTTGGCGATTACCGTAGGCCACGGAAGTGCTAACTGCAAGAACGCAGTCCCGGACCATCAGCGAGAGCTAGCCTAGGTTGTGGTGAGACTCAGGCATTGGGCCGCCGAGTTCTCACAAAAGCCACATTATCCGGAAGCAGCTCTGACGGAGCGAATAGTGCCGCTCCCACCACCCAAATGCACTAATTCGCCCATTGGGATTGATGCCAGTAAGTTCCCAATTACGGTAACTGGTCGCAACGCCATATGATAAGAGTCGGATTTCGTTTTCGTACCACGATTCTGGGCTGGCACCTGCGCCGAGCTCCCTTAGTAAGGTCGTGTGACAACGGCTTGAAACGGCGAGACAACAACCGGTGCAGGGGTCTCCGTCCCGTAAAACCTGGCAGGCCTTCCAGTACGTTCCAAATTCATTGCCCGGTGGGAGCCGGGCAGGAGTGGGATCAGATGTCCTTTCCTGACTTGCGCCGGTCGGGGGTGTCATAGTTGCTCATAAGGCGCTATGGCAGCCGCCCCTAGCCATGGCCTCACTGCTTCGGCATAGACTACCATGGGACCAGATAGGCGACCACTCCAGTATGGATAAGGATAGCGGCTGGAAGGGGGACCCACTTAACAAAAATGAACAGTAATAATGAAGATCAACAATTGGGCGCAGATGGGTTGAAAAACCCGTTTGCACGAGGAGGCATCCAGAGGTCTCTGCCGAGAAAGGCGGAGATGGATGCAGTAAAGGACGCCTGCGAAGACGGCAAAGGCAGTACGCCTACCGGATCGACGCAAGACATCGCAGTGGCAGGTCCACTGTTGATAAAGGCGGTCGGAAGACAGCGAGACACGCTACCGAAGGTAGTAGCGCTGTCGGAGCAGCTCGATGCCATAATCGAGTTTGCGAAAAGTCGCACCAACACGACGAAGTACCTGAAGCAGGCTCTCTACATGCTTCGGTCCTCCGTCGATGCTGCGAAGAAGGAGCACGCCGAGCTCAAGGCAAGAGCGGTGGCTGCAGAGAAGAATGCAACGGAGGTGACCGGAAGGGCGACGAAGTCGGTCCAAACGGACACCTGCACGTTTGCAGCGGTTTGCGCCTCCGGGTCAGCCGCAAAAAGAGCAAGGCAGTCTCCGGGGAAAGCCCCCGAGAACAGCAAGAAACGGTTGGTTGTGCTAAGCCCGCGAGATAGCACACCAACGGCCTCCAAGTCCGCCGAAAAGTCTGCCGAAGTGGCAGCTACGGGAAACCCTTGGGTTACCGTGGGAGGAAGGAAGCGCCAAAAAGACAGCAAGCGCAACGACGAGAAGGCGACAAATCGTCCAAAAATGGGAAAGAAGGCGCGAAGCAGGGGCGACGCCCTCATACTCAAGACGGAGGGGTCCAAGTACTCCGAAGTCTTGAAGAAAATGAGAGGCGAAACCCAGCTCAAGGATCTGGGAGCGGATGTGCGGACTATCCGTCGTTCTCGCACCGGCGAGATGATCCTTGAGCTCCGTAAGGATGCTAAAAACAAGGGCGCTGCCTACAAGACGGTAGCCGAGCAGGTCCTCGGGAAAGATGTGCAAATTCGGGCACTCACCTCAGAGGTGACTCTCCAGCTCAAAAACCTGGATGAAATCACCGAGAGGTGCGATATTGCACAGGCCCTCAAGGAGAAGTGCGGAGTGGAAGTAGCCACTGAGGTAATTCGCCTCCGAAAGGGTCCAGCGGGGACCCAGGTGGCCACTTTCCGGCTTGCATCGGCCGATGCAACTCTGGCCCTGAAGACAGCCAAACTTAAGGTTGGCTGGTCAGTATATCCCCTGAGCATACTCCAGCAGCCGGACGTTTGCTTCAGGTGTTTCGAGGGAGGACACAAGTCCTGGACCTGCAAGGGGCCCGATAGGAGCCAGTTATGTAGGCGTTGTGGTGGTGCTGGCCATAAAGCTAAAGACTGCGGGGAGCCTCCCAAGTGCTTGGTATGTACTGGAAAACGGGACGCCAAGCACTTTATGGGAGGCCCACGGTGCCCAGCCGGTAAGGCGGCCACGAAACCACGGGCGTGAGGGTGACACAATTGAACCTGAACCATTGCTATGCGGCACAGCAGCTGCTATACCAAGCAGCGTCTGAGTCGCGGTCGGACATCGCAATCGTATCGGACCCCTACTGCATTCCGCCCGGAAACGGTAATTGGGTTGCAGATAAGTCCAGTACGGCGGCCATATGCACGACCAGCAAGTTCCCGGTTCAGGAGGTTGTGTCAACCTCAAATGAAGGATACGCGGTTGCCAAGGTGGACGGAGTGTTCTACTGCAGTTGTTATGCTCCGCCGCGTTGGTCTATCGAAAGGTTCACCCAGATGGTCGATTTGTTATCTATGGAGCCGACGGGACTAACACCCTTAGTAGTGGCGGACGACTTCAACGCTTGGGCTGTTGAGTGGGGAAGCCGCCGCACGAACCGGAGGGGTCAGATCTTGTTGGAAGCTTTGGCAAAGCTCAACCTAGATCTGGCCAACGTTGGAACCAAGTGTACATTCAGCAGAAATGGTGCGGAGTCGATCATCGACGTGACGTTCTCCAGCCCAGGACTGATCGTGAACTGGAGGGTAGACGATGGCTACACCTATAGTGACCACCAGTCGGTCTGCTATAGCGTAGTCCAGAACGTGAGGCGGCAGGCGACGGGTAGAGCCAATACTCCGACCGTCCGCGGGTGGAAGACATCGCATTTCGATGCCGAGGTATTTGCAGAAGCAATGAGAAGAGAGCGCGAGGGGGGCAGTTGGCTCCGCCCGAGTGCTGACCAATTAGTTGCCACATTATCGCGGGCGTGCGACGCCACCATGCCTAGGACCCGCCAACCTAGGAATGGTAAGTCACCGGTATACTGGTGGACCGACGCGATAGCGGACCTCCGTAGCGCGTGCCTCCGTGCAAGACGGATGTTGCAACGTGCACGTACCGATGCACAGAGGGTAGAGCGCCGTGTAGTATTCGGATCTGCAAGATCGGCGCTTAAAAGTGCGATAAAGGCGAGCAAAAGGGCCTGCTTCGATAGGCTATGCGCGAGTGCCAATACGAATCCGTGGGGCAACGCCTACAGAGTCGTAATGGCGAAGACCAAAGGCATGTTGGCGCCTGAAGAGCGATCACCAGCGATGCTGGAGTGTATCATCGAGGGACTCTTTCCACGACACGAGCCAAATCCTTGGCCTCCGGTTGCTGAGTCTCACGTCCGACGTTCCAGTATCTCAGACACAGACCAGGGATGGTCGGCCAACCTGCCGGGCATCCAATCCGTGAGAGACGGCAGCCGTGCAGAGGTTGTGGAGGAGGTAAGGGTTACGAATGAGGAACTCATCGTGATCTCCAACTCCCTAAAGGTGAGCAAGGCACCGGGACCGGATGGAATCCCGAACTTGGCCATCAGGACGGCCTAAAAGTGGCCCCCGATCTATTTCGAGCAGTCATGCAGAAGTGCCTGGATGACTGCCTCTTTCCGGACAGGTGGAAGCGACAGAGACTGGTGCTGTTGCCGAAGGCTGGGAAACCGCCAGGGGACCCATCGGCATACAGACCTATCTGTCTGCTGGACACTACGGGCAAGGTGCTTGAGAGGACTATCCTCAACAGACTGGTGAAGTACACAGAGGGTGTAAACGGTCTGGCAAGTAACCAGTTCGGCTTCCGGAAAGGTAGATCCACGCTGGATGCTATTCTCTCTGTCACCAAGACGGCAGAGGTAGCACTCCAGCATAAGAGTTGGGGCATTCGCTATTGCGCAATCGTCACGCTTGACGTGAAGAATGCATTCAATAGCGCCAGTTGGGACTCCATAGCGCTCGCGCTTAGGAGCATCCACGTACCGGTGTCGTTGTACAAGATTTTGGAAAATTATTTCCAGAATCGGGTACTAGTTTACAACACGGAGGAGGGTCAGAAGTGCGTCCCAATCACCGCAGGGGTACCGCAAGGTTCCATCCTGGGCCCGGTGTTGTGGAATGTCATGTATGACGGGGTGTTGAAACTAAAGTTCCCTGTAGGGGTTGTGATCGTCGGTTTCGCAGACGACATCACGCTAGATGTCTACGGCGAGTCGATCGAAGAGGTCGAGTTGACGGCCGCGCACTGCATACGCAAGGTCGAAGACTGGATGCACTCTAGGAAACTGGACTTAGCGCACCATAAAACGGAGGTTACGGTTGTGAACAACCGCAAATTAGAGCAACAGGCGGTGGTCAGAGTCGGTGACTGCACCATTACCTCAAGGCGTTCCTTGAAGCTCTTAGGGGTTATGGTTGACGATAAGCTCACATTTAAGAGTCACGTCGACTATGCCTGTAAGAGGGCTTCAACGGCCGCTGCAGGACTATCTCGAATGATGTCCAATAGCTCAGCGGTATATGGCAGCAAGCGTAAACTTCTTGCCAGCGTGGTTTCGTCCATACTTAGGTATGGTGGGCCAGCGTGGTCCAAAGCGTTAGGTACCAACAGTCATCGTCGAAAACTGGAAAGTACCTACAGGCTCATGTGCCTGAGGGTTGTGAGCGCGTACCGTACAGTGTCATACGACGCAATCTGCGTCCTGTCCGGCATGATGCCTATCAGCATAGCCATTAAGAAGGACGTAGAATGCTTCGATCAACGTGACACAAGGGGTATACGAGGCACCAGAAGGTCATTCTCGATGATCAGATGGCAGCAGGAATGGTCCAATTCCGCAAAGGGTAGATGGACGCATCGACTTATTCCGGACGTACCCGGATGGGTCGGGAGGCGCCATGGAGAAGTTAACTTCCACTTGACACAGATTCTGTCAGGTCATGGTTGCTTCAGGCAGTATCTACACAGATTCGGGCATGCGGGGTCCCCCATGTGTCCCGAGTGCGCGGATGCGGAAGAAACTGCTGAGCATGTCTTCTTCGTGTGCCCTCGTTTTGTGCATGCGCGGAGCGACATGATGGTAGTGAGCGGGCCAGACACCACTCCGGACAACCTAGTTCGGAGGATGTGTAAAGACCCAAACATTTGGAGGGCGGTTTGTACAGCCGCCTCTCAAATAGTTTTAGAATTGCAAAACAGGCGACATGTTGACCACCGACACGCCAGTGTTAGCTAACGGCCAGTCTCCAGGTTAGTTAGCTAAGTTAGCAAAGAGATCTATAGAACCAAGAGGGTGCACAGAGCACAAAAGCCGCTCCCCGAAGCAATACCTAGCGGTGGTCCCGGGGAGTATTATGGGCTGGAGACTGGAGGGGTTTTAGTGGGTCCGGTCACTGATTCAAACCAACCCCACACTCCCTGAGGTTGGTCACCTCAGGGGTTTGGATGCAAATTTCCCCTCCACCTGAAACAAAAAAAAAAAAAAAAAAAAAAAAATATATATATATATATATATATATATATATATATATATATATATATATATATATATATATATATATATATATATATATATATATATATATATATATATATATATATATATATATATATATATATATATATATTTAATAAACTAAAACAACATAAGTAATACAAACTAATTACAAATTGAAAAATCATCATCAGCATCATCATCTTCCGCTGTGATCGCTTAAATCTCGTGTTGAATTGTTTCCAGAAAATTTGAAGTTCATTATACTTATCAGCAGAAAAATGTCTTTCGCTGCAATTTTCATTTCTGCTAGTAATTTTCGATGTTTCATAGTTTCATATATATGTTATCTTCCTAATCCGGTTTTCATGGTTGCAAGAGGACATTTAAATACATGTATAACACCATGAATTGACAACTTACTAGACATTGAATTAGGTGGTGCCGCTGAAGTTGAAAGCACCATAATAAAATTCAACGAATTTATGAATTTGAAAACCAAGACACTGGAATGACACAACGTTCTAAATGAATACGAAAAGATGCGGAGGGTGACGACTGTTTTTTGTTTTTTCTCATAAAGCAAAATGTGTGCTTTACTTTTGTATGCGAAACAAAAGCAATCATCAAATGGGCTATTGTTAGCCGGAGTTTGATGGTATGAATTTGCTGCTAGTATTTCACACTTCAATCAGTTTAGCGAATTTCATGATCATAAATTGAAAAGGGCTGAATGTTTTTAATATTGTTTTAAATTTGCAGAAAGTGATAAAGTTTGACATTATTAAAAGTTTCATAAAGATTTGTTTACTATTTTCTTATTTAAAACTTATTTTATAACTTTTAATTGATAAATTTTGTAATTTTTGCCAAAATATTTATTTTGTTCTTACGAATTGAGTTCGATGTCATAAATTTCGATTAATGGGGTATCATGGCTATGATTAAAATTAATCCTGGATGAAATTTCAACCTCAAAAAAAATGAAAAAAAACTGCCATCGCTTTTTTCACTAAAGTGACAATTTGCGCAGTAGCGGACAGTATGCATTTGAAAGCTTACGTTTTTACCTAAATTTTAAATGTAGTTACAACTGTGGCAAACTGCGGCAACTAAACTTTTAAGCTACTTTTCTACAAAAAATCACGTTTTTTTTTAATATTTCCAAGTGTCAGGCCTATTATGACCAAATTTTACAACATCTAATGAAGAGGGTTTGTTTTGCACAATATTTACAAAAACTTTTTCTTTGACGTCAAAAAAATCCAAGCTATCATTGAAGCTACAGAGCGTTTCACAGTAATGTACTTTTTTTCAAAAAAATTACAAAAAACGTCAGTTCGCCAAGCTTTGAAAAGTCATAAAAAATTCAGATTTCATGATATTGCGCCCAAATTTTGGATTTAGACACTTGAATGTTATAGCAATAAAGGAAAAATATTATGAAATAGCTAACGAAAAAATGGCCAGCGATTCCACACTGTGCGTTTGGCCATTAAAGGGAAAACAAGCGATCCGCAAGGTAATAAGAAAGTGCTCAACATGTTTTAAAATGAAGCCGTCAGAAACCAGACAATTCATGGGTGATCTCCCTACAACGAAGGTCACAGCAGCTCAACCATTTCTAAGTACTGGCGTAGACTACGCTGGACCAGTGTTGCTGAAGCAGGGACGAATGAAGGCACCGATAAAGGCTTACATCGCATTATTTATATGTATGTGCACAAAGGCAACACATATCGAGCTCGTGACATCAATGACGACTGATACATTTCTTGCAGCTTTGCAAAGATTTGTGGGTAGGCGCGGCCATGTAGCGGAACTGTTTTCCGATAACGGAAAAAAATTTATTGGTGCCAACCGGCAACTCATACAACTTCAAGAGCTCCTTAGATCGCAAGTGCTAGAAAAAAGGGTAAACGATTTTTGTCAGGCTCGAGGCATCTCTTGAAGTTTGAACTCTCCCAAGGCACCTCATCAAGGAGGATTGTGGGAGGCAGGCGTTAAAAGCGCGAAATATCACCTTTACCGAGTGTTAAACGAAGCGTATCTATCGTATGAAGAAATGAATACCTTATGGATACAAATAGAGGCTGTTTTAAATTCACGTTCGTTGTGCGAACAGTCAGATGATCCTCACGATTATCGAGCGCTTAGCCCTGGACATTTCCTTATAGGACGTGAATTAAATGCGGTTGCGGAACCTCTGTACGACGATATAAAGGAAACCTCGCTCTCTAGATATCAATTAATTCAGAAGCGGAAACAATCCTTCTGGAAGCGTTGGTCTAATGACTATTTGACGGAACTTCAGCGGCGATATAAGTGGAATAAGACACCTACAGTTGTTCGTAATGGCATGATGGTTCTTTTGAAAAAAGAGAATACTCCTCCTTAGAGTTGACATCTTGGACGAGTTGTCAGTGTGAATCCAGGACAGGATAAAATAGTTCGTGTCGTCACGGTGCGTACAACATCTGGTGTGTATGTCAGGCCAACCACGAAGATTGCAGTGCTTCCAACTGTTGACAATGAAGAGCAAGAAATAAAATAGTGTTGGGCAAGGCCTAAGGGAGGAGAATGTTAAAAGTAAAAACTATTCATGTTACAATTTCCTATTTTTGTGTAGTTTTCTAACACAGTGTAGTCATGGGCACACTGTTTGCGTTCGTAAGAAAAAAACGCACTTCCTGTTTTCATGATAAAAACGAGAGAGAACAATGGACGTGTTTGTATTGAACCGAAAAGATTTTGATTTTGGAGCAAAATACAGTCCACTCAGAATTTCATTTGAGATATCCGGAAACAGCTTGTTTGGCTGATTTTTTTTAATGAACGATTTGAGCCTTTCAATGCAAGGCAAGATGATTTGACACAAATAAAGCCAAATCTTACATAGCTTGCAAAATCTAAGAAAGCTTACTTGTTCAATCAAATGGTACTATTGTGGGATACACGGTATACTCACACACTCTATACACGCACTCACGCTACACACACACACACACACACCTATACCTACACAAATTACTATCGGCAGTATTCAAACGGTTCCAAGTCTTCCAATGGTCCCTCTTTCAACGGCTTCCAATGGTCCCTATTTCAACGGCTTCCAATGATCTCCAGTCTCGTTCAGTTTTGAGCTGTATTCCAACAACGGTATCTGAATTGAATATTGGTGGGATCCAAATCAGATCGAAGGAAAGCCAGCTGTTCGCCTTGACGGTCGACAAGAGAATATGCTTCTCTCCATGCTGAATGTCCTTTCATAGCGTCATGCGTCACTCAGTACCTATAAAGAACTTGGGTGATTGGGGGAAGAACCAATTATGTGGTAGTATCTCTGCTTCCTTTCCACGTCGCTCATGTCGGGTGGTTTTTTTTCTGTGTGGACTCATCACTGCGACCAGAGCTTAGATCTATTGTGATATAATGTCGGGTGATAACTACTGGCTGATATTGCTTGCCGATGACTGAATGTGTGAAATCATTTCGTCCATGTTTATTGTGTCTGCGTTAGGGAAATAAGCCAATCATATGGAAAATGTAGGATATTTGACCTTGAAACTTTTTCGTTATTTTCACCAAATAATGAGAAAATGGGAAGGATAATTACGATATTTTACAAATCTTGCTTGTAGCTATCCAACTAACTTAACTAATGAAATCAGTAAAATTGTTTGAGAGCTATTAGCATTTGAAAACTTCCATTCCACCAACCAAAAACGTTACATATTCATTTCAGTTCTCACAGAGTGTACTCCAGTATAGTGACGAAAGACGTAGTTCCCCGTCAAAACCTCTATTTCAAGCCAATGCCAAATGATAAGTTTGCAATAATTGACTGAAATACCTGTTCGATGAGTGTTGCTTTAATAAAATAGCCGCGTGTGTCTTATGATAATTTCAAAACGATATCAGATAAAACAAACGTTAGCTATTCATGAAAGCAATCACAAATTTATTTCTCAAAAATCGGTAAAGTTTATACATAGGTTATACACAATAATCTAGATCTTCGCTCATCTTGAGCGTGAGTTTGAGCTTGATTGATCACCACCGGTTGTCACTTCGTTACTGATCAGGATTGACTGGAATTGAACATCGAGTTTAGCGATTATTGCTTGGGATTTAGCTATTCGATGTGCATCTCCAATGACCCCTGCATGCTGATCAGTACCGACGCCTGCCGGTCCAGAACGCAGATCAAAGGAAGAAAGGGAAAAGGGTGTTAGTTCGATACTTGTTGCTACTAGAGGCCGGATATACTCCTGCACACTCCACAGACATCGATGGTATTGGAGTTTCGTGTTAAGTTACATGTCGCGGTCTCTCTCATTATTCACGGTCCTAAGCGATATCTCTGGCCACCCGGCCACCATAAGACTATTTCTATATTTATCTAGTTTTCAAACTTTTAGTCATTATTAAAAATAATACTATCGCTAGAAAACCTACCTAACGTAAACAGTAGAAGTAATTTGGTGTACACTGATATAATTTTGTCGTGAATATGAATTCCGCACACTGCACCGATTAATATATGCTTCGCACAAAGTGTCCCCAAAAAGCGTTCGGAAAGTGTACAGCTTGTAAAAACATTGTTTTGAATCAATACAGGTTCAATTACGTAATATTTTCTCAACACAACAATGGAGACGACATCCTGACGTACCATCTGTGCAGTAAGGTGATGTGAATTTTTGATCGGGTGGGTTTGCATTGTACATTTTTCGGTAGCGTTATTCGCACGTGGTTTTCACCCTCTACTTTGCAACATTATTAAACGTTAAACGTTGACGACGAGCTACCTTATTTGTTATTTTTACAACGTCTGCTATCTAATGTACGAACCTTTCTCAAACTCGTCGACTTAGTTCCTCAAGCTTCTCCAGGCGCATCAGCTTCTGCAGCTCCGCTTCTCGGGCCACAAGAGGACTTGACTGAACAGGTAGAAGCTTTGACTGCTGAAATACCAACCTCAGACCAGCAAGGCGGGCGGTGTTCTTCAATGTCACAAATTGCAAATTTTCTATCGTTTTTCAAACATACGTTTTCCTATCGACACTGGATCGGACGTTATAATCCCCGTATCCAGAGAAGATAAGTCACGAAATCCATTGGCTTTTCAACTGCATGTAGCAAATGGAACTAGAACACGCACGTAGGCTACTCGTTTCGTCACGACAGATTTAGGCCTGCGACGCAGATTTTCTTAGAAGTTCTTGCTAACTGATGTAACCTGACACTATAACGACACCACAATCCCCAATTTCTAACGACTTTCTAACTGACCCGGAAAATATATTCCCACGGGCTGGATCATCAAATATCTTCATTGGCACCAACTGTGGGAACAAGTGCTGCATACGATACTAACCATATGCAAAGCACTTAAGAAATCCTACCAAATCAGTCAAATTCCTAAAAACCATGTTTCCTCAATAATTCAAAATTACCACACATTGGGTTCTCATGCATGCATATTAGGGTGTCCCAGAAAAAATCGTTGTTGAAAAAGTCAAGGTGCTCAGCCCCAAATTGAAAGATAATGTTATCTATAGCATTTTTTTGGAACATTTCGACTTTCTAAAAGGTTGTTTTCAGGTTGCCCAAACGTGATTTATATAAAAACGACTATTTTAAGCTACAAACCCACTTTTTCGCACTTTTTTCAATTCTGTTCGATTCCTACATTTTTTCGTCCATTTTTTTATTTTTGTATTCAGTTTTTTGACTCCCAGAGCCCATTAAACATCACAAAAAAATTAATTTTTCTAATAATTTTTAGATAAAACCCTTCAGAACACAAATAAAATAAACTTTGAGCAAGAACAGAAATTTTCATTGCGAAGCGGGATTTACGACGAAAATTCACATGAAAAAAAAAACTTGATATCTTATCGAGGACCTGAGATATTGGCATTTTTCTATGTGATGGAGACTTAGCATTTTAACAAATATATAAAATAACTGTTTCATTTTGGGCGATAAAAAATAACAATGTTCAGAAAACAAGTGCATTTTTGGATGGCTGATAACTTAGTAGAAGGTTTCAAAATTTGGAAAAATTTGCGAAAAAAGTTAGAACGAAAATTATGATTTTTCGTGCCTTCTAATAGAAAACTCAATGTTGCTCGTAATATGTAAGAGATAGAAACATGATGACTTCGGTAAAGTTTCTTGTTTTATGATAACCGAAAACTTTGTCGAAGACACCTTGCGTCTATCTTATTCTGATTAAAAAGTAAATTTTTTATCTCACTTATTGGTGGATTAATCACCCTTCTTTCTACATTAAAAGATGCATTTTTGAATATCCTGAAACTCCTCCGACCATACCTCATGGCTATAATCAACATTTGAATCACTATTTAGGAAATTATACGCACAAACGGCAAAATAAAATACTGTGCAATGAAGATATTGAGCTTTAGTGGCATTTTTGACAAAATACATAGTTTTTTATTACATGTAAAAACGCCGATTTCTCAGCCCCCCGATAAGATATCAAGGATCTTTTTTTCATGTAAATTTTCGTCTTGAATTCCGCTCTGCAGTAAAAATTCCAGTTTTCGATCAAAAAATTTTTTTATGTGTTTTGAAGGGTTTTATCTGAAAATTATAAGGAAAATTCACTTTTTAAAACCCCTCAGAACACAAATAAAATAAACTTTGAGCAAGAACAGAAATTTTCATTGCGAAGCGGGATTTACGACGAAAATTCACATGAAAAAAAAAACTTGATATCTTATCGAGGACCTGAGATATTGGCATTTTTCTATGTGATGGAAAACTATGCATTTTAACAAATATATAAAATAACTGTTTTATTTTGGGCGATAAAAAATAACAATGTTCAGAAAACAAGTGCATTTTTGGATGGCTGATAACTTAGTAGAAGGTTTCAAAATTTGGAAAAATCTGCGAAAAAAGTTAGAACGAAAATTATGATTTTTCGTGCCTTCTAATAGAAAACTCAATGTTGCTCGTAATACGTAAGAGATAGAAACATGATGACTTCGGTAAAGTTTCTTGTTTTATGATAACCGAAAACTTTGTCGAAGACACCTTGCGTCTATCTTATTCTGATTAAAAAGTAAATTTTTTATCTCACTTATTGGTGGATTAATCACCCTTCTTTCTACATTAAAAGATGCATTTTTGAATATCCTGAAACTCTTCCGACCATACCTCATGGCTATAATCAACATTTGAATCACTATTTAGGAAATTATACGCACAAACGGCAAAATAAAATACTGTGCAATGAAGATATTGAGCTTTAGTGGCATTTTTGACAAAATACATAGTTTTTTATCACATGTAAAAACGCCGATATCTCAGCCCCCCGATAAGATATCAAGGATCTTTTTTTCATGTAAATTTTCGTCTTGAATTCCGCTCTGCAGTAAAAATTCCAGTTTTCGATCAAAAAATTTTAATATGTGTTTTGAAGGGTTTTATCTGAAAATTATAAGGAAATTTCACTTTTTTGTGATGTCCAGTGGGCTCTGTGAGTCAAATAATTGAATGCGATGCTGAACAAAACCATGCAAAATATTCAAAAACAACCCCACAAAAATAAAAAAATATATGAAAAAATGTAGGAATCGAACAGATTTGAAAAAAGTGCAAAAGAGTGGTTTTGTAGCTTGAAAAAGTCATTTTTTCATAAATCACGGTTGGGCAACCTGAAAACGACCTTTAAGAAAGTCGAAATGTTCTACAAAAATGCTATAGATAACATTATCTTTCAATTTGGGGCTGAGCACCTTGACTTTTTCAACATCGATTTTTTTTGGGACAGCCTAATGCACATGCAACCACTTGAAAATTAATCGAGTGCATGTAGATATATGAGAACCGAAGAACCTTTTTTTATCCCATGTTTGCAACACCCAATAAACTAAACCAAAACATTGCCAGCACAGCCAGCAATGTTTAGCTTCCCACGATTCTTTCTCGTCCCACTTTCTTTTTACGAAATAGAACGAGAGCCACAAGCAGCTAAGAGAGCCACAAGCAACTTGCGGACATTATGAATATGTGCTGTTGCCTACGCTCAGGCTTATAGGAATGGCCAACTAGCAGTGTGAGCTTTATAGTAGAGATGGTAGGGTATGGGCAATTTGTTACCCGTACCCGACCCGTACCCGACTAATCGAAAATTTTCAAACCCGTACCCGACCCGAACCCGAAGTCTGGTTTGTTTAAAATACCCGTACCCGACCCGAACCCGAAAAATATCTATTCCAACTACCCGTACCCGAAAAAAAAAATACGCCGAAATTGCTTGAACCCGACCCGTACCCGACCCGTCCTGGATTTTTTTTTTTCAAAATACCTGGGTACCTCGCACGTTATATGCACTGATTGTCAAATGTGGTTTCTCGAGATGATGGCCGGAGTTAGACAAGAACCGAGTGTGAATGTGAACGAATGTTAATGAACCCAGAGTTCCAGGCGGATGGTCCACTATAAGGAAGAGGTCCACTATGAAATGTGCATGTCTGGTAAAGTTAAACAAAAAACCTAAATTAATCCATCTAGCGGTCAGACCCAGCCTTTCTCAGTTAAACTTTTACTTGTAAAAATAGATTTACATGAACGCTTCAATCCAATAAATGTATATTCACTCTTCAGGTTCTAAAATATTGATGTTTTTTTTTTGTTCACACAACATTTATTTGACACGGCACAATACAAATTAATGTTTTACGGAGCCAATTAAATCTAATGCCTTATGGTCTAGAATATCTTATAATCTAAAGGCAAATTCTTTACCCTCGCTGCCGACTACGAGCTGAAACTAAATCTAATACTAAAACTAACATGGTTTTTTTTGTTTCGCTGTTAAATTGGCACCTTGATGCTCTTCAAGTAGCTATAAACATGTAGCATGTATGGCAAGTTTCGCTGAGCGAGAATATCACGAACTGGCACATAGGGCTGTATTCCTCGGGCCCTGAGGGTATCCAAAAGTAGAGATCTGGCGCCGCAGAATTCAGCACACACCCAAACCACGTGTTCAATGTCTTGATACCCCAATCCACAAACGCAATGATTACTGCTCGCCAGCCCAATACGCAAGAGATGTGCATCTAGCCCGTAGTGGTTGGACATAATCCGAGACATCATGCGAATGAAATCTCGTCCTACATCCAACCCCCGAAACAAAGGTTTGGTGGAAACCTTGGGGATGATGCTGTGTAGCCACCTCCCCAGTTCTCCCTTATCCCACGAGGCCTGCCAGTTGACAAGTGTACTCTGACGTGAAAATTTTAAAAATTCATTGTAGGCAATTGGTCTGTTATAAATATCACCGTTTGTTGCGCCCACCTTAGCCAAAGTGTCCGCTTTCTCATTGCCCGGAATGGAACAATGAGAAGGGACCCACACTAAGGTAATCTGAGAAGATTTTTCGGATAAAGCACTCAGATGTTCCCGTATTTTCCCCAGGAAATACGGAGAGTGCCTTACATCCTTCATCGATCGGAGAGCCTCAATATAACTGAGACTGTCCGTAAAGATGAAGTAATGGTCCGTGGGCATTGTTTCAATAATCCCTAAGGTATACTGAATTGCAGCCAATTCTGCGACTTAAACAGAAGCAGGATTATCGAGCTTGTAGGAGGCGGTAAAATTATTGTTGAAGATACTGAAGCCAGTGGACCCGTTGAGAAGTGATTCATCAGTATAAAACGCATTGTCGCAGTTGATGTTTTTATATTTGTTATAAAATATTTTAGGGATCTGCTGCACGCGTAAATGATCCGGGATTCCACGAGTTTCTTCCATCATGGATGTATCGAAAAACACAGTAGAAACAGAAGTATCTAATAAGTTGACACGATTGGAGGTGTATGAGGAAGGATTTATACTTTGAGACATGTGATTGAAATACACAGTCATGAAACGGGTTTGAGAATTAAGTTCAACTAGCCTATCGAAATTTTCAATTACAAAGGGGTTCAAAACCTCACATTTGATGAGAATACGAGTAGTCAGATCCCAAAAGCGGTCTTTTAATGGGAGAACGCCCGCCAAAACTTCCAAACTCATCGTATGGGTCGAATGCATGCAACCTAAGGCGATACGCAAACAACGATACAGCAATCGTTCCAGCTTGATTAAATGGGTGTTTGCAGCGGAGCGGAAGCAGAAACATCCGTACTCAAGCACCGACAATATCGTTGTTTGGTAAAGCCTTATGAGGTCTCCTGGGTGGGCGCCCCACCATGATCCAGTAATTGTCCGGAGAAAATTCACTCTTTGTTGACATTTTTTCATCAAATACCGAACGTGACATCCCCAGGTGCCTTTCGAATCGAACCAGACACCAAGATATTTAGATACCAAAACCTGATAAATCGTTTCACCCATTACCTGTAAGTGGAGCTGAGCAGGCTCACGCTTCCTAGAAAAAACTACTGTCTCAGTCTTCTCCGGAGAGAATTCGATACCTAGCTGTAAAGCCCAAGCAGACAAATTGTCCAAGGTATCTTGCAATGGTCCTTGCAAATCGGCAGCTTTGGCTCCTGTAACAGAGACCACGCTGTCGTCTGCAAGTTGTCTGTCTGTAAATTTGCCAGACATGCGTCAATGTCATTCACATAAAAATTGTGAAGAAGGGGGCTCAAGCATGAGCCCTGGGGAAGACCCATGTAGCTAATACGAAAAGTTGCCAAATCGCCATGCGTAAAATGCATATGCTTTTCGGACAACACATTATGCAAAAAATTGTTCAAAATTGGTGAAAATCCTTGTCGGTGAAGTTTGCCCGAAAGAATGTAAATAGAAACGGAATCAAAAGCCCCCTTAATGTCCAAGAACACAGATGCCATTTGTTCTTTGCGAGCATAGGCTAGCTGAATATCTGTAGAAAGCAACGCAAGACAGTCATTCGTTCCTTTGGCACGGCGGAAGCCAAATTGAGTATCTGATAGTAGACCGTTTGATTCGACCCAATGGTCTAAACGACGGAGTATCATTTTCTCCATCAATTTCCAGCTACAGGATAGCATTGCAATCGGCCTATAAGAGTTGTGATCAGAAGCTGGTTTCCCTGGTTTTTGGATGTCGATCACCTTCACTTGCCTCCAATCCTGCGGTACAATGTTTTGCTCCAGGAACTTATTTAACAAGTTCAACAAGCGCCTCTTGGCATTGCCTGGTAGATTCTTCAACAAGTTGAATTTAATTCTATCTAACCCAGGCGCGTTATTGTTACAGGACAGGAGGGCAACTGAAAATTCTGCCATCGTAAAAGGTGATTCTATCGCATCGTGGCCCGGAGACGTATCGCGAACAAAGTTTTGCGCAGGAACAGAGTCCGGGCATACTTGAAGACTCCTCGCTTTCGTTGACCGTTAAACGATTTCGCATTCTTCGGGCTGTGTTCCAAAGAGTGCTCATCGATGTCTCCCTCGACGTTTCGTTTACGAACCGGCGCCAATATCCACGTTTCTTTGCTCGGACCAAGCTTTTGAACTTGGTCTCAAGCTCCAAATACCGCTTAAAGTCGTCGGGTTGACCTTTCACCCAAAAGAAGGCCTCAAACGCGTCGGATTTTTCCGTGTAGACATCGGAGCACTCTTTGTCCCACCACGGAGTGGGAGGCCGTTCTTTGATCGTCACGCCGGGATATTTCTTCGTTTGGGCTTGCAACGCGGCGTCGAGAATCAAGCCCGCGAGGAGGTTGTATTCTTCAAGTGGTGGGTGATGTTGAATCGACTCGACAGCTTCTGATATCATTTCCTCGTATAATTTCCAATCGATATTCCGTGTGAGGTCATACGGAATATCAACTGATCGCGTGCGAGTTGAACCATTATCAATTGAAATTTGAATAGGCAAATGATCGCTACCGTGGGGATCGAGGACTACCTTCCATATGCAATCCAACCGTAGCGATGTTGAACATAAAGATAAATCTATAGCACTGGGGCGCGCTGGAGGTTTCGGAACGCGTGTCATATCCCCGTTGTTTAATATTGTCATGTCGAAGTCGTCGCAGAGGTTATAGATCAAAGAGAAACGGTTATCATTAGAAGGGGAACCCCAAGCCACGCCGTGAGAGTTAAAATCTCCCAAAATCAAACGTGGCGAGGGAAGAAGTTCTATTAAATCAAAGAGCAGCCGTTGCCCAACCTGTGCTCTGGGAGGAATATATATTGAGGCAATACAAAGCTCTTTACCTTGTATTGTCATTTGACATGCGACAGCTTCGACGCCTGGGACCGTGGGGAGGTTAATACGATAGAAGGAATAGCACTTCTTAATCCCTACAAGTACTCCTCCGTAAGGGGTGTCTCGGTCGAGGCGAATTATATTAAAATCATGGAAGCTAAGATCTACATTTGAAGTGAGACAAGTTTCACAGAGGAAAAATGCATCGCATTTATGCTTATTAATCAAAACTTTAAATGAATAAATTTTGAGGATCATACTTCTACAATTCCACTGTACAATAGAGATAGAATCCTTCATCTCAGCCGATGAATTAGCCATCGAAGGATACGATCGCTGCAAGGAGGGGCCATTTAGCAGTCAACTGCTTCAAAAACGTTTTAACTGTTGGTAGCAATGCCAGCAGAAGACTTTTAAGAGGATCAGTTATGTTGAAATTTTCAAAAATCCAGTCCACAATATCTTAAAACTTCAGCAGTCCAGATTCTGGCTGAATCTTGGACGAAAAAGAAGGAACAGTTGGGTTTTTTAATGTTCCTGGAAGTGCCGGAAACTCCTTATTTGAATTCAGGATTTTCTACGGCACTTTTTTGTTTCTTAGTATCAGTCACTTCAGATGGAGACCTCCTCTGTCCTTTCCTAGGAAGCCTAGGAGAAGAAAGGTTTTTCCTCTTCCTAGATTTCCCGGGTTCAACAAAAGAAGATTCCCCAACTGAATCGTCAGAATCAGACTCATCGGATGGCAAGACCTCGAAGAGATTCGGGGAAACCAGTTTGGTGGCAGTGGCCTCTTTGAGCATTTCTGCGAAAGTGCGCTTAGAGCGCTCTTTCAGAGACCGCTTGATCTTGTCTTGGCGCTGTTTGTACGCGGGACATGCAGACAGCTCATGCGGAGTCTGCCCACAATAAACGCACTTTTCAGCACCCTTATTACAGGCGTCATCCGCATGTTGCTCTCCGCACTTGCCACAACGTGCTTTATTGCCACATTGGGAGGCCGTATGGCCCAACTGTTTGCACTTGAGGCAATTCATTACCCGCGGTACAAACAAGCGCACGGGCAGACGCACCTTGTCCACGAGCACATAGCTCGGCAGAGCAGACCCGGCGAAAGTCACGCGAAAAGAGTCTGAAGGGGTGTAAGTTTTTACACCCTTGTCGAGCGATACTGAATGTAATTGCTTACATTCAAGTATCTTGGCAGGTTCAAGGCTAGAATCCTTGAAAAGGCCTTTTCCAGCCTTCAACAGGTCCTCGACAGTCAGACTCGATTCGCTGACCACACCGTCAATCTCAACTACGCGAGCTGGAATGTACACGTGGTACTCCCGCGTGAAGAGCTCACAAGCAGCTATCTCGTTTGCTTGCTTGAGGTCGGACACCAAAACACGCAGCTTATTCGGGCGTACTTTGGTAATTTCAGTCACGGCTGTAAACCGTGCCAGATCTTTACATATTTGCATTGTGTTCAATGCTTTCACTTTCGGCCGGATAAATACAGCCCCAATACCAACTTTGCCCTCCGGATACTGCTTAAGCCGATGGGTAGCTTGCTGCGGGGTTCCATTCATAACCCTTGGAACTTTGTATCCGGAAGGCTAGGCGGTAAAACGAGCGGGTTTTCATCCCCGCGTTCGTCGTCCATGTTGGACGCGTAAGCCACACACGCAAAATGCCAATCAACAAATAATATTGTAGAAGGTTTAAAATTAGTTTATTTGACACGGCACGATACATTTTCTGTTTTACTGAGCCAAGTGCAATTCGAATTAATTCTACGTTAGCAGGGAAAAGAGGGAGGCCTTTTATTTATTCTCGCGGCCGACTACGAGCTAGTGGGGATTTAAGGTGAGAGGAGGGAAATACAATTCTTGCTTAAATTAATTAAGATATACGATCTATTTGTGTTTCGACTGGTGTTCTTTTTTGTTTTTTAAACATAGATTTAGGCTCTTCGTGTTCGTGTCTCCAGCGTCGTATACGGGTATTCTGACAAATAGACAAAAGAATATTAAATTTTATTGTCAGTCTTTTTCAAATAACAGTACAGTTGTGTCATGTACTGGAGATCACCGCTTCCCAGAATGTCTCTAACGGGTACGTTCGGTTGTTTTCCTCGGGCCCGGAGGGAATCTATAAGCTCAGACCTAACATCACAGAATTCGGCACACGACCAAACAACATGCTCGATGTCATGGTAGCCATCGCCACAAACGCAGTGATTACTGTATACAAGCCCTATACGAAAGAGATGCGTGTTTAACGTGTAGTGATTGGACATAAGTCTGGACATCACGCGAATGAAGTCCCGTCCTACATCCAACCCCTTGAACCATGCTTTCGTCGATACCTTAGGAAAAATGGAATGTAGCCACCGTCCCAGTTCATCTGAGTTCCATGATTATTGCCAACTGTTGAGTGTTCTCTGACGCAAAATGCTATAAAATTCATCATAAGCAATTGGTCTTTCATAAATATCGCCATCAATAGCACCCACCTTAGCTAAAGAGTCAGCCTTTTCAATACCCGGAATCGAGCAATGAGAAGGGACCCACGCTAAGGTAACCCGGTAATTTTTATCTGTTAAAGCACTTAAAAACCGACGTATTTTCCCCAGGAAATACGGGGTGTGCTTCACAGGCTTCATCGATCGCAGAGCCTCAATGGCACTGAGACTATCTGTGAAGATGAAGTAGTGGTCTATGGGTAGGGTTTCGATGATTCCAAGAGAGTACTGAATAGCAGCAAGTTCTGCGACGTACACGGAAGCAGGAGCATCGAGTTTGTAGGAGGCGGTAAAATTTTCGTGGAAAACACCGAAGCCAGTGGACTCATCTAGATTAGATCCGTCAGTGTAAAACCTTTTATCATAACTAACATGTTTAAACTTATTGGAAAAAATCTTAGGGATCTCTTGGGGTCGCAATTGATCCGGGATACCAGAAATGTCTTGTTTCATGGTGGTGTCGAAGAATATAGCATTATTAGAAGTATCTAAAAGTGCGACATTGGAGGAATCGTATGAAGAAAGATTAATATCTTGAGCCATATAGTCAAAATATAAAGTCATAAATCTGGATTGAGATTGAAGGTCGACCAACCTCTCGAAATTTTCAATTACTAATGGGTTCATAACTGTGCATCGAATTAGCAACCGGTAAGAGAGATTCCAAAAACGATGTTTCAACGGAAGAATACCCGCTAACACTTCATCGTATGGGTCGACTGCATGCAACCCAAGGCAATACGCAAACAACGATATTGTATTCTTTCTAGTTTCAAAATATGCGTGCTCGCAGCGGAGCGAAAGCAGAAACAACCGTACTCAAGAACTGACAGTATTGTTGTTTGGTAAAACCTCAGAAGGTCTCCTGGGTGGGCTCCCCACCAGGTTCCGGTAATCGTACGAAGAAAATTAATCCTCTGTTGGCATTTTCGTGTCAGATACCTAATATGACAAGCCCAGGTGTATTTAGAGTCGAACCAGACCCCGAGATATTTAGCGACTAAAACCTGCGAGATCGTTTTACCCGTTAGTACGAGCTGCAGCTGAGCTGGGTTATGCTTCCTAGAAAAAACGACCAACTCAGTTTTCTCCGCAGAGAATTCGATACCCAGCTTAAGAGCCCATTAAGACAAATCGTCTAAGGTATCTTGCAATGGTCCTTGCAGATCGCTAGCCTCGCTACCAGCAATGGATACAACGCTATCGTCTGCAAGTTGCCTTAGCGTGCATGAATTTGCAAGACATTCATCGATGTCATTGACGTAAAAATTGTATAAGAGAGGACTTTAACATGAGCCCTGGGGAAGGCCCATGTAACTAATTCGGGAAGTTGTCGAATCGCCATGTGAGAAATACATATGCTTTTCTGACAACAAGTTGAGCAAAAAGTTATTCAAATTTGGTGAAAGTACCTGCGAATGAAGTTTCGCGCTTAAAACTTCTACAGAGACAGAGTCAAAAGCCCCCTTAATATCCAAGAACGCAGAAGCCATTTGCTCTTTCCGAGCAAATGCGACTTGAATTTCAGTAGAAAGCAACGCTAGGCAATCGTTCGTCCCTTTGCCCCGGCGAAAGCCAAATTGAGTATCTGAAAGTAAACCGTTTGTTTCGACCCATTTGTCTAACCGTAAGAGGATCATTTTCTCCATTAATTTCCGGAGGCAAGAGAGCATCGCAATCGGCCTATATGAATTGTGATCAGAGGCAGGTTTCCCGGGTTTCCCAATAGCAATGACTTTTACCTCCCTCCAGTCATGCGGAACAATATTTAGCTCAAGAAACTTGTTGAACAAATTCAACAAGCGTCTTTTTGCAGAGTCGGGTAGATTCTTCAACAGGTTGAATTTTATTCTATCTAACCCTGGAGCCTTATTTTTGCACGACAGGAGAGCCATTGAAAATTCCAACATCGAAAATGGAGGCTCTTCCGTAGTTACTAATAAGGCGTCGCGAAAGGTTTTCTGTTCCGGTACAGAGTCCGGACAGACTTTTTTGGCAAAATCGAGTATCCAGCGATCTGAAAACTCCTCACTTCCATTCGAAACGTCACGGTTCCGCATGCGCCTGGCGGTATCCCAAAGAGTGCTCATCGCTGTTTCCCTCGACAACGCGTTTACGAACCGCCGCCAGTACCCGCGTTTTTTCGCCTTTACTAAGCTCTTCATCTGCCTGCCCAGTGCCTCGTACTTTCGAAGCAGGTTGACAGTGCCGTACTCCCGGTAGTCCTTATACGCCGCGGACCTTCGCACGTACAGCTCAGAGCACTCTTTGTCCCACCATTTGTTGGGAGGGCGCTGTCTAATCGTTACCCCGGGTATCGGTTTCGTCTGAGCTTGAGTCGTGGCGTCGATTATCAAGCCAGCTAAGAACGCGTATTCTTCCTCCGGAGGAAGTTCCTCGTGAGTCTCGATAGATTCCGCTATAATAGACTCATAACGCTTCCAATCAATATTATGTGTAAGGTCGTAGGAAATATTGATTGGGTTCGGGGGAGTTGAACCATTAGCAATTGATATAACGATTGGAAGATGATCACTACCGTGGGGATCGTTGATTACTTTCCACTGGCAATCTAACGCTAGTGATGTCGAGCAGAGGGATAGGTCAAGCACGCTTTCACGTGCTGGAGGATTAGGTACACGTGTCGCTTCCCCAGTATTCAAAAGTGTCATATTGAAGTCGTCGATCAAGTTACAAATTAATGAAGATCGGTTGTCGTCGTACAGCGACCCCCATAGCGAACAGTGAGAGTTAAAATCTCCCAAAATCATAAAAGGTGCGGGAAGCAATTCTGCTATATCAAGGAGTTGCTTCTGTTCAATCCGCGCGGATGGGGGAATATATAACGAAACAAGGCAAAGGTCTTTTCCATTCATATTCGTTTGAATGGCAACAACTTCAATATTCGAGATCGAGGGGAGGTCGATTCTGAAAAGAGAATAGCACTTTTTGATCCCTAAAAGTACCCCTCCACCGTGTGAGTCTCGATCTCGACGAATAATGTTAAAATCGTGGAAATTGAGGTGATCGTTCGAATTGAGAAAGGTTTCACAGAGCGCGAATGCGTCACAATTGTATGTATTCATCAAATGAGAAAATAAATCGAATTTGGGGATGATACTTCTGCAATTCCACTGTAATACAGTGAAAAAATTCCTAACCTCTTTCGCCGTATTAGTCATCGAAAGATATAATAGCTGAAATGAGGGGCCAAGTTGCTGCTAGTTGCTTCAAAAAGGTGTTCACTGTAGGAAGAAGGGCAAGAAGAATATTTTGTAGGGGATCTGGTATGTTGAATGTTTTAAATATCCAGTCCACAATATCAGAAAATTTTATGAACCCTGTTTCTTTTTTATCTTCTGATCGAGAAATGGGTGCACGAGGGGTTTTGGGTGCCCCAGGAAGCGGTGGGTACTCCTGGTTTGATTTGAAATTAAAACCGGGGGGTACTTGCTTCGGTTTTTCTTCACCGCTTCCTTTTTGTGTTGTCTTATTGGTCATTCCGCTAGGGGTTATCTTACGACCTTTGCGAGAAAGATTAGGAGAGTTGAGCATTCTCCTCTTCCTAGATCCCTCTGGCAAGGCATAGGAACACCCTTCGACGGGATCGTCAGATGTACCCTCATCAGTTGGCAAGAAGGAAAAGATGTTTCCTGTCAAGGGTGGCTCAGCCCTCTTAAGCATTTCTGCAAAAGAGCGCTTTGATCGTTCCTTAAGGGAACGCTTAATTTTTTCCTCGCGCTGTTTGTACGCGGGACATGCCGGAAGGTCATGCCGAGTTCCCTCGCAATAAAGACACTTTTCAGTATCCCCACTGCAAGCGTTCTCAGCATGATTGCCTCCGCACTTGCTACAGCGTGCCTTGTTGCAGCAGTAGGTGGCTGTGTGACCTAACTGCTTACAGTTTTGGCAATGCATGACCCGCGGTACGAACAGGCGTACAGGTAGACGAACCCTGTCCAAGCGGACGTAGTTCAAGTAGTTGATATTAAATTTTGAAAACAATTTTTCAATCTACAATGGATCAAATAAAAAAAAGACAGTAATACTAATACTAATAACAATAGTAATAATAATAATAATAATAATAATAATAATAATAATAATAATAATTGTAGTAATAATAATAATAATAACAATAATAATAATATCAATAATAATATTAATAATAACATTATAACATAGTAATAATATTGATAATTATAGTAAAAATTCTAAATGTAATACTTCACCGAACGTCTAAGTCACGACCTCACGGCTGATAGTTGGATTAATCGAGTGTCTCCGCAAAACAAACAATGACGATCCAGCTTCGTGTTGTGACACAGTGGCCGTATCTTACACGCGACCTTGTAGATGCCACTTGTAGTTGACTTCCACTCGCTCGATCGTATGGTGGTCCGTGCTGCTAGCGGGGTAACAGCGGTGCGGGAGAATTATTCTTGCTGATATATCAGCTGCGTATCGAATCACTGGCGGGGTAGCCTGCCCCTACCAGTGTGCAGATGTTTCTGCCGATATACAACAGGCTATTGTTATCGCGCAACACAAGAACTAATCGACAAAAAACACCCGTACGATAACTCGTGTATTGTTATTTTGCGAACTCAAACGGAGATAAACAATTTGCGTCTAATCGAGACGAAAGCAAAACGAATAATAATATTGTAGAAAAAAACCAAGAGAAAAAAAACTACTTATCTTCTGCAGCCGCTCTCCACCGCAATCAGCGCACGGACGATGCCAATCTCCAGTCCTTCACACAAGAGTCCGCTAGCAAAAGCTGCAGCCGCTCCAGCCACACAGCAGCACCAGTACAGCCAAACAGCAGTACGCCGGGTACTGGATCTCTCGCAGTAGCGACACAACGTACAGTCTGTGGCGTACGGTAGCAATAGGCGATGATGCGTTCCTTTGTCTTCAATAGACGACGGCAACGAGCAGCAGTGCACGAAGGCGATTAACTGGTCGGCACTATCGAGATCGAGATGAAATTGCGACCGAACACGACGAGAGCACAACTCGGAATGAAAATATTGATGTTGTAATCTATACATATAAAAATGCAGTCCGGTCTGTCTGTCTGTCTGATCCATATAGGCTCGAAAACAAGATTGTTAATCGATAATTCATTGTAAACGTCGATAACGATACCTGTTATCGTTATCGACGATGACGCTTACGTCTTCGGACATTATTGTCATTGTTAATGACGATAGCTACTGGACGGTATCGAATCAATAACGTTTGTTTATTACTAACCACTGCAATACTATCTTTTGCTTCATTAGATATATCATTTAGATGCATTTTCAATGCAAATATGACAATGCTACATACCTTTCTATTCGAATTTATGCTTCAAAAAAGCGCCTCATAAGTTGAAACAATCAAAAATGAGACATTTATTTTCCTGATGAGACGAGAAACATAAACAAATATGGAAAAGTTTCTTCCTGTTGCCTAGTGACGATGATGTCCGAAGTGAAAAAAACGTTTCCTCACCGATAACGTCTAGTGACTATCGTCATCGCCGATATCGTTAATGTCGCTATCGTCATCGTCAATAACGATACCATACGTTATCGGTAACGGCGATGACGATTATCGACGATAATCTATCGTATTAACAACCTTGCTCGAAAACTACCGAATCGATCGACGTCAAAATTTGTATGTAGGGATTTTTGGTGCCGATAAAGTTTGAGACCCCTCCCTCTTATGGAAAGAAGTGGTCCCACACAAATGAAACATAAATTTCTACACAACTCAAGAACAAACCAAGCAAATGAAACCGAATTTGGCATGCGGATTTTTAAGGGGTAACAAATATGTCCATAATAGTTGGATGAAAAACAAATTTCTGCACATTTCGCGAACTAATCAACTAAATGGAACCATATTTGGCAGGAGAATGTTTTTAGTGGTAACAAATATGTTCCATAATCGACCTCAGGCAACATTTGGGATTGTAAGATGGCAACTTCTGGTTTCTGGAAAACAGCCTGAAATGGACGATTCCCATTAAATATGAGTATCTCTGGAACCAGAAAGATGCAGAAGATAAAAACTGATCACAGATACAGTCCTGAATTTTAAGATGGTGACTTCCGGTGTCTGGTAAACAGCCGGAAATGACCAAATACCATTCAATATCAATGTTTTCGGAACCAGAATTACGCCCAGATGACAGAAATTGATTTCACAGGCAATTTCAAAGTCCAAAATGACGACTTTCGGTTTCTAAAAAACAGCCCAAAGTGACCAAATACCACCCAATATGAGTATGTCCGGAGCCAGAATGTTGCAAGAAGCTAAAAATTGACCTCAGACACCATTATGAATTGTAGGATGGCAACTTCTGGTTTCTGGAAAACAGCCAAAAATGGCCGATTTCCAACTAACATGAGTATCTCCTGATCTAAAATGATACACAGCAGCTGTAATCGACCACAGACCCCATTTTGGATTCTAGGTTGGCGACTTCCGGTTCCTGGGAAACAGCCGCAAATGATCGAATAACACCCAATATGGGTGTTTCTTCAACCAGAATGACGCTCGGAGGCTAGAAATTATTTTAAATACCATTTTGAGATCCAAGATGGCGACTTCCGGTTTGTGAAAAACAGCCTAAAATAACCAAATACCATCTAATATGAGTATCTCCGGAACCAGAATGATGCAACGAGCTAACAATTGACCTCGGACACTATTTTGAATTGCTAAACGGCAATTTCTAGGTCGAAAATGACCGAATAATACTCAGTATGGATATTTCCGTAATCGAGATGATGCATAGAAACCAAACATTGACCCTGGACACAATTTTGAATTTAAAGACGACCACTTTAAGTTTTTGGAAAACAACCTAAATAACTAAATACCTCCTAATATGGGTATTTCCGGTGTCAGATTGATGCCAGAAAATCTGCTGAAAATGACCGAATACCACCCAATATGAATATATTAAGAATTAAGGGCATGTCCACAAGCCAAAAGTCGAGGATGTTGTCATTTCGATTAAAACCAATCATTTCAAACGATTTGTTATTTGACTTAGATCATATCCTATGGCCGATTCGTCGTGCATTTGCAGTTTTTAAACACTCCGCAAGGGATTAATGAATTTGGAACGTTTAATTAGTACGATACCACATTTAATTTATGTTGAGGCCACATATATTGATCAAAGCAGGTATAGTTTTAAATAGTCTTTGAATTTCTTGTCTTTCCATAACTTTTGAGCCACATGTCAAATTGCTATGAAGTTTGTTATTTGTAAGTTTGAGCCAGTTCGCATGACACTAGTCATGTTCAAATGAGTCATATAATCTTTGAGATAATAGACTTTCGTGTTTTTGTTAACAATTTAATACATAACGGTTGCTTAAGTTCGATTATAATCAAATGAAATGGGAACGTATAGGGCAGCCAAAATTTGAAACCACGTGTTCAATCATAATTCTTCAGTTAACCCTCAACTAGCCCGCTCATCTGATAATGCTATTGATCAAATCGGTTGTGTAGTTTCTGAGATAATGAAGTTTCGTGATTTTCACATTTCGGTACATTACAGATGAAGTTACAGTTCGATTACAGTAAAATTCAATAGGATGTTATGAGGCAGCTAGACCTTTCATTTGACACTAATTTTGTGGGATCTCTGAGAAAAGTGAGTGAGCCCAAGTAGTCTTCGGAATATGTTCCTTTTCATAGCTGGATTTCACATTTTAAACATAACAGTCAAAGTAATAGTCCGATTGCAAAACAAATCAATAGGGTTTTATGGGGCAACTAGACCTTCCATTTGAAACTGATTTTATGAAAATCGGTTCAGCCATCTCTGAGAAACATGAGTGAGATTAAACAGTCTTCAGAACACGTTTCTTTTCATAACTTTTGAACCACAAGTTCAATCTTTATAAAACTCAAAACTTAAGAGTTTTTCAGGTAGCCCGTTCTTTTGAGACCAATTTCGTTCAAATCGGTTGTGTAGTTTTTGAGATAATGATGTTTCATGATTTTTACATTTTGATACATAACCTCTAAACTAAAAATCCGATTACAATAAAATTCAATATGGTCTTATGGTACAACAAGACCTTTCATTTGCAATTAATTTCATGAAAATCGGACCAGCCATCTCTGAGAAAAGTGAGTGAGAATAAAAATCTGCACATACACACACACATACACACACACACACACACATACAGAAAATGCTCAGCTCGTCGAGCTGAGTCGAGTGATATATGCCATTCGGCCCTTTGGAGCACTTTTATACTTTCGGTTTTGCAAGTGATTGCTATACCTTTCTAGGAGAAAGGCAAAACGACGAGTTTTATGTGAACATCGCAGCAACCAGAAATCTAAATATTATAATAAGGTCAAAGTTAATATTGTTTATAACGTGAGAAAAATTTAATAATTCATTTGCATTTGCCAAAAACCTGTAATTTTTGAGTACAGATTCGGTGTCATCGATTCAATCTAAAAATCGGTATAACAGATGATATTTCTGTACATCCTTGGTCACAGTGCAAACCAAGACTATGCAATCGCTGTCAAATCTCATATACATATTTGTTTCGTATCAAACATCTCAATGCACAGTGGGAAATCGGTGGCCATCCGTCTGAATTTTTTTACGTCAGCTGTTTCATAATATTTTTCCTTTATTGCGATAACATTCAAGTGCTTTAATCCAAAATTTGGGTGCAATATCATGAGATCTGATTTTTTTATGACTTTCCGAAGTTTGGCATATTGACGCTTTTTGACATATGTTTAAAAAAAAAACATTACTTTGAAACGCTCCGCAGCTTCAATGATAGCTTGGATTTTTTTGGTGTCAAAGAAAAAGTTGATTCGTAGTTAGTTTGTATTACCTATTTTGTTTTAATTTAAAAAAAATCTTTTTGTTTTTGCAAAATTTTAATAATTAGGTCACGTGCTTCATGGACGGCCCCAAATAAAAAATTGAATGGAGATTGGTGTTCAACACCCCCAAATTTAGTTAATACCATATTTTTGTCGCATTTATCCACACATTTTTTAATTGGCCTGCCTTTGTAATAAGTTGCCTTATTGTGCAATGCTCCGCGGTTTCCCTCACAGATATGAAAAAAGCCCGGCAAAAATTCCATTTAACTCAAAACGGTTGCAAGAAGAACGATTGACTTTCACATTAGAAAGAAATAGTATGATGTCATTCCCTTGGTGCAAACACTGCCGACAACTGTCAGAATAGGTATTGGCCGATCTCTCGTTGAGTGAGAATGGGCAATTTATTCTCCGATCTTTCCGATTATCGACATTAAGAAAACTTTATTTATTTATTTATTTCGTCAAACAAAAGTAGACTACATATGTTTAAAAACTAACTAACATGCTATATGCTATTTATACTAGTGGGAGCAAAAAAAAAGAGTTTATACATAATTGAATAATAATTTCTTCACTTGACGGATTATTACAATGAATGTTTTCTATCGATATAAATTGCGCGTTGAGTTGAAATATTGTTTTAATTTAGTTCTCGACATAGAAAAGTCAATTGCTTCACAGTGTTGGTTATACACTAACATCATTTGATTAATTGGCCCGTATTTAGCATAATTGGTTCGTTGATGATTTAAAGAAAACAAAGTCCGAGTTCGTAAATTTCTAGAAGGTACATAAAGATTGAGTTTTGATAATATTTCGGGTGAATCGACACGTTGAGATACGATATCGTTAACAAATGACATCATTGCGAATTCACGACGGGCTTTTAATGATTGGATGTCAATAAGTCTGCAGCGTTCGTCATATGATGGTAGGGGAAATGACGTCCATCGTAGATTACGAAGTGCATATAACAGGAATTGTTTTTGCACTGATTCTATTCTGTTTACATGTGTTGCAGAAAACGGAGACCATACAATACTACAGTATTCTAAAAGTGACCTGACATAGGAGATATAAAGTGTTTTTATCGTGTATGGATCTTGGAAATTATAGCAGAAACGTTTTATAAAACTGAGCATGTTACTAGCCTTATTATTAATTGTATTGTAGTGATCAGTGAATGTTAATTTTGAGTCGAGTATGACTCCTAGGTACCTAACCCGTTCACTTTTCTCTACTACCTGATCTCCTAAGGAAATCATATTGCTTGGCATGTTTCTTTTTCTGCCAAAAGCCATCGAAGTACATTTTTTAACGTTTAGCTGAAGAAGGCTTTTTTTACACCAAATGTAAAAATATTTTATCTCGTTACGAAAAATATTTACATCATCAGCGTTTTTAATTTCAATGAAAAGTTTAATATCGTCGGCATAAATAAGAATTTTTACATGTTTTAGAATAAAGGAAATGACGTTTACAAATAATATAAATAGTAGAGGGCCCAAGTGAGAGCCTTGAGGAACTCCTGAGGTTACCTGAATAGGTTTCGATATTCTACCTTTAAATTTGACTGTTTGTAGACGATCTGTCAAATACGATTCAATCCATTTGAGTAATTGTGGATGAATTCCAATTTTTCGTAACTTGAAGAGAAGCAGGGGTATATCAATGCGATCGAAAGCTTTACTGAAGTCAGTATATAAGGTTTCAACATAATTACCTTTATCCATTGCGTTCAAAGAGAAGTTAATAAACTCGAGTAAGTTAGTTGTTGTTGAGCGCCCTTTGAAAAAACCGTGTTGGGTTGGGGTAATTCTATTTTTTATTTGGTGGAATAACTTTTTGTTTATTATTGCTTCAAAAAGCTTAGGTATACAGGAAAGAATGGCTATGCCTCGATAGTTGCTAATGTCGGTTTTTTTTACCAGATTTGAACACAGGCACTAGATATGAGTTTTTCCAGAATTTCGGGAAGCAACCGGATTCCAGCGACATATTGAAAATCAAGAACAGTGGGGAAGTTAGCTCTTTAGCTAAATGTTTCATGAATGCTGGCGGAATTCCGTCTGGTCCCGGACCTTTAGACGCATCCAGAGCTTTTAAAGTATCTTCAATTTCGCGTGCGCTGACATGTTCAATATTGAAATAGTTGGGAAACTCAGGAAAGTTGGTGAAGAATGTATAGTCACGATCAGATTCGGAGAAAGTTGTATAATTTTGTTGAAAAAAATCAGCAAATAGATCAGAGATGTATGCCGGGTTCTCTTCAACTTTGTCATGCAGTTGAATTTTTGAAGGAAAATTTTCAGATTTTAACTTTGATTTAACATATTTGAAAAAAAATTTTGGACAGGATTTGATTTCAAGCTCAGTCTTTAATGTGAACTCTTCAAACGCGTTACTAATGGCATCGTTTAATTCGCCGCAAATGTTAAGATAAGTTGTTAAAGCATCACGATTTTTATGAGTTTTGTTTTTTTATGTGCTTTTTGTTTTTTGTTTTTTAAGTTTTTAATTTGTCTATTGTACCAGACTGGGTATTTGGAATTGCCATGACGTCTTATTCTTTTCAATGGTATTTCGCTAATAAATAAATCAGATAACATGTTATAAAAATTTTCTATAGCCGAATCGACGTTTCCGTCTTCAAAGAATACATCTTGCCAGTTGATACTATTTAGTTTATGTTTTAATTCATCATAGTTTGCTGACTGAAAGTCACAAACATCTTCGAATTCATATTCGTCAGGTCTTTTATTCACATGCACAAATAAAGAAAACTCTATCCTGGCAATCATTGCAGGCTGGCATCATGTAGGACCTAATCTGGTCTTCCTTGTTTCGTTGAACACCTGCGCACGCGGCATAGAATCGTAGGGAACACCCCTCACACTTCCATAAGTTCCGGTTGTCCGAAGACTCAAAACCGCACACCACACAGTTTCCACTAACTAACGATGTCATGTTTACAAAAAAAAGTGTAAATAACGCACAAACATACTCGCGCGGAGCTTGAGTTGACTTACTGGCACAAAAGCACCTACAAGCGAAAAAAGAATGTAAACAAAAAACAAAAATTTAAATTCGTGCGTGGCCGAGAGCTAATTAAAACACGTCCGTACTGGTTGACGATACACAACGAATAGGAAACTCCTAGGTTTGAAATGTTAAAAATTAAATTCTCATAATGCACGAAAATCGAATTACCCGTACCCGACCAATTGAAAATTTTTCAAACCCGTACCCGACCCGAACCCAAAGCCTTGGTTTTTTAAATTACCCGTACCCGACCCGAACCCGTAAAATATTTTTTGGCGTTACCCGAAACCCGACCCGAACCCGTCGGGTACGGGTCGGGTACGGGTTTCGGGTAAAAATACCCGTACCCGACCATCTCTACTTTATAGTAAGCCACACTGTCAACCAATGACAATTCGATGCTTTGGCTCCGCCTGTTTTTATATACATATCACATACATGCATAAACCCTGTTACACGCAAAGTAGTATTAGGTAAAAGTTAGAAGTTAAGAAGTGACTTAGAAGTAAGTTTAAGCAGAATAAATTAATCCCGTCTGGGACTTAAAAGACAACAGCAATCATTCCGTCTAACTTCGACCTGATGGTTGACCGTTGGATCTAGTACGCGCATATTACATCGTTCCTGTAGAAGAGTGTGACATTCCCGAAACTGCATTGATCACACCTTTCGGATTGTTCGTGTTCAAACGGATGTAATTTTGACTCTGCAAGGTTTGTCGATGACATCTACATACAAGAGCACCATGAACACGTCCGAACAGTATGGAATAGAAATATGTATATTCGCACAAGCCGGAACAGTTTTTCTGCTTACCGGATCAATGAAAATGGAATCAGACCACAACCGGAATGGGTAAAGGCAACGGAGGAATACAAGCGAGTTGGCACTATTAAGGAATTGCGACGTTTCCTAGTGTTATTGAACGGATATAAATGTTTTATTTCCGGTGCTGCAGACATGCAACAGAAGCTTCAACGAGTTACGGGCAACCGAAAAAATGACACACGGAAACTGATTCCTTAGTGGCAGAAACAGCCTTAGAAAACAGTGAACATAGCCTAGCAAATGCTTAGCTACATTATCCGGACCGTTGAAACCGATGCGGCTAATGGTCGGCGCCTCAGACACAGCGGCAGGAGCAGTACTTACACAATATCTATGAAGGGCTTGGAAACCATTAGGATTTTTCCTACAAAATCCTCAAATTCACAGAAAAAATATGGGGTCTTCGGGCGCGAATTAATGGTAAAATATTTCTGTGAAATATTTCCGCCATCTCATCGAAGGTCGCGATTTCGTCATATACACCGACCATTAGAGATGGGCAATACTCGCATCGTTACCAACGGTATCGGTACTAGGGGTCACGGCATCGAGTATCTTGGCATCGATACTCACCACGAGAGATGAGTAACGGTATCGATTGCAGTATCGTTAGTTTTTATTTTTACCAATTGTAAGTCTGATTACCGATACTATCGAAGTATCGAGTATCGATACTCCTTCAACCAATACTTCGATGTGAGCTATTGACATCCCTATACCGAGTAACAGTGAATGACAATGAATTCATGTCCTGGGCTAAAAATGATTTGTGACCGCTGTCAGCTATCAGATGAAGCTGTATTAAAAGTGGCGGTGATATGCTATCTCGTTTCCACATACGAAGAGATGTTAGCACTTGAAACATGGCGCGATGTCATTGGGTTGCTTCGATGCTTAGTATCAATTTTTTGAAGTATTGCGATACCAAAATATCGATACTTTTGTCAGTACTGACCATCGATCACTCATCTGTGTCTCGAACTCGAAATCCAGCCACCTACCATGAAGAGCGGTAGCTCGAATACATTTTGAGTTTCACAAAGTCAATTAAGCATATCACTAGAAAAGATAATGTTACGGCAGATGCGCTTTCACTCGCCGAAATTATCAGTTTTCTATCCTTTTTTTGAAACCTAACATTAAATTAAAATATAATCTCAATTACGTAGTTCACAGAAATGATAGAATTCAGGGATGCGGCGGTGGAGTTACAATTGTAATCCATCGCCGAATCAAACATCGTGCTATTCCCTATCTTGAGAGGAAAGTTATTGAAGCTTTTGGAATTGGAGTTCAGACTGAAGTTGGGATTTTATTTATTGCCGCAGCATATTTGCCATTTAAATGCACACGCGAGCAAAAAATTTTTAAAGGTGATTCGCAAAAACTCACCAGAAATCGTTCAAAATGTTTTATAATCGGCGATTTTAACGCTAAACATCGATCATGGAATAATACTCAAAATAATTGTTATGGCAAAATTTTATTCAATGATTGTTTCTCAGGACATTATTCTTATTTATCTCCGAATAATCCTTCATGTTTTTTGGCGTAGAATACGTCTAAAGGTAACATTTACAGTGACCCAATTTCAATACAGGGATCCAATTTCAAAACCGAAAACATCGAGAGCGTCACAAAAATTGTCCAATTTCAAACGTTTTAAACTCAGTTAGTTTCCAACCGATTTCTCTCATTTTTGCAGCATTCAATTGGAAAATCATTTAAGCAACCGTCCAAATGCAGAAAATAGTAATCTGATTGTTCAAACTATTGTAATATTGAAAATTGTTGAACATTGTCGAAATGCAAATGTCGACTTTTGATTGGTCGCTTGCTGCCTTTCCCTAAAAAGGACGACAGAATGGAGTACCTAGTTAGCCGGGAACGCACTCTTTGTGCTATATAAGAGACTGGTTCTCCTCAAGCAAATCAGTTTACTAGCAGCAGCGGACCTCAACACCGATGGCAGTAGGCGAAGTGGATCAGCAGCGGGGAACAGCGGCGGTGGTAGTGGTTAGCTGCAGTTCCTTCCTCTTTCAGTTCGGCTTCCCTTCGATCTGAGTTGGACCCCACCAGCGGTAATCAAATTCAGATATCGTTGGGTGAATACAACCCGGAACTGAAAGAGACTCGCACCGCCAGGTGGTTTGAGAAGCCACCATCATCCAGCGTATGTATATATAGGGTGTGCGCTCATAACGTGTGTGAATATCTGTAGCGTGTGTCCTTAGCTATCTAAGGTGTGTAGCTAGCGTGTGTGGCTTGTTATTTGAACTATTAAACTATAGATGGGGAATGCACTATTTGACCTCGTCTATAGCCTCTTCGTAGCCACTGCCTAAATTAAGATATCTTAGTGCAACTTGATACAAAAGACAGCCTCAAAACAATTCAATTTCATTCTTGTTTTGGATACGGCAGCAAGTGAAACCGCGGTGCCGGCTACAGAGGTAAACGTCATCTGGAGCAAAGAGACAATTAAATTAATTAACCCCAATTGAGTGTATTCCCAAACCTATTCCAAGAAATTCATTGACATAAGACAGGCTGTCGTATTCTACGTTAACTCTGCGGTCGTGTCTTATAAACAACCTCTTCAACTATTTCTGTAAGAATTTCATCAACGATCAATTTGGTACAGATCAAAGTCATGTGCACTCAGAATATTTTTAGGACTATTGTTTCGTGAAATTTCCTGTACTTATTCATTTTCTGTCGTTTTGCATGATTTATGTTACAAACATAACATCTACGTGAACTTAGCAACGTCAAACAGAATGTTATAGAAGAAGTATCGCGTGAACTCTCTGTGTGGAAATGTGCAGAAATCAAAATGGCGAAGCTGTTGTCTGATTCAGTCTCTGATAATGAACAAAAAATTTCTCGACGGCTTGCCAATAACTGAGGTTTTGAAAAACGATCGAGTCTTGAGCATACAGGTTTCACACGGATTCAGTTTAAAGGTCGAGCAGTTACCTGTACATATCACTGAAAACTGAAAGTACCCAATGAGCAGTTCGAAAGTACTCAACTTTAATCTTCGGCTCTCGAGCTTGTAGTTGGGTGAAAAATCGATCTCCAAGTTGGGTAGTTTTAACCGAAACGTTGAGTTATTGCGCGAATACTTATTTTCGAGTAGTTTTGGACATAACCGCTTTGTCGTGTAATTTTAGCTCCTCTTGTTTGATAACTCAATCAAAACAAATCCGGTCAAATTTTGTTACTCCAGTTAACCCTTAAATGCGCAATGTTGTTTTAAAACAACACTACTGAAAACGTTTTAAAATATTCGTATTTTAGTATTTTTTAGAAATATAATTCACTAGAACAGCTCTCTAGACTCTAACGAAGTAAACTTAACAGCTGGAAGTACTGTATTTGAATGTTTTGTTTTTATTTTTGCTGTCAAAATCTCGGAAACGAAAAAAAACATGGCGAGATTCCCGACTGGTGCTGACTGTCTTTGAAAATATATTTTAAAATAAGGTTAGTGGTTAGTGAAAATGTCTGAATTATCAGTAATTATACTAACAAAAGTTCAATTTTAAAGTTACTGTTAACAAAAGTAATTGTTTCGACTTTATTCTGTGATAAAGTCACAGTGTTGTTTAAAAACAACATGGTTATATTTGCACATTGAAAAATAAATCTTTCAATTTTTTTATGCATATTAGTTAGTTTTAGAGCAGTAAACCTGTTAAACAAAGATTTTCTGTTTTAGACGATTTTTTAACGTCGTGCGCATTTAAGGGTTAATAAATTAATGCCGTTTCGTATTTTTCGTGAGATTTTTAATAAACATAAGTGCAATGGGTGAAGAATTCATGAAGGAAGGATGGATGAACCGCGGGATCAACACGGCGGTGTGACGTAAGTTTTGCTATCACTCATAACTATAACCCTAACAAAACTAAACGTTTGTAGGCCGATGGTTTCGAGGAGCCGCTGGAAAGTTCAATCCGAAACACATATCCAAGTACATTTATCTATACTGCTAGCGCTTGTGAAACGGTGGGTGAAATAATTCCACCTAAAAGCCAGCGCCAACAAAGACGGAATGATACCGACTTTTCAGGTAATCACAATAGAAGTGTGTTTAGTTAAATTGTTTAGACTTTATTTTTATTCTACAGGCTATCGCAAAAGTACACGCCGTTTGCAATGCGTAAGCTCGTAGACATTTCTATATTGTACAGCTGTATCCGCTTCCCGGTAGTCGGGGTTGACGTAACCCACCAAATGATTAAAATTTTCATTTACAAAAATGGTAAGCCCTAATTTATATTTATTCCGGACATTAAGCTTAAGAGTAATAGGCTCCTGAAACAGAAGACAAGGCGAGGAACTCGTCTCGTCTCCAGTCACTGACGAGGTGAGCAAAATGCCGTATTAGGGAACGCGAGTGAAACTTGGCTGGCGACAGCTACGTAACGAACGAGTCGAGCAACGAGCTACTCGTCCAAAATCCAGCGGATTCGCCATCTGCAATATCAAAATTGGTCAGGCGAGTAAATCGCCGTTCGCCTTGTCTTCTGTAAACAGCCTAAAAAGGAGGATATCTCATTTTTTATTTTCAGAACCATTTAAAATGGTTGTGTAGCATTTCCCCGAAACCCAATTTCCCGGATGTTATTTTCCGGAATGACATATCCTCGAATGTACTGTTTTCCCGAATAAAACATTTTCCTGAATATCATCTCGCCGAGTTCAACAATACCCGGAAATCGAATTCCTCGTATGTAACATTTTATCGAAAACCATTTCCCAAGAATAAATGGAGAATGGAGACTTTTAGCACATATTCCGCCGTACAAAGCATAGCTGTCCCATGTTCTACACAACCCTTATGCACGGTGCTACAATTATGGTTGGAACGGCAATATTGTCCTTTGAGCAATTTTTGACCTCATACGCTTGCATTGTTCTCCTAGATGATGCAGGGCGAGTCGGCCGCGAGTGTGCGCTGGCGACTCGCCATCGGCAGCGCCGTCCTGACTTATAGGGGTTATTCCTTAGTTCAGTCAGAACGAGCGATAGCGATTAAGGGCAATATGCAAAATAGACAATCGAGAAGGCCGCGAGTTTATATTATGGGATGATAACATTTTTTTTTACGACGGAAACATGAAGTGGTCCTGACAAGTTCAATCTGGAGGTGCAATTTTCTTACGCTATCTTACAGGGGAGAGAGGGGGTGAATTGATTATCTTACGTAAGAAAAATATTGTTAATGAAGCTGTTCAAAAAATCATTTTCATGAAAGTGTGGACGGTAAAATTCATAAGGGGCCATCCACATACCACATTGACAGATTTTAAACGATTTTGACTCCTCCTACCCCGTGGACAACTGCTCATATAAATTCTAAAAAAATTGTATGGACCGTGGACATTACACACCACCACCCCCCGCCCCCCCGAGCTGTCCACGTGGTATGTGGATGGCCCCTAAAAAAAATACGGAAAGACGATTAACTCGAATTAAGGACAGAAGAGGAAACGAAGCATTGTGCTTGCTTCAGGATGATAAAACTATAATAAAAAGCTATATGTCTAATATCTTATACCTATAAAAACGCAGTCCGGTCTGTCTGTCTGTCTGTCTGATCCATATAGGCTCGGAAACTACCGAACCGATCGACGTGAAAATTTGTATGTAGGGGTTTTTGGGGCCGTGAAAGGTTTGAGACCCTCCTCTTCTCTGGAAGGGAGGGCTTTCTGCACAATTCAAAAACTAATCAAGCAAATGGAACCGAATTTGGCATGTGGATGTTTTTAGGGGTAACAAATATGTCCACATTAGTTTGACACCCTCCCAATTCTTGAAGGGAGGGGTGCCATACAAATGAAACACAAATTTCTGCACATCTCAAGAACTAACCAACTAAATGGAACCAAATTTGGCAGGTTAATCTTTTAAGGGGTGGAAAATATATTCATAATGGTTCGACACCCCTTCCTCTTCTATAAGTGAGGGATCCCATACAAATAAAAACAAATTTCGCACAGCTCGAAAACCAATCAAGCAAATACAGCCAAATTTGGCATGTGAATGTTTTCAGGGTTAGCAACTATTTTTTTTTTTTTTTTTATTCTTGCTTATTTTCCGTCGGTCTAGTTCCACCACTGTTGTGGCCAATCACCGACGCCCAGGGAGGCGGCGACTCCACACCCAGGACCCTAACTCACGACCCGCTTATTAACGGACCGGCGCCAACGTCTTTACTTCCTCATGCGATGGAAGGCGTGATCCCAAAGATTTTTCGCCTCAGAAAATCTCCCGGTGTCGGCTAGGATTGAATCTAGACCAGTTGGGTTGGTTGTGAGTGGATCACGCCACCTCACAACCATCGACACCTATGTCGGCGGTGGGATTCGAACCCAGGCGTCGAGCGTGGTTGGCGGAGACGTTACCAACCACACTAGGCCCCCGCTCAAGGTTAACAACTATGTCCGTTATGATTCGATACCCCTCCCTCTTCTGGAAGGGAGGGGTTCCACACAAATGAAACATAGATTTCTGCACATCTCAAAATTTAACAATTCAAATTTGGCATGTGGATGTTTTTAGGGGTAAACAATATGTCCATATTGGTTCGACACTCCTCTCTCTTCTGGAAGGGAGGGGTTTCATACAAATGAAACACAAATTTCTACACATCTTGAGAACTTACCGGATAAATGGAACCAAATTTGGTAGGTGGATGTTTTCAGGGGTAACAAATATGTTTATAATGGTTCGACACCCCTCCCACCTCTGGATGGAAGGGCTCTTACACAAATCAAATACAAATTCTTAAGGTGGTTTGACAGTTCCCCGGAAGGGGAGGGAGGTCTCCCAAACAAACTAAACAGTTATTTCAACCAGGTTTTCCGAAAAAACAGGGGCCAAAATTCGACTCCAAAGGCCCTTTTTAAATTTGAGATGAAAACTTTCGGTTTCTATCCGGAAAATATCTTCAAATACCATTTCTAAATCCAAGATGGCGACTACCAGTTTCTGAAAAACAACGGAAAATGACCAAATACCACCCAATATGGGTATTTCCGGAATCGTTATGATGCACTGAAGCCATAAATCGACCTCAGAAATATTTTGAATTATAAGATGGCGACTTCCGGTGTCTGGAAAACAACAGAAAATGACCAAATACCACCCAATATGAGTATTTCTTTAACCAGAATGACGCTCAAGGGCCATAAATTGTCTCCAAATGCCATTTTGAAATCCAAGATGGCAACTTCCGGTTTCTGAAAAAATGCTGTAAATAACCAAATACCACCCAATATGAGTGTTTCTTTAACCAGAATAACGCTCAGAAGCCAGAAATTGTCTCCAAATGCCATTTTGAAGTCCAAGGTGGCGACTACCGGTTTTTGAAAAACAGCGGAAAATGACCTAATACGACCCAATATGGGTATTTCCGGAATCGTACTGATGCACTGAAGCCACAAATCGACCTCAGATACAGTTTGAATTGTAAGATGGCAATTTCCGATGTCTGGAAAACAGCCAAAAGTTGCCGATTCCCATCCAATATGAATGATACACAGGAGTAAAAATGGACCACGGAAGCCAACCATTTACCCTGAACACCATTTTGAATTCGAAGATGATCACTCTCAGTTTCTGGAAAACAACGAAAATAACTGAATACCACCCAATGTGAATTTTCCGGAATCAGATTGATGCAAGAACAGATAAAAATGACCGAATACCACCCAACATGGATATATTCAGAATAAAGGTGATGTACAAAAGTCAAGTCTGGTATGTTGTTATTCCGATGATCAAACGATTTGTCTTTTGACTTTGATCATATCCTATGGCTGATTCGTCGTGCATTTGCACACTATAAACAAATCGCAAGGTATCGAGGACTTTGAAATGTTTAAAATCATTGAATTGCACACAAAAATGGGCGATACGAAGTTTGCCGGGTCAGCTAGTAGTATATATAGTAAGATCTTACTAGGGGGGAGGGGGTATCAAAAAATCTTACGATGTCTTACAAGGGGGAGGGAGGATTGAAAAAGTGGAAAAATATGCTTACATAATTATTGAACGGCCCCTTACACCAAAAATTGTGTTTTTTTTTTAAACTAATATATGATTACTTTTGTCCTGAAACGGAAAACGTGATTGGAATTAGGTCGACATCTAGTGCCGTTTTTGAGTTATTGAGAAAACTAACCCGCGTAAAAAATCAGACTGTATTCGGGAAAATATTTTCGGAGAATAACTTCCGGGGAATTAGTACATTCAGGAGAAAATCTTTCGGAAAAATGGTCTTCGAAGAATCAGTACATTCGGGGAAATATCTTTGGGAGAAACAGGTTTCAAAATAATGGTTTTCGGGGGATTGTTATACAATCATTCAAAATCTAATTTAGCGCGTTTCCATGGCAAATGATTCGGAAATTCGGAGAAAAATTTAAATTTTAATTTACAAAAACAAAGTGTTGAATTTTTTTTCGAAGAAACTAAAAGTTATAAGGCAACTTCTTATAAAAATGAACTCTTTGATGTCAAAGAATAAATTGTGTTATATCGATTAAATATTTTAATAAATCTATGTTTGTTGCTGGAGAACTACAAATAACTTACAAAAAAGCGTATTTTCATGGAAATCTGAAATTTTTAAAACTTTATATTAAAATATCTCAAAAACGGATACATGTAAAAAATTTGTTGGAAAACGCGTTCAAATATGTATTTTTAATTCATTTTCATTAAATGATCGTGACCGGTATAACATTAAAAGAGTTAATTCCTAAAAATGTAAATTTATAAAAGAGTAAGAGTAATGGACAAAAAATTAACAAGCATTCGCCGGCTTGTGAATTTTTTGTTCATTTACTGAGGTTTATTCAAAATCTGCTTTTATATTTCAATATTGTTAGATGATATTTTTCATTTTCAACTTAAGAAATAATATAGGTATATTAGCTGTCTTCGTAATACAGTGAATGTAATTGTTGGTAGTTTAATGAAAAAACTTGTCAACCAAAAAATCAAAAGGACTTTTCACACATTTTATTTTTAGAGAAAGATTCCTATAATAAGTTTGATTTAATTAGGAATAAATAAGACAAAATCATTCATTATAATAGCATAGGTAATTGAGAGATTTTTTGGGGTTTGGTTTTTGAGGAAGTAAAATTACGCTTGTTCCGTGTCAAATAAATGTTTCTTGAACAAAAAAAAAGCATTACAGGCACAATATCGCCAAGGAACAATTCCAGAAAAAATGTCCCAGTTTTCATATATTTTTTAAATCGTCATTTTCGTTTTGGCTGAAACTTTGCATAGAAGTTTGTATGGGCAAAAGAAATAAAATACTATGTAGGGAAGGTATTGATGTCTCTCCAAAAAAAAAACACTATTAAAAAAACAAAGTTGGAACAAACATTCAAAATCAACTATCTAAATAGCTCATTTTTGAAAAATCTGATTTTTTTCATAAAAACTACAAAAGACATGCTAAACATTGATGGTTGTCCGATCATGGAGAAATGAGAAACGAAAAAGATGAAGGTTCCCAAAAAAAATGGAAAAAAATGAAGCCAAAACGGTTTGGTTTATTGGTGCGATATCTTCAGCAAAGTTGTAGACAGTAATTTTGTGCTTCTAGAAAAAATATACACTGTGAGAAAAAAGGGTATGTTTTAGAAAAAAAAGTAAACAAAATTATAATTAAAAACTGAATATCTCTGAACACTCATTCTCTATGAGTCTAATTTTTTTCCACAAAAGCTACACTTTATAAGCTAACTGAAATATTTAACTGAACATGGAGAAATAAAAAATAAAAAAACTTAAAGTTTTGAAATAAAACAATAGAATATTTTGTTTAGATTTTTTCAGTTGCTTTACAGTGTATCTTTTTCTTGGAGGACAAAATTATTATCTACAACTTTGTCGGAGATACTATACCAATCAAACAAACCGTTTAGATGCTAAAAAAATTTTTATTATTGAAAAAACTCAGCACAGGAAATAGCAAATAGTAAAAAGGAAATAGTCGAGACGTATGATTTATGTCAGCACAAAACCCAGAACATCAAGTTTTGAGATTATGTTCCGCGGTTTCTATCTTAAATTTTTTTTAATAGTATTTCATTCCTAACAGGTTACGATACATTTTCAGGTTTACAATTGTGCTGTTTTATGTTGAAAAGTTTGCCATTGCCGAGCCGCACGTTGTTTGATGCCGGAGTGCAAAGCGGTAATGATGGAAACGATAATAAACTGTCGTATGCGATTTATTTTTGAAGTAGAATACTTCTCTCAGGAAGTTCGGCTACATAGGGATGTGAAATGAAAATCTAAAACCGAAAAAAGTGAAAAATATGTCCAATTTCAAATGCTAATAAATCGGTTAGTATTCGATGGATTTCCTTCGTTCTTGCAGCAATAGATTGGAAAATCTTCTAAGATTCTTCCCAAAATAAGATAACTGTAATTTTATTATTCACACTATTGTACTATTGAAAATAGTCAAGCCTTGTCAAAACGAAAAATTCGACCTCTGATTGGTCGTTATATGCTTGCTTCCCAAGCACGGTCGACAGGATCATATACCTTGCAATTGAAAACATGCTATTTGGCCTATATAAGAGCCTGTTTCAGCCGGAGCCGCTCATAATAGTTCTAGACAGCGACAACAGCAGTCGTCCTTCCTTAGCAGCAGCACTAGCTCTGTGGTTTGTCACCACGTCTCAGGAGCAGCGCGGTTTTTCTCAGCGTGTGTCGCCAGACAGCCATTATTTCCCCCGTGTTGGGGCAGCATGAGGATTGCCATCAGGAAATCCAATTTTGGAAATCAAAATGCCTTTTTGAAGGCAAATAAACAAGTCATTGAAAGTTAATAATTTTTGTCATCGCAAGCAAGTATTCTGTGTTGCATCCTAGCAATTTAAATTTGTCGCACCCGTCTAATTTACTGAATGTGAAATAGCTTCCACAGTGCATGTTGTCCGTGTATTTTAATTCCCCCAATGTTAGGGCAGCTCAAAGGTTGTAATTAGCAACGGATTTTGAACAGCAAAATGCTTTTTGAAGGCAAATAAAAAAATAATTGAAGGTTAATAGTTTTCTGGCATCAACACAAGCAGACATTCTGTGCGGGATGCAATCAAATTCTGTTGTAGTTGTCTAATTTTTACTTTATTTAGTAAACTCTCCACTGTAGGGGCAGCGCAAACGCTGCGATCAGCATAACCGACATTGAATAATAAACTGCCCTGTTAGAACGCATTCACAAAAGCAGTTAGTTCGACTATGCAGAGCTAATATGAAGACGATTCAATCAATCAGCGTAAACAGAATTTCGTCGTCTCCCAGCTGCCAAGTTGTCACATGATGCAACACGCAACAGCGAGCAAACGAAATCGCTTGATGTTACAAACCGCAATAAAATACGGGTTAAAACCGTTGCGTGTGTGAGAGCACCATCGGTGTTTATTCGCTGGATGCACTATCTACTGTCTACTGAACGCAATAATCTGCTTACATGCGACACGGGGACGGGAACATTTTCTTCAACGAAGCTGCGCAACACGACACAAAACATGTTATTTTGTTGCTTCAATGAGAGTGCTATCGGTCCGGTTCGACAAGAAATCATTTTTGTGCATCCGTGCTACGAAACTGAGGAAAAACTTTAGAAACTGAAAAAAGAGGTGGAGCTTATCAAATGATCGCTCTGAGCCGGAATGAAGTCACACATATTTTTCAAGTTATGTCATTCCACCACCTACGAAAAATAATTCATTCCTATTTTCATCCCTATATAAGAGCCTGTTTCAGCCGGAGACGCTCATAATAGTTCTAGACAGCGACAAGTCGTCCTTCCTTAGCAGCAGCACTAGCCCTGTGGTTGGTCACCACGTCCCAGGAGCAGCGCGGTTTTTCTCAGCGTGTGCCGCCAGACAGCCATTATTCCCCCCGTGTTGGGGCAGCATGAAGATTGCCATCAGGAAATCCAATTTTGGAAATCAAAATGCCTTTTTGAAGGCAAATAAACAAGTCATTGAAAGTTAATATTTTTTGTCAACGCAAGCAAGCATTCTGTGTTGCATCCTAACAATTTAAATTTGTCGCACTCGTCTAATTTACTGAATGTGAAATAGCTTCCACAGTGCATGTTGTCCGTGTATCTTAGTTCCCCCAATGTTAGGGCAGCTCAATGGTTGTAATTAGCAACCGATTTTGAACCGCAACATGCTTTTTTCAAGGCAAATAAAAAAATAATTGAAGGTTAATAATTTTCTGGCATCAACACAAGCAGACATTTTGTGCGGGATGCAATCAAATTCTGTTGTAGTTGTCTAATTTTCACTTTATTTAGCAAACCCCCCACTGTAGGGGCAGCGCAAACGCTGCGATCAGCATAACCGACATTGAATAATAAACTGCCCTGTTAGTACGCATTCACAAAAGCAGTTAGTTCGACTATGCAGAGCTAATATGAAGTCGGTTCAATCAATCAGCATAAACAGAATTTCGTCGTCTCCCAGCTGCCAAGTTGCAACATGATGCAACACGCAACAGCGAGCAAACGAAATCGCTTGATGTTACAAACCGCAATAAGATACGGGTTAAAACCGTTGCGTGTGTGAGAGCACCATCGGTGTTTATTCGCTGGATACACTATCTACTGTCTACTGAACGCAATAATCTGCTTACATGCGACACGGGGACGGGAACATTTTCTTCAACGAAGCTGCGCAACACGACACAAAACATGTTATTTTGTTGCTTCAATGAGAGTGCTATCGGTCCGGTTCGACAAGAAATCATTTTTGTGCATCCGTGCTACGAAACTGAGGAAAAACTTTTAGAAGGAAAAACTGAAAAAAGAGGTGGAGCTTATCAAATGATCGTTCTGAACCAGAATGAAGTCACACATATTTTTCAAGTTATATCATTCCACCACGTACGTAAAATAATTCATTCCTATTTTCATCCCTATATAAGAGCCTGTTTTAGTCGAAGCCGCTCATAGTAGTTCTGAACAGCGACGACAGCAGTCCTCCCTTAGCAGCAGCGGGAGCGAGCAGTGGGTACCATCGATAGCGGATAGCGGCCACAACCAGCGTTGCCAGGTCATTTTTTTAAAAATCTCGAAAAGGCAAAAAAAAATCTGGAAGTCATTTCGTGGGGTGAAAGTTAAATTCTTCGGATATAAGTCTTGAGGTACGTAAAATTTAAGGTGACAAAATTGCAAAATTTCGCGCCAAATTTGAAGTGATGACCTTTTTGCGGAACAGAGAAAATAAAATCTGAATAAAATCTGGATCATTCATGAAAAATCTGGATAATTGGACATCAAATCTGTTTACCTGGATACATGTTCAAAAATCTGGATAATCCAGCTAAATCTGGATACCTGGCAACGCTGGCCACAACTGTGGCATGGCTGCGAATAAGCGTAGCAGTTTCAGCGGATCTCACCATCGATAGCAGCAGGGCCAGCAGATGCAGGTACAGCGGATATCAATGGCGGCAACAACTGTGGCATGGCTACGGATAGCGTTGCAGTTGCTCAGCAGTTGGGCCAGCGTATAGCGGCCACAACTGTGGCATGGCTATGCATAGCGTAGCTGTTGCAGCGGGTATATCAGCGTCGATAGTAGCAGGGTTAGCTGATGCAACGACACTCCCTTCACTAAAATGCTGTTTCAGTGTGGTAGCGGGAAGCATCAGCAGCAGGCTTGCATGAAGTGAATACATCAGCCAGCAACTTTCTCTAAGGCCTCTGCCATAGTAGACGCGAAAAGCGGCGCGAACCGATTCGCTCGGCCGTAGGTTGATGTACAGCTCTACTGATGGCTGTACATTAACCTACAGCTGAGCGAATCGGTTCGCGTCACTTTTCGCATCTGTTATGGCAGAGACCTAATGGGAAAGTTGTATCAGTTTGTTCAGAAGAATATTATTGTCGGTAATATTACAGAGATGCGATTGCGTAAATCCAATTTTGAATTGAACAATTGTTCTTTTGAGAACAAATAACACACTTATTTGAAGAGTTAATAGCTTTTGGTATCAATAGCAGTATAGTGACAGCCTCAGCGGTAGATGCAGATGCAGCCGGTACTTCTCTGAGGCCGATGTAAAGGTAAATGGGAGCAGCACGGCGAAACAGTTCGGGTTATGCTTAGACGCGCGTCATTTTTCGTTGTTGATATTCCCCACATGAAACGACGCGCTTTCGTATGATAGCGGTGGTATTAGCGGTAGATGCATTTGCCAACACTTCCTCCAGTAAAGCCGTGTCTAGTTTTCAATGTGAAAACACCTTTCTCATTGTGTTGACCGTGCGCCTTAGTCCTCACTATCAATGATAAATTGAACAATTGTCCTTATAAGGACAACAAATGAATTAATGAAGATTTAACTTTGAATTAGAATACTTCTCTCAGGAAGTTCGGATACATAGGGATGTAAAATGAAAATCTAAAACTGAAAAAAGTGAGAAAAATTTCAAATGCTAATAAATCGGTTAGTTTTCGATGGATTTCCTTCGTTTTTGCAGCAATCGATTAGAAAATCTTCTAAGATTCCTACCAAATGCATGAAATTGCAATTTTGCATGAAATTGCAATTGCAAATGCATGAAATTGCAATTTTATCATTCGAACTATTGTACTATTGAAAACTCTTAAGCCTTGTCAAAACACAAAATTCGACCTCTGATTAGTCGTTATACCGCGCTTTCCCAAGCACGGTCGGCAGAGTTATGGACCTAGTAAATTGGGAATGCATCATTTGGCCTATATAAGAGCTTCATCAGATAATAAACAAACATTTCATCGGATATTGAATTGAACAACTGAAATTTGAAGAACACAAATGATTATTTGAAGAGTTAATATTTTCTCGTTTTGCGCTATAATCCAAAGTTAATTATCTTCATCTACATGCATACTCTGACTATTATTACGTGTTTGCGTCGCTTAGTGTTTGGCTACGGTCATGCAGAACGCAAATAATGGCGCGATGCGATTCGGCAAGACGAAATCTGTTGAAATGTATAGCTCTACTTCGCCTTAAAAAGAGCTGTACATTTCACCACGGTAAGGCGAATCGCATCGCGCCGGCATTCGCGTTCTGCATAACCGTAGCCTTTGTTCCGTTCCCGTTTAATGATGTCGTATTAAATGTGCATATTACAATTCGGCAGCACTTCAACTTCTCATTTGCACAAAATTCAAAATATCAGACAAAAAGAAATTACAATACTGCCAATGAACGGTCAACGTTTATTTACTAGAAAAAATGACTGACACGCAAGCAGCCAGGTTATCTTTCTTGTAAAAGTATTCTACTTCAACCTTGCGGTCGTGGCTTTGCATACAACCTTCTTGTGATTTTTTTAATTGAACGAAATTCATGTATTCGCTCAAGATGATTGAATGGACTCCTCCGGTTCGGGTGAGACAGAAGGGATCATTATCAAAAGCCGCCTGCGCCGGTTCTTGCTCGTCTGATAGTGACGATAGGGAGTACGATGATGAAGCGAGCCAGATCAAACAGTATTTGGAATTGCTGTGTAAAATTCAAGAGAACAAGTACATTTACGATAACTATATGGAACCTGGTTCATGCTTAGTAAGGATGTAGTTTTTCTTTGCATTCATACTTTTTAATGAAATCCTTACATTCACAGTAAAATGTCCAGCCTGGATAAAATTCGGCTAAATTCGGAACTCAATCTGGGATACGTTATTCCAACGTACGAATTGCATACCAACAAGGGTCGTGCCATTTAAAACACCTTTTGCGAGGATTATCTGGTGAAAACTAAAAAGTAGGACTTACAAGGTTGATAATCTGGCTATTTACTAATTTGTTTTCGTTTTAGATTTTGAAGTGCCGAAGGTTGGCTTCAGAGAATGGTACCGTACAGGGTCAAGCTGTTGGCGCTAATGCCTAACTGCCTCCAGGAACGAATGGAACTCTAACGGTACATTCGCGAGTGTCGTTCCGTTCCGTTAAAGGAGGTCGCGACGGTGGGATCTCCGGCTGGAACATTTAACCTACCTGCGTAGACATGCCTCCTTGCCTTATGAGTAGGAAAAAGAGAGAGAACCCAATACAGTGAAGTGTCCGAATTGAGTAAAAAAAGCTTAATTTTGGGTAATTTTAGTTTTCTGTATACAGTACAACATCTGCAGATGACAGAAATTATCGCCGGCAAATGTAGGGGTAAACAGGGTAAGACCGCCCACCGCAGTTTTACTACTAAGTTATATAATAATTTAAAAATTTCTTTAACGTGTCTATTACAGTATAAATACATGAAATTTTGCACCTCATTCTGTTTTGATAGTGCGCGAACGGTCACAGAAATAATCAAAAACAACCTTTCAGCTGGCAACCAGTCAATGCACTATTTTGTTTTGTTTGTGAATATACGTTTAATCACTTGCCTGAATCTGTCTTCTTTCGGAAATATCGAAAGCCGTGAGTAATCCTGTAATTTTGACTGCTTTTTCGGTGAAATATGAAAATGTTCCACTGGGGGTAAAGCCGCCCACTATACATTGGGTAAAACAGCCACGTATACAACTGTTTGTTTTATTTCAAGACACAAATACCTCGACACTACAAAGAGGATCAGTAAAGCAATTTCAAGCCACATAAGACAACGATGTTAATCGACCATTTCCGATTTGGTTGAAGCTTTTCTAGTGATATTTTTTTAACAAGACTAAAAATGGTATTAATGAACAAAAATAATTTTAGAGCCCGGACGGTTTGTTTGATCGATATGACGCACAGTGCGTTGAGTGTATGGTATGACGGGACAAAAATCAAAACTACATGATTTTGTCGACTAATCACATCGTTTGAATAGGGATAGTTGTTCATCAACTTTAGAGCTACTATTTGCATAAAAGTCTTATACGATTCGCTGAAGCGCAGAAGTGTCCCAAAAGCCAATTTTCTAATTTAATACCAAAGACCGTTCGTTATTCTGTAAACGTTGCCCATAGTAATGAAAACTGCGGTTTATATATAGTACACTGAGGTAGTTTTTTACGCGGGGGATGCGTTCTAAATTTGTATGAGCCCGCGTGAAAAATGACTTTTTTGAGTTGCAAATTTAACAAAGAAAATCGTCCTAAAACGTTTAAACCTCGTTTGAATATGATAGTGACCAATCAAAGACCAAAACTCAATATATTGAATTTTGAGTATTTACACCAAAAATTGTGAATTTTTTTGAAAACTGATATATGATCATTCGTGGCCTAAAACGGAAAACTTGGTTGAAATGAGGACGATATCTTGAACCGTTTTTGAGTAATGGAGCGTAAAAAGCGACCTTACTGTATTCAATGTTATATAATTGCTAAAGTGACTCAAATGCAATTATAACGAAAATTAAAAAAATATTTTCGAATTTTGTTTTTCGTTATGTATATTTATTTTACTTCTAGAAATGTACAAATACATGTCAGAAGATGTTTCTTCTGACAGAGACATGGTCACACATCAAAGTATGTTGAATGCTTTTGTTCACAACTTAGTGCATTTTCAACTGTCAAAACATTATCTAGAAGAACGTTAATAGCGGTTAAATAGGCAAGTTCAGACAGCTGAAACCACTATTATCGTTTAAAGGATATTGTAAACGATGAGGAACGATGATTGCCTCCCCAGCTGGTCTTGAGGTACGATGCTGGCCTAACAAGCCAGTCGTCGTAGGTTCGAGTCTTGACTCGGGAGAGACTGTTGGTGTCAGTAGGATCGTAGCGCCTAGCCCCGCAATTGTCCTGTACACTTAACGGTTGGCTGCGAAGTCTGTGTATAGTAAACAGAAGGTCAAGTTCCGAATCGGAATGTAGCACCAAGGCTTTGCTTTAAACGATGAGCAGCGAGAAAATCAGAGAGGTATTTTCAGGGTTATTACAGAAACCTTAATTTTGAATCCGCAAAATCCGCGCCACGGGTTTTGAAGATCCGCGCCGTGAATACTAATCCGCGCCAAAAAAAAACTTAAAAAAACTTATGATTCAACATGGTAAAATTAATTCCATCTTTAAAATATCATGCTGATATGTATAACTTGTTTGTATTTAGCTTAAAACGCAGGACAGTTAACTTACGGCGGCCATGTTTAGGAATGATGCTGACCAAAAATGTTGTTTGGAAATTCTTATATACACATGTAAAATGCCCGTAGCACTGATTTTTTCTCTCGCGATTTTTTCTCGTTGAAAAGAGTATGATTATGGCAAGTAAAATTCCTGTGAGACATAAGTTAGACATAAAAAGTGAGAATTGGATAAAATTCGGCTAAATTCGGAACTCAATCTGGGATACGTTATTCCAACGTACGAGTTACATACCAACAAGGGTCGTGCCATTTAAAACACCTTTTGCGAGGATTATCTGGTGAAAACTAAAAAGTAGGACTTACAAGGTTGATAATCTGGCTATTTACTAATTTGTTTTCGTTTTAGATTTTGAAGTGCCGAAGGTTGGCTTCAGAGAATGGTACCGTACAGGGTCATGTAGCAAATGTAGGGGTAAACAGGGTAAGACCGCCCACCGCAGTTTTACTACTAAGTTATATAATAATTTAAAAATTTCTTTAACGTGTCTATTACAGTATAAATACATGAAATTTTGCACCTCATTCTGTTTTGATAGTGCGCGAACGGTCACAGAAATAATCAAAAACAACCTTTCAGCTGGCAACCAGTCAATGCACTATTTTGTTTTGTTTGTGAATATACGTTTAATCACTTGCCTGAATCTGTCTTCTTTCGGAAATATCGAAAGCCGTGAGTAATCCTGTAATTTTGACTACTTTTTCGGTGAAATATGAAAATGTTCCACTGGGGGTAAAGCCGCCCACTATACATTGGGTAAAACAGCCACGTATACAACTGTTTGTTTTATTTCAAGACACAAATACCTCGACACTACAAAGAGGATATTTTCAGGATCAGTAAAGCAATTTCAAGCCACATAAGACAACGATGTTAATCGACCATTTCCGATTTGGTTGAAGCTTTTCTAGTGATATTTTTTTAGCAAGACTAAAAATGGTATTAATGAACAAAAATAATTTTAGAGCCTGGACGGTTTGTTTGATCGATATGACGCACAGTGCGTTGAGTGTATGGTATGACGGGACAAAAATCAAAACTACATGATTTTGTCGACTAATCACATCGTTTGAATAGGGATAGTTGTTCATCAGCTTTAGAGCTACTATTTGCATAAAAATCTTATACGATTCGCTGAAGCGCAGAAGTGTCCCAAAAGCCAATTTTCTAATTTAATACCAAAGACCGTTCGTTATTCTGTAAACGTTGCCCATAGTAATGAAAACTGCGGTTTATATATAGTACACTGAGGTAGTTTTTTACGCGGGGGATGCGTTCTAAATTTGTATGAGCCCGCGTGAAAAATGACTTTTTTGAGTTGCAAATTTAACAAAGAAAATCGTCCTAAAACGTTTAAACCTCGTTTGAATATGATAGTGACCAATCAAAGACCAAAATTCAATATATTAAATTTTGAGTATTTACACCAAAAATTGTGAATTTTTTGAAAACTGATATATGATCATTCGTGGCCTAAAACGGAAAACTTGGTTGAAATGAAGACGATATCTTGAACCGTTTTTGAGTAATGGAGCGTAAAAAGCGACCTTACTGTATTCAATGTTATATAATTGCCAAAGTGACTCAAATGCAATTATAACGAAAATTAAAAAAATATTTTCGAATTTTGTTTTTCGTTATGTATATTTATTTTACTACTAGAAATGTACAAATACATGTCAGAAGATGTTTCTTCTGACAGAGACATGGTCACACATCAAAGTATGTTGAATGCTTTTGTTCACAACTTAGTGCATTTTCAACTGTCAAAACATTATCTAGAAGAACGTTAATAGCGGTTAAATAGGCAAGTTCAGACAGCTGAAACCACTATTACCGTTTAAAGGATATTGTAAACGATGAGGAACGATGATTGCCTCCCCAGCTGGTCTTGAGGTACGATGCTGGCCTAACAAGCCAGTCGTCGTAGGTTCGAGTCTTGACTCGGGAGAGACTGTTGGTGTCAGTAGGATCGTAGCGCCTAGCCCCGCAATTGTCCTGTACACTTAACGGTTGGCTGCGAAGTCTGTGTATAGTAAACAGAAGGTCAAGTTCCGAATCGGAATGTAGCACCAAGGCTTTGCTTTAAACGATGAGCAGCGAGAAAATCAGAGAGGTATTTTTAGGGTTATTACAGAAAACCTTAATTTTGAATCCGCAAAATCCGCGCCACGGGTTCTGAAGATCCGCGCCGTGAATACTAATCCGCGCCAAAAAAAAAAACTTAAAAAAACTTATGATTCAACATGGTAAAATTAATTCCATCTTTAAAATATCATGCTGATATGTATAACTTGTTTGTATTTAGCTTAAAACGCAGGACAGTTAACTTACGGCGGCCATGTTTAGGAATGATGCTGACCAAAAATGTTGTTTGGAAATTCTTATATACACATGTAAAATGCCCGTAGCACTGATTTTTTCTCTCGCGATTTTTTCTCGTTGAAAAGAGTATGATTATGGCAAGTAAAATTCCTGTGAGACATAAGTTAGACATAAAAAGTGAGAATTGGATAAAATTCGGCTAAATTCGGAACTCAATCTGGGATACGTTATTCCAACGTACGAGTTGCATACCAACAAGGGTCGTGCCATTTAAAACACCTTTTGCGAGGATTATCTGGTGAAAACTAAAAAGTAGGACTTACAAGGTTGATAATCTGGCTATTTACCAATTTGTTTTCGTTTTAGATTTTGAAGTGCCGAAGGTTGACTTCAGAGAATGGTACCGTACAGGGTCAAGCTGTTGGCGCTAATGCCTAACTGCCTCCAGGAACGAATGGAACTCTAACGGTACATTCGCGAGTGTCGTTCCGTTCCGTTAAAGGAGGTCGCGACGGTGGGATCTCCGGCTGGAACATTTAACCTACCTGCGTAGACATGCCTCCTTGCCTTATGAGTAGGAAAAAGAGAGAGAACCCAATACAGTGAAGTGTCCGAATTGAGTAAAAAAAGCTTAATTTTGGGTAATTTTAGTTTTCTGTATACAGTACAACATCTGCAGATGACAGAAGTTATCGCCGGCAAATGTAGGGGTAAACAGGGTAAGACCGCCCACCGCAGTTTTACTACTAAGTTATATAATAATTTAAAAATTTCTTTAACGTGGCAAGTTCAGACAGCTGAAACCACTATTACCGTTTAAAGGATATTGTAAACGATGAGGAACGATGATTGCCTCCCCAGCTGGTCTTGAGGTACGATGCTGGCCTAACAAGCCAGTCGTCGTAGGTTCGAGTCTTGACTCGGGAGAGACTGTTGGTGTCAGTAGGATCGTAGCGCCTAGCCCCGCAATTGTCCTGTACACGCAAAACTTTTCCTTATTACTTTAGAAGCAATAGCGCAAAATTGCCTTTTGGGTAAAAAACCTATTACTTTAAAGGCAATAAAATTCTTCCCCAGTCAAGTAACAACACATACTGACATAAATTTAGCACGTGTTACGGGAGTACGACTATCTAGTAATGGTCGTTTCAACCACATGCAAGATTTTTTCTGTCGAAAACTGCTTACTTTCCATCTCAAGCAAAAAAAAATCACACACCGTCGCATATGTTGCACATGTTAAAAGTTTCTTCAATCTCCAATTCATCCGGTGTGCATGTATTAGTTCGCATACGGAGAAGAGAAAAAATATGACAAGAGCTGCCAAGCAGCATTTTTCCCGTCATAGAGTATACAAACGTTGATGATTTCAAAGACTTGAAATGCGTCTTTAAATGACATCACGATCTGTAAACTGCGTTAGAGAAAAACAAAAACATTCGCTTTCCTGCAAGATATCTAAAACACATACTCATTGGTTCATGGAAACTCATTTGCACCTGTTTGAAAATACAATACTCGTGCCTATCCAGACAATATTCGCAACTTCGGCAACTCTGGTCAGACAGTATTACATATTTCCATTTCATGTAAACACTGGGGGACGAAACGAAAGTGTTTCTAATTAGACATTTGAGGTTGACGGGTGAGATTCCCATTATGTGTGGATGAAGGGAAGCAAAAATGAAGTGAATCTTGCTAACACATGCATTGCGGTAGGTGCTTGGCTGTATGTTCTCCTCCAGAAACACATACAAGCGTGTGGCCGTCATAATTTTTATTACTTTTTGTTTGTTACTATTTGTGTATAATGCGCAGTCATAAGACACAATAAGTAATAAAAAATTGCCCTAAAGTAATAAAAAGTTCCCCGTTTGCGTTGGGTGTACACTTAACGGTTGGCTGCGAAGTCTGTGTATAGTAAACAGAAGGTCAAGTTCCGAATCGGAATGTAGCACCAAGGCTTCACTTTAAACGATGAGCAGCGAGAAAATCAGAGAGGTATTTTCAGGGTTATTACAGAAACCTTAATTTTGAATCCGCAAAATCCGCGCCACGGGTTTTGAAGATCCGCGCCGTGAATACTAAATCCGCGCCAAAAAAAAAACTTAAAAAAAACTTATGATTCAACATGGTAAAATTAATTCCATCTTTAAAATATCATGCTGATATGTATAACTTGTTTGTATTTAGCTTAAAACGCAGGACAGTTAACTTACGGCGGCCATGTTTAGGAATGATGCTGACCAAAAATGTTGTTTGGAAATTCTTATATACACATGTAAAATGCCCGTAGCACTGATTTTTTCTCGTTGAAAAGAGTATGATTATGGCAAGTAAAATTCCTGTGAGACATAAGTTAGACATAAAAAGTGAGAATTGAATGACCAGATTTGAAAAATGTAGGTTGAGAGGTTCGATAAATACTTAAGATTAAGTATTTTAAGTTTTAGTAAAGCGGGCAATGTATGTAGTTTGCGAGAATGCGAAAATGAACGGGAATAGAAGGTGTGACTTTAGACTTGGAAAAACTTCTGGACGAGGGAAATTGTAAGTCATATGACAAAAATGAAATTAGATCGTAAAGTAAGATTTAATAAGCAATTAAAAATCTTCGTGAGTTGCAAACCATAAGAAGTTTTACTTAAATTTTCAAAAAAATTTGTTGAAAATAGTTCAAAAGGACGAGATAGGTTATAGCTAGAAAATAAAAAAAACGGTTATTAATACGATTAAGTATATATAACTCACGTATAGCGCCAAACTCGAAAAAGTAGAAGAATCCCTCAGCTCGAATTCATTCAACTTATGTTTATCTGTGGAAACATGGAATAGACTCAAGTAAGAGTTTTTTGTTGCGGGGTGACCACTCAAAAGCAATTTTCGATTTCCTGCTTTTTTCCCGATTTTCCCGATGAGAGATTTTTAATTTTCTCGGTGCTTTATTTTTAAAAATATATATGAAAAACATCAATTTTACATGTTTATTTATATCCTTGCGAGAATAGTTTTATTGAAACTATGAAAAATATTTCTCCTTCAAACATTTTTCTTCCTTAAATTGTTTATATTTTTCAAATCTAGGAATTAATTTACTACAACTCGTTCATTGGCAATATTAGTAGAAGCCATGCAGGAGGATGATTTTCCTGATGTGAAGCCTAATTTCCCGGTTTTCCCGTCTTTTTTCCGGTGATTTGAAATTCCCGTCTTTTTCTCGCTTTCCCCGGTAGAGTGGCCACCCTGATTTTTAATGTACGTAAACATTTTTGTGAACAAAGCTTCGAACGACGATTTGATGCAACTGCTAACTGGGCGTGGGTTGCAAGGCAAACGCTTCTAATAGACCATCGCACAGAATCGTTCAATCTCACTTTTTCAAAGATAGTGGTAGCTTGTCTCCTCAGTTGATCTCGAGGTACGATGCTGGCCTAACAAGCCAGTTGTCGTAGGCTCGAGTCTCGGGATGGGACTGTTAGTATCAGTAGGATCATGACGCTAGCCCCGCAATTGTCCAGTACGCTTAATAGTCGGCTGCGATGTCTGTGTATAATAAACAGAAGGTCAAGTTCCGAATCGGATTGTAGCACCAAGGCATTGCTTTGGTAGCTTTGTTTACCTTTGTACCTGAACAAACAGTTTGAAATTATAAAAAATAAATCATCAACAATATTGGATATTTGCATTTTGAGCAAATTTGAGATTTTCAAATAGAGAAGTTTTTGTTAGAAAATTATTTTTTTTCTTAAGAGTGAACATGTTGAAATGTTCAGAAAAGTTTCAATAAATGATCAATGAATTTCAGATGGTTTTCTATACGCCATTCCTTCACAACTTTTCTCTAATTCTTGTCATTACTGACGTCGATGAGACGCATGTGAGTTCAAATTTCTGGTCATGAAAAAGTTCTTGTTCGAAAGACTTTTTTCGCTTAAAAGTACCCATTTTGATTTGTTCAGAAGATCTACAGGCAACTCAATTGTCTATCTGTCCGATAGCTCTTAAGGGTCCGAAGTTGGTTGGGTGGACATCAGCCAACGGTGAAATAAAACGGTTTCCAGCCAAACGTATTTTTCCAGCATTCGCGGGGAACGGAATTTTACATCGGTGAAGAATACACTTTCTTTAACTCAAACCAACACCGTGCTAATACTATTATTTTATTAACTATTTCACTTAATTCTAATGAACATTATTTAATCGAACCTGACGTTATTCAATCGAACCATTAGCGAATGAGAAGAAGAAATCATCTGCGCCAAGCGCTTTTATAGACTCGAACCCAAACCAAAATTAACCAACGCAGCCAGTTGATGTAGTTCCTTCTGTCACTCGGTTGTCATGTTCGTACTGAGCTACTTGCATCGCGCAGAAGGGAATACGCCCGCTCCAATAGGGTGGGTCACCAACACTATCTAAAAGCCAAATTCGAAAAACATTTCAGAACTCGTTAAAAAGTAATATATACGGTTATGGGTATTTCCGGAATCAGGATGACCTGAAATCGACTTCAGACGTCGTTTTGAAATCCAAGGTGGCAACTTCTGGTTCATGAAAATCAGCCAAAAATGGCCAAATATCACCCAATATGAGTATTTTCGGAGCCGGGATGACATTCATAGGCCGTAAATCCACCACAGTTGCCATTTTGAATCTATTCATAACATTCAGAGTTTTTTTTAATCAATTAGCATTTATTTGACACGGCACAATACATATTTATGTTTTACAGAGCCAATTATTTATAGTGTCTTACTTTATAAAGTATCTTATAAAATAAGAGCAAATTTTTTATCCTCGCTGCCGTCTACGAGCTAAAATTAAATCTAATTAAATCATGTTAACATGTTGTTTCTGATCAGTGGTTCTATGTTTTTGTCCGTTTGTGTTCAAGTATCCATATGGTGTGTGTCACTGAGCCACGATGTCACGGAAGGCCTCGGGTTCTCGGTCCTGACGAATTCGTGTGGGGATCAGATGATAATTCCAATATCGAGGTCCAACGTGTTCTTGTCTTTTTGTTGAATGTAGACGGAGGGGAGTGGGGCTAGACTGGGGTATGGATGGATTTCAGGAAAACGTATATGAGGGACATGTAGGGTAAGTCACGGCTCGCCAAGACATCACGAACAGGAACAGCTGGCAGTCTACCTCCAGCCCGGAGGGTATCTATCAATTTAGACCTGGCGTCACGATGTACAGGACATGACCAAACAATATGCTCTATGTCGTGATAACCCACAGGCACAGATACCGCTTTCGCTGAGCCCAATACGACGGAGATGCGCGTCAAATTTATAGTGATTAGACATAAGCCGAGACATCATGCAAATGAAATCTCGACCTACATCCAACCCCTTGAACCACGGGTTCGTCGATACCTTGGGTATAATGGAATGTAACCACCTTCCCAGTTCCCCTTTGGTCCAAGAGTCTTGCCAACTGATGATCGTATTTTGACGCACAAATGCGAAAAATTCATTAAAAGCAATTGGTCTTTCATAAGTTTCACCGTTGGTTGCGCCCACCTTAGCCAAAGTGTCCGCTTTCTCATTGTCCGGTATCGAGCAGTGAGAAGGGACCCACACTAAGGTAATCTGAAACGATTTTTCGGATAAAGCACTCAGATGTTCCCGTATTTTCCCCAAGAAATACGGAGAGTGTTTAACATCCTTCATCGAACGGAGAGCCTCAATAGAACTGAGACTGTCCGTAAAGATGAAGTAATGGTCCGTGGGCATTTTTTCGATAATCCCTAGGGTGTATTGAATTGCAGCTAATTCTGCGACGTAAACAGAAGCAGGATTATCGAGCTTATGGGAGACGGTTAAATTGTTATTTAAGATACCGAAGCCAGTGGACCCATTGAGAAGTGATCCATCAGTGTAGAACATATTATCGCAATTGATGTTTTGATATTTATCATTAAAAATTTTTAGGATCTGCTGCACGCGTAAATGATCCGGGATTCCACGAGTTTCTTCTATCATGGAAGTGTCGAAAAACACAGTGGGATCAGAAGTATTAGATAAGCTGACACGATTTGGAATATACGAGGAAAGATTAATATTCTGGGACATGTGATTGAAATACAATGTCATGAAACGGGTTTGAGAATTTAATTCGACTAGCCTTTCAAAATTGTCAATCACAGGACGGTTCAAGACCTCACATTTAATAAGAACACGGGAAGATAGACTCCAAAAGCGGTCTTTTAACGGAAGAACCCCAGACAGAACTTCCAAACTCATCGTATGGGTCGACTGCATGCAACCCAAGGCGATACGCAGACAACGATATTGTACTCCCGAGTTTGATCAAATGTGTGTTTGCTGCGGAGCGGAAGCAGAAACACCCGTTATCAATTACAGACAATATTGTTGTTTGGTAAAGCCTTATGAGGTCTCCTGGGTGGGCTCCCCACCACGATCCGGTTATTGTACGAAGAAAATTCACTCTTTGTTGGCATTTTTTCATCAGATACCTAATGTGACAACCCCAGGTGCCTTTAGAGTCGAACCAGACACCAAGATATTTGTGTATTTGTAAACCTGAGAAATCGTTTTACCCATTAATTGTGTTTGAAGCTGAGCAGGCTCATGCTTTCTAGAAAAAAACTACTATCTCAGTCTTCTCCGGAGAGAATTCGATACCTAGCTGTAGAGCCCAAGCAGACAAATTGTCCAAGGTGTCTTGCAATGGTCCTTGCAGATCGGCAGTCTTGGCTCCTGTAACAGAGACTACGCTGTCGTCTGCAAGTTGTCTTATCGTGCATGAATTTGCCAGACATTCGTCGATGTCATTTAAAAAAAATTGTAAAGAAGGGGGCTTAAGCATGAGCCCTGAGGAAGACCCATGTAGCTGATGCGAAAAGTTGCCAAATCGCCATGCGTAAAATGCATGTGCTTTTCGGACAACAAATTGTGCAAAAAATTGTTTAAAATTGAAGAAAATCCTTGTCGGTAAAGTTTACCCGAAAGCATGTCAATAGAAACGGAATCAAAAGCTCCCTTAATGTCCAAGAACGCAGACGCCATTTGTTCTTTGCGAGCATACGCCAGCTGAATATCTGTTGAAAGCAACGCAAGACAATCATTCGTCCCTTCTGCACGGCGGAAGCCGAACTGAGAATCTGACAGTAGACCATTTGATTCGACCCAGTGGTCTAAACGACGGAGTATCATTTTTTCCATCAATTTCCGGATACAGGATAGCATTGCAATCGGCCTATAAGAGTTGTGATCAGAAGCTGGTTTCCCTGGTTTTTGGATGGCGATCACCTTCACCTGCCTCCAATCCTGCGGTACAATGTTTTGCTCCAGGAACTTATTGAACAAGTTCAATGAGCGCCTCTTGGCAGTGCCGGGTAGATTCTTCAACAAGTTGAATTTGATTCTATCTAACCCAGGCGCGTTATTGTTACAGGACAGGAGGGCAACTGAAAATTCTGCCATCGTAAAAGGTGATTCTATCGCGTTGTGGCCCGGAGACGTATCGCGAACAAAGTTTTGCGCAGGAACAGAGTCCGGACATACTTTCCTGGCAAAATCAAATATCCACCGACTTAAAGACTCCTCGCTTTCGTTGACCGTTAAACGATTTTGCATTCTTCGGGCTGTGTTCCAAAGAGTGCTCATCGATGTCTCCTTCGATGTTTCGTTTACGAACCGACGCCAATACCCGCGTTTCTTCGCTTGGACCAAGCTTTAAACTTGGTTTCGAGCTCCGAATACCGTATATATTCCTTGGCATCACCTGTATTCCGAAAAGCTAAATACGCGTCGGATCTCTTAGTGTAGACATCAGAGCACTCTTTGTCCCACCACGGAGTGGGAGGCCGTTCTTTGATCGTTACGCCGGGATATTCCTTCGTTTGGGCTTACAACGCGGCGTCGAAAATCAAACCCGCGAGGAGGTTGTAATTTTCAAGTGGTGGATGATGTTGAATCGACTCGACCGCTTTTGAAATCACTTCCTCGTATAACTTCCAATCGACATTCCGCGTGAGGTCTTACGGAATGTCAACTGGTCGCATGCGAGATGACCCGTTAGTAATTGATATGAGAATAGGCAAATGGTCGCTTCCGTGAGGATCGAGGATTAGCTTCCATTTGCAATCCAACCGTAGCGACGTCGAACATAAAGATAGATCCAAAGCGCTTGGGCGCGCTGGAGGTTTCTGGACACGTGTCATTTCACCGTTGTTTAAAATTGTCATATCGAAGTCATCGCAAAGGTTATAGATCAAAGAGGAGCGGTCATCATTGTAAGGGGAACCCCAAGCCACACCATGAGATTTGAAGTCTCCCAAAATCAAACGCGGCGAGGGAAGAAGTTCTGTTAAATCAAAGAGCAGCCGTTGCCCAACCTGTGCTCTGGGAGGATTATAAATTGAGGCAATACAAAGCTCTTTACCTTGTATTGTCATTTGACATACGACAACTTCAATGCCTGGAATCGAGGGGAGGTTAATACGGTAGAAAGAATAGCACTTTTAATCCCTAGGAGTACCCCTCCATATAGAGTGTCTCGATCAAGGCGAATAATATAAAAATCATGGAAGTTGAGATCAATATTCGAAGTAAACCAAGTTTCACAAAGGGAAAATGCATCGCATTTGTTTTTATTTATCAAAACTTTAAACGAATCAATTTTTGGTAAAATACTTCTGCAATTCCACTGTAAGACAGAGATAGAATCCTTCATATACGCAGTTGAATTAGGCATCGAAGGATACAATCGCTGCCAGGAGGGGCTATTTTGCAGCCAACTGCTTCAAAAATGATCTAACTGTTGGGAGGAATGCTGTAAGAAATATTATAATTGGATCGGGTACATTGAAAGTTTCAAAAATCCAGTCCACAATGTCAGAAAAATTCACCAATCCAGTATTTGATTCATCAACTGGATGTTCAAGAGGAACAACTGGGGTTTTAGATGTTCCTGGGAGTACTGGGAACTCCTTCTGGGCCTTCAAATTTCCAAGCCCAGGAGTAGTTTGCTTCGGTTTTTCCGCAGCACTTTTAGTTTTGGTTGTACTTTCCTTTCCACTTTGGGAAATCCTAGGACCTTTTCTGGGAAGTTTAGGTGAGGAAAGATTTTTTCTCTTTCTAGACTCCCCAGGCATGAGGTGTTCCCTTAGGTGGATCGTCACAGTCGGTTTCATCTGAAGACAAGAGATCAAAGGGGTTCGCTGTTATGGTAGAAGTGGTCGTGGTCTCTTTGAGCATATCAGCGTAAGAGCGCTTTGAACGCTCTTTAAGAGACCGTTTTAATTTGTCCTTGCGTTGTATGTACACCGCGCACGTGGAGAGCTCATGCTGATTCTCCCCACAGTGGATGCATTTTTCAGCATTTCCATTGCAAGAATCCTCAGAATGGTTTTCCCCACATTTACCGCACCGTGCCTTATTGCAGCAGTAGGCGGCTGTGTGACCTAACTGCTTGCAATGAGTGCAGTTCATTACACGGGGCACATACAACCGCACAGGCAGACGAACTTGGTGAATTGAAACGTGGGTAGGAAGCGCGGATCCGGCGAATGTGACACGATACGAGTCTGACGGGGTATACGTTTTCTTACCTCCTACGAGTGATACTGACCGCAGTTGTTTTACATCAAGTACTTTTACCTCAGGTAGGCTGCTGTTCTTGAAACAGCCCACAGCATCCTCCAAGAGGCACTCGACGGACAGACTTGAATCGGTCACAACACCGTAGATCTCCACATCTCACGCGGGAACGTACACGCGATACTCCCTCGTAAAGAGCTCCGAACAAGCTATATCATTGGCCTGTTTCAAGTCATTCACCACGACACGGAGCTTTTTTGGCCTGACTTACGAAATTTCAGGCACTGCATTGAAATGTGACGTCAGGTCCTTCGAAATTTGAATTATATTCAGTGATTTCGACTTTGGTCCTGCTTTCGGGCGGAAATACACTATCAAAGGGCCTGTCTTGCGGTCCGGGTAAAGCCTAACACGTGGAGAAGGTGAAGAACTTGCAGAGAAAGAGGAGGCAGGAGGGACAGGGTCAGGAGGACTCGGAGACGGAGGATCGGAGGATGGGGTATCCACATCCATTGCGCTTTAGTTAGCGCACTGGCACACTGGACAAGAAACACGTACCTGTTCTTCTTTGTTATGAAGTTTTTATTGTCTTCAACAGCAAAATCACCGAATCCTACGGTGCTGGAACGAGCAGCTTCACAGCGACACAGGTATACAATAGGATGACCTTCAAAGCGGAATATCTAATTATCTGCAGCAGCACAGCACCAGGCAAGCAATGCCTTTTCTTTGTTGTTTTGTTCACACGCGATGTAAAGCGAGAAAATCACAAAACGCGTCCGTTATTGCCGAACGTTCGGGACAGAATGATCCAGAGTTATGTTATTAGTGAAGCCCCAGTAGAATCTTTCCGGAAGGACCATTTTGGGGGCACGTAAGGGTGTTTTATTGTGGAGCACATAACGGTTATGATAAAATGTTGTTGTTGTAGTATCTCAATTATTTATTTTTCTCAACATTTCTAAATGGATATTCCGACAACTTTCTCAAAGTCATTCCTTGACGACTTTTTCTCTCTCGTCATTACTCAGATATATCGATTTACAAAAAAATTTCAGTCCTTTTCAAATGTAAGTCTAAATAATTAAAAAAAATAGTATATGCAAAGTTGCTCAGTCTAGAAGTTTGGCCTTTAAAAATTCTATAATTCATCCAAGCGGGGTTGGCTGCATGAAATTTCGGTTTTCGAAAAAAATTTTGGTGTCAGATAGTGTCAGCAACCAGTGTGTTGCGACGGACTATCTTGACGGGCCGAGAGGTCCCTGCCGGAGAGAACGGACCACTGTCGGCAACCAGTGTGTTGCGACGGACTATCTTGACGGGGCGAGACGTGAACGGACCACTGACAGCAACCAGTGTTTTGCAACGGACTATCTTGACGGGGCGAGACGTACCTGCCGGAGAGAACGGATCACTGTCAGCAACCAGTGTGTTGCGACGGACTATCTTGACGGGGCGACTTCACGACCATATAGGATCCGGATAAGAGGACGAAATCGGAACCAGAAACTATTTCTCACTCGTCAAGAAAAGTTTGAACAAATCTTGAAGAACTTTTATTTTATCAACTGGTTGTTAAGGAATGAAAATTTTTCACCACTTATCCGTGCATGGCTTGCTTGTCGCCAACAGATAGCTAAAAAATGCATGAAACATCTAGATCTGGTATCATTTGAAAACAAATCATCATTTTTGAGATTTTTCGAATTTCTGAAGGTCTAACTTTGTTTTGTGCCACCCAATTTGAATCTAACTGACCTGAAATTTTGCACAGGGTATTTTTTGAGTAGGTAAATATTTTGTTAAGTTTTTTTTCCTAAATTTTTTGATTTTTTTTATTCTCATACAAGTGATTGGCACCCTATTACACACCCACCATGTGTCATTGAACTCTGAAAGGGTGCTGCCAGCCCCTCAGTCGATATCCTGATTTTTAGGTAATTGAAAGCAAGGTTGCAAGGCTTTCCGCAAAATTCGCGCCATGGAGTAGTTAAAACGCGCCAAATCCGCAAAAAACGCAAAATTCGCAAAAAAGGCGAAATCCGCGCCGACTGTAACAACCCTGTATTTTGATATATATTTTTGTAATGTTCAATTGAACTTTGAATGTGTTTTTTTAAACACAAAATACGCCGTTCGATTACACTTTTGTATTCGTACGTAGGACAATAAGTCTCAAAGCTATATCCTCAAACGCCTTTCACTTGCTTACTGTTTTAGTTCCAAGTTTAGTTAATTTCGGGCAAAAAAGGGGGCCTTCACAATATGGTATGTCAAACGCTGATTTAACAAATTAAAATTAACATTTATTACTGCCTAAAATATCGTGACTCGACGACTGCTCAAAACGGAAGCCAACAATTAACAATGACCATTGTTCTTCATATACGCGCCTACCAGCATCGTCGTAGTGACAGAAACTGTCTTTCGAGAGCTCAGCGTCGTGGGGAGTGCACTCACAAATGGGGGGACAGCTAAAGTCGTCTCCAACAGTTAGCACGAAGAAAATACCCACGAACTGAGGAAACACAAGGGTAACTGAATATTTTTTACTGAAAATTCATTGCGCACATGCACGGTGTCAAAATTTCGATTATTATCGAATTTTCATGTACCTCTGATTTTTTTTCGCAAAAATGTTGCCAACTGGATAAGAATCAAGGATCGGGAAGTTAAAAAATATTTCATCGGCGATTTTTTGAAAAATTTGGATTTTAATTTTTTAGCGCAAATCCACAAAAAAAATTCCCTCAAACTTCACCAATGTCAGTCAAATTAACATAGTCATCAACCAGTGCATTTGAGGATAGTGCAGTGTCATTTAATTCCAAAAAATTAACTATTAAGTCAGTCATTTTACCACAGACAAACAGACGTACCACTTCATACAAAATTCTAAAAAAATGTGGTTCCGATTATTTTGTGCGACACGTACTGGACATTTTCCGCAAATGATAAACTTTCAGCCTTTCTGCCGTTTCTGGCAGCACGGCACGCGACTGTCTACTGAGTTCAAAGATAAAGGGGCTGATGTGCACCACCGCTGGGGCGGGAATATTCCGCATAATTGAAACTCATTTGAATTGACCGTTATTTTGATCCATTAATATAAATTTCAAGGTACTTCTGTTTGTCTGTGATTTAACCATAGGAAATCACAGAAACCAATGCATTTGAGGATAGTGCAATGTCACTTCATTTCGAAAATATTACGAATAAACCATGAAGCTAGACCACGAGAAGTGTAGAAATTTGATTTGAGCCATGTGCTTCAAAAAAACTAAATCTACGAAGAGAATAGGCGAGCAGTGGAAGAAAATGCTCTTTTCTCACTTTCTGCCTATGTATAACGAAAATGATAAAAAGTATCCTAGAGTTTTATGCGGAAGTTGTTATCTAGGGGTGTACTAAAAGTCCAAAGTAAGTCGAATGTGATCTAATTATTGTCAAATTACTTATTGCTGACGCACCTTTTCGAACAAGGTCTGAAACATCGAGATATGCACGTCCACGACTTCAATAAAGATATTTAAATATAAATAACTTTGAATTTTTCAAGGGAAAATTGATTTTTAATGAATTTATTTACCTAATCCAACAAAGATTGAACATTAAGGAAATTTTCTCTACGAAGACATAAAGACAAACTGGTTTTCTGGATTCCCATACGTTTTTCCTGCATCCCACAAAAATTGTTACATCTTAATTTTTTTGCGCTGAACGTCTTTTAAATAAATAAATTCAATTTTTCAAAAAAGTCGTCGATGAAATATTTTTCAACTTCCCGATTCTTATCCAGTTGGCAACATTTCTGCGAAAAAAAATTAGAGGTACATGAAAATTCGTTAACAATCGAAATTTATAATCATGGATCAAAATAACGGTCAATTCAAATGAGTTTCATTTACGCGGAATATTCCCGTCGCAGCGGTGGTGCACATCAGCCCTTTTACCTTTGAACTCAGTAGACAGTCGCGTGCCGTGCTGTCAGAAACAGCAGAAAGGCTGAAAGTTTATCATTTGCGAAATATGTCCAGTACGTGTCGCACAAAATAATCGAAACCACATTTTTTAGAATTTTGTATGAAGTGATACGTCTGTTTGTCTGTGGTAAAATGATTGATTTAATTGTTAATTTTTTGGAATTAAATGACACTGCACTATCCTCAAATGCACTGGTTGATGACAATGTTAATTTGAATGACATTGGTGAAGTTTGAGGGATTTTTTTTTGTAGATTTGCGCTAAAAAATTAAAATCCAAATTTTAAAAAAATCGCCGATGAAATATTTTTTAACTTCCCGATCCTTGATTCTTATCCAGTTGGCAACATTTTTGCGAAAAAAAAATCAGAGGTACATGAAAATTCGATAATAATCGAAATTTTGACACCGTGACATGTTGCGTCAAAACTATTCGGCAGTATAAGCTTGTTTCAGGTGTATAAGAGGTTCTACGAGGCTACTAATACACCTGCGGTATATTTCAAACATGAATGATAAGCACTGCCTACTTTATATAGTGAAATATAAAAGTTGATTTTTTAATTTTGTCTACAGGACGCTGCACTGTGTGACGTCTCCGGCAGAATTGAAAATAGTAGTTTTCTCCTTCCGAAAAAAGTATACGCTGTAAAAAAAATTTAAAGAGAAAATAAAAAAATAAAATTTAAAAATAATTTTTTTTAAATTTATTTAAAAAAACACGTTTTTGCCTGCAAAATCTACAAAAGGTAAGCTAAAATTTGATGGTTGTTGGATCATGGAGTAATAGAAATATTGATAGCTCAAATTTTGTAAAGAAAAATTGTTTTTTGAGCGGTTTGTTTGATTAGTATAGAGTCGTTGGTAATTTGGTTCTGCTACAAAAAAACATGAAAAAATTAAAATATGAATACAAATATTACTAATTATAGTTGTTACTCTATACATAATGTGTTTTCGAAAAAATCATTCAGACAGCTTTAATGAGTATTTATTTTAAGCTTAAAGACAGGTATATTATAATTGAATATCTTAAAATTTGCAATTTCAAGCGAACATCACAGTTACGTAACCGTCTCTACTACCAACACCCCCCACCCCCTTCCCCATACGTAACGATAAGTAACGCAGACTCAACCCCAGCCATGTCCAAAACACGCTCTGCACTGAGGGATATATTTAAAACACGAAACGGCGTCTTAGCAATTGCCACCCGGTGTTGGTGTAAGACAGACGACACGAAGGGCGGAACTGGAAACACCGAAGCCAGTGGCAGTGTTATACGATCGGCACTGGTGCCTCGAGCTTCGGCAAACACCGGAAACGAGGGCTTTACCTTCGTGAAAGCACCGTAGCCGAATGTTTGAACTTCGTAGAAACACCTCGGTCACTGCCATATGGCTCTGCTAGGCCTAATGCGAAGGAAAACGTTCCCAAATATACTTACATTGTTGATATTATTCTTTACGTGAGACCAGTGTTTTCCGAAGCTAGAACCACCGGCGCCGGTGTTTGCCGAAGCTTACGGCACCAGTGGCGATCATATAACACTGACACTGGCTTCGGTGTTTCATGTTTCGCCCTTCGTGCCGTCTGTCTAACACTAACACTGAGTGGTGGTAGCTAGACACGTCGTATCGTGTTGCTATGCAAAAACCGCACCAGTGCAGCACGGTTCAGTGTTTATACCATGGCTGCTCAACCCCACTCCCCCCTTCATGAGTTACGTAATTTGTGTACGACGCCTTCCCTCGCTGGTGGGCGTGCTTACCCCGCATAAAAAAGATCTGCTACCAATGCATTTTAAAAATTGACAAAAAAAAACTGGAAAATAAACAATAATATTTCAGTTCATATTTTATAAATGCGGGTATTGAACAGAAGAACCTCTTAGAGCAAGCCCACCAGTGGCTAAATTGAAGTTTCTAAAGCTAGTTTGGCAACTCCTACCATAACGCGGCAACCGCACCGGGCGTTGCTATGTTGGTTTGGGAAATAGCAATCATCACCTCGGGTAGTAGCGAGTTATTAAATTTGGCAACGCGAAAGCAACGTGCCGCATCGTTGCTATTTGATGAACAATGTCAAACTGTTGTTTGTTTTGTTGTGCTCGATAGTAAATGTTCATAACAATATTATGAAAATAATGAGTGTTTCGAACATAATTGGTCGGCCCCGAGAGACGAAGCGCTTTGCCTTGGTTAAACACGTCGTAGGACGCAAGTAACGACGTGAACCAGTGAGCCACTTCATTTTAATTTCGACTGAGCTGAAATTTTGCACAGAGTGTTTTTCTGGGCGGGTAAACATTTATAGTTTTTTTTTTAAATTCGAGATGACCATTTTGGTTGGCACTCTAATCTACACGAAGCATAAAGCTCAAGTCCTCACAAGATTGGTCAACCATGTCATTATTTCAATAAACCTGGAAGGTTTGAGCGAATTGCTCGGGTGTATTACCGACTATTGCTGCTGACTCTTGAAGGCATGTTAGTCTCACTTTTCCCGTTGCTCTCGGTTGTTGAATAAAAAACCATTTTTCGCATCTACAGCTGTTTTAATCTTCGAAAACAACGTAAGACGAATTCGAAAGTGGCGTCGGAATTGGTCATCGGTTAGACCGGTGTTTCCGAAAAAAAAAACATTGTTAAAACGCTCGATGGCAACTTCCTAAGCATAGCGGTCAATACTTTACCGTTTTCCAGGCTGAGAGCCACCCCGAATCTTTCCTAAAATCCTTTTCATACTCGCGTATAAAAACGTATTTGTTCCGCGAAATCATTTTCTTCGTCAACGAGACTCGAGAACAATTTCCGCGTTTTTTTTTGGCTACAAATTTGCAAATATTAATAGCAAATTGTGAGAATCGAGACAGCACAAAGTACAAAATACAATTTATGACAGTTCGCCAATTTTAAGTATAACAGTTATTGAAGGCAACGTTGCGGAACGTGACACGGTCTAACGCAATTACTCTAATTAAACATACAAGGAAAAAAACCAATCACGCACAAACGAAGAAACCTGCAACAGAATTGTGTTATCGATAGTTTGGGAAAATGGGAACAAAGCTAAAACAGAGTTGCTTGAAATAAAGAGGACATTTTACGAAGCAGAAAGAACGCAGATCACTCAGGAAACAATTGCCGGACAGATAAATTGGTTAGGCGTCGTACACAAATTACGTAACGATTAAAATCAGACCCCCTCTCCCCTATGTAACGATAGGTAACGTTCGATATGACTCCCCCTAAAATTACGTAACGCTGACCCCCCTCGAAATTTTTAATTTCGAGCCAACATCACAGTTACGTAACTGTCTTTACTACCACCCCTCCCTCCTACGTAACAATAAGTAACGCAGTCTCAACCCACCTCCCCCCCACCACCATAATTTGTGAACGACGCCTTATTACTAGATGCGCAAAATTTCTGGGAAATACGACACACACAAACATTTTGTAACGCTAGCTAGTGACGGTCTTTAGGAATTGGCAACTGCCGGCGGTGAAAAGAAATAGATGAATGGGTAGTCCCCAATAGCAACGACCGCACTATGGTCGGAATCGTGAAACTTCACGACAAAAATCTGTAAGTCGGAATCCATAGATACTAGAGATTTCTTGTCTTCTAGAAAGTTGCTCTACTAAGAGGAATCTATCTTTTGGTATGACTGGTTACTAGGGTGATCCTTTTGCACTCTAAATAAAAATTGTAACTTTTTTATCTTACTACTTAGAGCAATATTGTCTTCCACAAAATTGTAGCTAATTTAATTTCATGAAACTTTGTTAAAAAAATTTATGGCTCTAGCTCGTTTCTTCACTGTTTTAGGTGTAGAGCTAGCTAGAGCTCTACCAGGACCTGTGATCACTTAGAAATGAAACACACGAAGTCCTGTACGTGCACTTAGTGCACGGAATCACCTCTTTTGGATGATAGATAAAGATGATTGATTTTATTAAGCTACAATTTTGCTTAAATATTAACCTGTGTAACTCAGAGCGGAGAGACTCTTCTCCTCCGACCTGAGTTATCGCCTATCCAGCGGATCTATTCTAACCTATAGTATTTATTACTCTGTTTCGTTTTCGAGTTGAATTTTAGTTATAGAGTTGAATTTTAGTTATAGAGCGCGTGCATCGGAACACGTGCGAGAGCGTATAATATTTGTTCGCGCGCTACTTGTGAGTATCCGAGAGCGCGCAAGCTCTCGTGACGTGCGCAACCGTGAGCGCCTAAGGGTAATCGTGAGTGACGCTGTGCCTCCGGCTTCTGTTTTGCTTATAGTTAAATTGAAAAGATAAAACATTGTGTGGCATGCTCGTTAGGATATTTACATTTCGTTAGCCACCGATCGTTCGACGCTTTATAACTAGGACGCGTGGTTATTGATTTTCAACGACTCATAATAAGGATGTTTTGTTCTGTTCGGTTGAGTTTATAATACAGAAAATGCCTTGATGTCGTTCTGTTCAGCCAACAATTCATAATAAGGAATGCTCCAGAATGCTATGTTATTGCAAGGTATTTCCTGCGAGTTAAGTGAACTCTGTGGCAAGCTAATGCTCTAGTTCATGTTAAAATTGTTTTGATTCTCTACAGTATTGAGTAAGCTCGGCTGCAAACTATGGTTCCTAGCCTGAATTCTGATGCATCGTGACGGAACATTGGGTAATCTTCGCGGGGTGTGACGTCACATCTCCCCACTCTCCCGAGGTGGTTGTTATCGCGATGAGATAACGGCCTAGTGCCTAGTTATGTTGTTTTTTTTTTGTGCGTCTTATTTACCTAATATTTTTTCTTTCTTTTTTTTCTTTACTGTTCTGCGCAACTTATTACATACACTTATTCGGCCTCCTATATCTCACATCGGCTGCGTGCTGGTGCTCGCTGCTTGGTTGCCGTATTTGGACCGAGGGGAGGTGCCGGCGGTGGAGGTATTCGTCGCCTGGTGATGTCGCAATTGATGTAGTCGATCGAATACCCGGAGTGCCGTGCGCGCCGTCATAGTGGAGGCTCGCCCGGTCCGCCGCGTTAGAGTTTGTGTTTGTGTGAATTCCTTCTTTGGCGGGGGTTCCGTCCTGCGTCTGCCGCGTTTGTTTTCCTACTTGCGCACTCTCCATACCGCGCATGCAGCTGGGTGCCTGGTTGATGCTATTTTACGTTGGGTTGCCCCTGCTATATTTTTACGGGGTTCAGTAACTGTAGTAAGTAAGTAATCCTTACTTGGCGTAAATTCAAAGCTTGGCAAGTGGACTCTTTGGGGCAGTAAGGTGTCAGCTGATTTCGTTGGCTTGCCCTACTTTTGTCTCGGGATGATGTACCTTGCATTGTTTTGCTTGCAATGTTTCCACTTGTTCTGTCCGTTTATTTGATGTGTAATGCAAACATGAATTTTGCAATTCAAATGGGGTCGGCCAGGATATTGTCCCCTTGATTTCCGTGGGTGATTTTACTTCGATTGGAAATTTCCCCATGAAGTTTTCTGATGCGTAACTGATGCTGTCTCGACTAGTCTGAGCTAAACCAGTTCGATAACTGATTTCTGGTTAGCTCTCGCCCATTTTTTTTTATGTTGCCTGGGATCTGTGTTGAATTGGCGGCTTCGCCGCGTTCGCGATTCCTCCTTGGTCTAGAAACTGAAGGCTGGTGGTTGTTCTCTCCTCGATACTGCTCGAAATACCTCACCCGCCATCGACTCCCACCAGCCGGTCTCCCCTTAGCGCCAACTGCCGTCTTCTGGCGTCTCGGTGGCATCTCCTCGTGGTCTGTAGAGTTCGCAATCGTTAATTCGCTCATCTCGTCGTTCGGCTGCTTGGTGTCTTTTGTTTATCTTACGTGCTAACCCGGCTAAGCAAGTGGTGCATATATTTTGCATATATATCATTTCATCAATTCTTTTTTTGTTTTGGTAATTTTTTCCACTTGCTGTCCAAAATTAATTCACTCGCGTACGGGCTTCTTACTTTCTATTTTCCGTTCTACGCTTCTACTTACAATCTATGCCCGTTATATAATTTCGATTAATCCATAGTTTGAGATATCTTCCCCTACTAAAGTGTACAATAAGCAATATTTTTGTCTTGAATTACAACTCATCGTCAAAGTATATAAAATCATCTTCAAAGTATATCAACATTAAACTTGATACATTTACCGCGAGAATACAATCGATTTCGTTTCGTTTCATAAATTTTACCGTCGTGTAGCAAAATCTGCTCATCATTACAATTTTACATCTTTTCGAAATATTTTTTTCTTATTATCGGATTTACAAACCTGCGCAACTTTGTTTCGTAAATAAATCTGTCCGTTTCTTTTTCCAATGCATGATAGGGCATATAACCGTTTGTTTAAAAAACGAAATCGTCATTTCGCTAAAAGTTTGCGCTCATATCCGATTTACAATATAACATCTCTCTTTTTTTTTTATTCTTTAAGTCATTTGTTATCTCGTTCTAACCTTTCTTATCAAATAGTCGTCTTCACATCACCTGTTTTTTTATTCTTTGAGTACCGGTCTACTCTCGTATCAGATTTCATCATAATTTATCATAATAAGTCATTCTTTCATCTCGTTATCTTGGGATAACCTCTCGTCGGTTATACGTTTCTCTCATTCTCTCTGTCTTGTTTATTAACATTTTTTTTCTTGTTTTTTTTTTAAAAAAAACTGTCTTAATTTCGTCATCTTGTCTATACCGTCGTACTTACGTTCTACTTACACTTCACCAAGAATGCAGTTACCTGCATCTGCCTCTCCCCCTACCCTCCGAAGGTGCGACTGCCTGTTGCTAGTGATTCCTGAAAGATAAGAAGGTTATGAAAGAAACGGAAACTTGCACACTCAATCATCCTGGGCCGGTTATTCCCTTGATTTCCTTTCACTCAATTTGCACTCCCGCCAATCATTCTGGGTAACCATCCCCGTTGTCTACATTCGCTCGTCCTTAACTAAAATTAGAATAGTCTGAATCTCCTAAAGTCAGCAGTCTCCTTGTCCGGTAGGTTTAGCCTTCTTGTCCAAAGTCTCTCCTAGTTCTATTGTTTTCCGTCATTTAAATTAACTCCATCACACAAAATTCCCTAGTACATCATCAATCGATTTTCTGCTTCTATTTCTTATTGGGCCATTAGCTATTTTGAATTATTCAAACCTCGTTTTCATGAGGTCTTTTGTTCACTATATAATTTTTCTCCTTTCTTTTTTCATTACAACCTTCCAGGTCATCCTAGTCCTTTAAATTCCCCAAGTTTTCTATTTATTTAACTGTTATCGGCAGGGTTCCTCGTCCCTCACGCCTTCATTCGTATTTAAATTTTTCCAACTGTGTTATGCCATTTGAGTCGCTCTTTCGGCGACTTTTCGTATTTCTTCACGCCATTTCCTTCTTTAAACCTTGTCACGCCTTTTGATTTCTGTCATTGAAAGGCTCTTGATATTTTCGGCAAATTTGTCTATTTCTTCACGCCTTAACTTCAGTATACTTTTTTCCGTTTGGTTCTGCCTATTGACTCCCGTCAAGAAAATCATTCATCTTTCTCGGCGACTTTTTCTATTTCTTCACGCCTTTATATTTTATTTTCCTCTTTAATTTTTTATTTATCGTATTTTTCCCCGCAGGTATGATATATAATCATGTTTTCCCATTCATTACTAATTTTGGCCTCGAACTTACGTAGCTTATGGTCGGCTCTTGTTAACGCGATTCTGTACTGTTGTTTGTTGGGCTCATCAACAGCCGTAAGATTTCTTTGTATTTACCTGTCCGTTTTTCGTCACGGGATTTTGTGTTTGAATATATCTTGTGATATATTAGACTCAGCGTTACTTCGTGTTTTCCTTCGAATTACTTGAAAAAAATACAGCCCGTCACCCTGAGGTGCTCAGGTGCCTGCGCTGTCGTAGCTTATAACATCCAATATCGTATTCCAACTCAAGTTCATATAATCAGTCATAATAACGTTTAAGTCGGTTATTATGAACTTTCTCTAAACGATTCCCATTTTTGATTACCGTGGTCATTTCACTTGGAAATTCAACTACTTCATAAGGTCCTCTTCACATATTCTGGAGCTTTTGACCTGGTCCTGTCGGGACTGATTTCACTAAAACTAAATCGCCAAACATGGGCTGCCATTCATTTGCCTTTCTATCATAAACTTGCTTGCGCTTTTCTTTTGAATCCTTAGGTTGGCCTTCGCGTTTGCGTGGAGGTCAAAAAATATTTTTTACATCTCTTGTGTATATGTTTCATATGTCAAATTGTCCACTCCATTCCGCTCGTAAATGGAGGTCGGAATGCGTGCTGTACGTCCATACAATAATTCGAAATGGGGTGTATCCCGTGGATGAATTTACTGAAGTATAATACTCAAACGTAAAAAATGGAAGTAATTTATCCCACGTGTGCGGTTTTCCGCTAATAAATTGCCTTAGGTAAGTTTTTAACTCACGGTTTGATCTCTCCACCAGGTTAGCCTGTGGGTGATACGGGCTAGTGGTAATTTTCTTGATCTTCAAGATCTTACACACATCTTTTTTTTTTGTTCATCTATAGTTACACACATCTTTCATGAGTGTGCTCACAAAATTTGCACCATTATCCGTAACTAATTCTAACGGTGCCCTAAATTTACATATATAGTTTTCAACAAAAGTTTCAGCTACTGTGTAGCTCTCTTGATTCGGCATTGGTGCCGCGATCAAGTATCTAGTCAAATCATCTTGCATGACTAATCCATATTTGTTCCCGCTGTCAGATTCGGGTAACACAACTATATCCATATAAAGTTTATCAAATGGTTCCGAAGCAGTTGTCGTAATCTGCATTGGAATCCTGTTGGACTTACAAATTTTGTTCTTTTGACAGGACTCACACTGCCGCACATAATTCTCAATATCCCGTTTCATAGTGGCCCACGTAAATAGTGTGCCAATCCTCTGGCGCATTCGTCGCGCTCAAACATGCCCTCCCAAGGGTGCATCGTGAAATTCTTTCAAAATTGTTTCTATCTGATCCGGCGCAACCAACGTACGCTCGCTATCAGCATTATATAGTATAATTGGCTTCTTTAGCTTACCCGCTATAAATTGAATCATTTGTAAAATCTCCCGTTGTTTGATTTTTCTAAATGATATTGAATGAATTACCCCAGCAGCTTTCACGGCCGTGGGACTTCTATTGAACCTCTCTAAAAACAGTGAAAAGAATTTCCGGCAGTCGATTAATGAATTTCCGCTGCCGTCTAATATAAAACCGCCTACTTTCTTGTCTTTTAATTTGAGTACACCATCCTCTACGTTTTATTTCAGTCCTTGTGAAAGCTGATACAGGTTCTGAAGTTCTCTGTACGCCGTCCGACTGTTTAAAATGACAAGACGAGCTTCGATATTTCTCTTATCCAATATTCTCTTCGAGACTTCCACCGTCTCGTTTGGTATCAGGCCATCTGATAATGCCTGGGAAAAATCATCATACGAAATGTTGACGAGTTGTTGCTCATCCTCGTCCTCAGCGATGTCCGCAATGTCTATGGCACTCAAATCTTGTATTGTGCCCTGTAATTCATCTGAAGTGTTTTTCTGCTGCTCTAGCAGGCGTTTCTGCTGGCGCGTAATCATTGCTATCTGCCTGTGGGGAGCACTTTCTTGCCCCTGACATGTCCCATCTGACAAACGTGACAAAAAATCTGCGACTACGTTCTCGCTTCCTTGTTTGTACCTAATGCTGCATTCTAAACCCTGCAACTTCAGTCTCAATCTTGTCAGCGTTGGAGATGTCTCTTTGAGCCTCCAAATCGCTATAAGTGGTCTGTGGTCCGTGTAAACGATAAACTTTTGACCAAAAATGTAATGTTTGAAATATTCCATGGCCCATGCAATTGCCAGTAGTTCCTTTTCTATAATATGGTATCTTGTTTCTGCACCTACAAGTGCTCGACTCGCGAATGCGATCGGCCGGTGCATGGATTTTTCGTTTGACAGGACGGCCCCAATAGCATAATTGCTAGCGTCCGTCGTAATAACAAAAGTGTCCTTATAATCTGGCCGGACTAAAACAGGCTCTGTAATCAGCGCGTCTCTGAGGGATTCGAACGCTTCTTGGCATTCTTTTCCCCACACAAATTTAGCGTCTTTCTTTAACAAATCATTCAGCGGTCTGCGTTTTTCCGCGATATTAGGGATAAATTTCCCGTAAAAATTCACTGTGCCCAAAAACGATCTTATACCTTTCACGTTAGTGGGTGGCTTAAGGCTCTGTATGGCATGTATATTTGCATTAGTGGGTTTGATACCGTTCTCGTTAACGACATGTCCCAAGTATTCTAATTCTCTCTTCAGAAATTGGCATTTCGCTGGTTCAATTTTTAAGTTATGCTTACGTAGAGCCCGTAATACTTTACGCAAGTTGTCATTATGCTCGCCGATGATGTCGCCAAAAACTATAATATCATCGAGGTAAACAAATGCTTTCACATCCCCGATCTCAAACAAAACTGTATTCATCAACTTCTGAAAGGTTGAAGGACTGTTCTTCAACCCCATTGGCATTCGTGTAAATTCAAAATGACCTTTTGGTGTGGAAAATGCTGTTTTAGCCGCATCTCGGCGGTCGATCGGGACTTGGTAGAAACCCGATTTTAAATCAATTGAGGAGAAATATTTTGCTCCTCCAACATTATCCAATATCTCATTTATAAGAGGTATTGGGTATACAAAAGGCTTGGTAACTTCGTTCAATGATCTGAAGTCCACCACAATTCTGTATCTTTTATTACCGTCAGCATCCGGTTTTTTTGGTACACATAATACCGGTGCATTCCACGGACTAGTGCTGGGTCTTATAATACCCTGCGCCCTCATTTCATCGATTCCTCTATTAATGTGCCTTTTCGTAGCTTCCGGAAATCTGTACTGCCATTTATTAATAGGCACATCTGATGAAGTTTCAATGGTGTGTTTTGCGGCGTCAGTCGTAGTTAATCTGTCGCCTTCGAAAAAGAAAATGTCAGCAAAGCTTTCAACTATATTCTTCACTGTCTTAAATTCCATTTCAGGCAAGCGGGCCAAATTTAACACTTGCCGTAGTTTTTCAATTCTTGCAATACATTTTGACTCTGGTGTCAGCTTGTGCTCCAACAGGTCATAGTCAAGCCTCGAGTCTAGGTCTAACTCGGGCATTAAAATATTTTTCGAGTCAAGAAAATTGTTCTCCGGCTCTTTATTCTGATATGTTTGGTGCTCCCTATTTATTTCGTTTTTGGCCACGTTAGCCTCATTGCGGGCTGTGTTACTAGTACCTCGCAGCTCGTTCTGCACAATGACTCTATTTCTGGCTACCATATAAGCATGTCGACTAAGGACTTCTTCCTTGGGCATGCTCCACGGACTCAAGTCGTCCTGACCTCTATTGCCGTGTTTCTTGAACACGATGTAATCAAAACTATTCCCAATTTGAAGCGTATGCTTCTTTAAAAACTCTGCTCCGATTATTCCGTCGCTTGGCAAATTTTCTAATATATGAAATTGTGTCGGGATTAGAAAGTCTCCGACTATTAAATCCAACGTAATTGTACCTGAGGTTCACACAATGTTGCGGCCGATACCTCCAAAAGTGGTTACATTCTGTGTATTTACCGGTACATTCAAAAGGTTTACAATGCGTGCATTAATTATATTCGTACATGCACCTGTATCTAAGATTAAGTTCAACGTAAATTGGACATTCTGCTTAGCCAGCAGCGTTATCATTAAGTACCCTCTGACATCGTAATAGACGCGCTTAGCCACACAAGCACTGTTGTCTCTTATGTGATTGCATGCGGTCCTCCAATCTGATATTTCTATGTTGCTGGGTTCATCTGTGCACATACGCCAGTCGACGTCCTGACACAATTCTGCGAAGTCATCGCTGAAATACTCTTGTGCAAATGGATCTTTTATAACTTGATTTGGGTAATTTGTATCCCCCCTTCCAGTATGTCTTATACTCAAAATATTTTGGTGTCTGCGGTCGCACGAGTGATCGGACCGTCCGTTCATTGATCCGCTCTGACCATAATAATTGTGCTGCCTGTTTCAGGCATAGTTCTCCTGATTACGCCAATTCCTAGGAGCGTCGTGATTGTTATAACTGGGCCGATTTCCGCTATATCTTTCATAATTTCTTGTTCTGCGACTGATATGCTTATCTCTTTTGAACCACCTTTTTCTATAACTCGTACCCGTGTGGTTAATTGAGAGAATATTTCTGTTTCTGATACAATGCTTGAGCGCGGCGTGCTGTTTTTCGAGCAATTCTAAGCCACGCAACCGGTTTTCAATATCGGTGATATGTTTGATCTCCTGTTCATAATTTTCTAAGTAATCAAGCAGCTTTTCTAATTTTAGCGCTTCTCTACCTCCGGCGGCATCTTTCAATAAGCTGTCGTGCAGCCCTGCTATACAATGTAACCGGAGACTCACTATCATACAAGACTTCTCACATTTGTTTTCATAGAAGTCGATTTGTCTCTTAATTTTAAGTACTCTTCTTTTGTATTCAGGGAAGGCCTCATACACTCCCTGCCTCAACGTTTCTACCTGAATAATTACCGCTCCTTTCTCCAAATTCCTTTAATAAATTCTGCTTAACCTGTGGCCAAGCGTTTTCGTTGATTCGATGTATTGCGGCAGCAGCTCTGCCTTTCAATTTCAATAGAACAATATAAACCAGTGAAGCATGTGATACTTCTTCTGGTATTTCTAGGGCAAAATGTTCAATATGGTAAATGAACGCTTCTAGTTCGTCTACCGATCCGTCATATTCTGGGATGCACTGCATGGCATCTCTTTCTGGGAACGTGTACTCCATTTTACAATAAATATTACTCTTCCAGATGAAAGAAATTCTAAAGTTTCTTTTGAATAATAATTACAATTATTGTAAATTATTTCCAAGCTTTAATAATAATTGCTTTAAAATATTATTAAAAAAATAATAGTACTGTAAAAATATCCGTCTGTAAAGGCTCATGTGGCCTTCTTTCTCTTTTTCTTAGGTATCACTAACGCTTCTGTTAGCCAGATGTGATAACGTAGCGTGATCGATTTCAATTTTATTGACGCTCTATTAAAAAATTTGAGTATCAAGGTACGAACCATTTGGCGTTAAAACTTTTTATCAATTAAATAAATACTTTTAGATTTTAATAGTAATCAAATGATTATTGAAATAATTCATGAATTAGTATTTAAACTTTCAACATTATATATCTCTGCCGTTAGTTACTATTTTCTCTACCGGCGGATATTTAACCATCGCTGCGCGCATTGCGCTAATTGGTCTAATTTTTACTTTGACCTACTCAACATTTCACCGCTACTGATTCGTTTTGCTTATGCTAGCAGCACGATCTACCATCGGCCATTAAAATCACTGCATACAAACCGCGACCTTGACCGTGCCTGGCACAGCTGATCGCAATAACACTGTAAAATACGTCACCTATTCAACCTGGTGGCATAAGAACGGGACGACAAGCATTCTAGCATATGCTACTATACTGTATAAGTGAAGACGCGATCGCAGAGGCTCTCACGCTTTTTTTATATCGCTAACGATAGCGTAGCTCCCAATTTACATACTTGCTGTATGGCTACCAGTGAGCTAAAACTCTTTTTCAGAACAATTAAGGTGAGTTCCATGTGCGTAACTCTGTCTGTTTGCGTTCTACAATTCGTCTTGCCATCGGTGTTGCCGCAGGCACTGCTATTTAATTAGTCAGGTCGTGCAAATGTCAACTAGTTTATTTCGCTGGTACGGAGTCACATTATTTTTGGGCGAAATGAATGAACCTTTTTTGTTATAGGGAAGAAAACCAAAAACTTACCGGTTAAAATTTATCTTCCTGTTTTGACAGATTCGTCTGAGAAAAAAAAAACAAATAAATCGAGTTCGCGTAATGTTAGGTTTCTTCCAACACTTTTTTACACTATTTACACACTGGTAAAGAAAATCCTTATCATACACAACAACAGCTTGGCACTTGTGTTCTTGTCCATTTTTAATAATTTTTCACTTCGTCTTTACTCGTATTATTATTGTACAATTGTTTACTTGATCATATTATTTTTCTTCCTCTTGTTCCTAGTGTGTACTGTGCAGGTACCCACTACTGTGTTGCTTCATTATCACTATAATCCACTTTTACATTTTTCTTCCTTCGAGTATAAAAGTTTGTAACCAATGTTCTTCCTTACTATTTTCTGCTGTTTTTTTTTCCTGTTTCGCGTGCACAATTTTTTCTCTAACACTTTTAGTTTTCGTTGCACAATATCCACTTTCGTTCAACGTCACACAATTTATACTTCGAACTATTTTATCGCGCTTTTTACCGTTATCGAACACTACTTATACTTAAGCTTCTTTTGACTTTATATTACCTCGCGTGGTCCGTTTCCTTTTCTAGAAACCAAAAAAAAAAAACCGCTGTCACCACCGTGTAGAGCTAGCTAGAGCTCTACCAGGTGATCACTTAGAAATGAAACACACGAAGTCCTGTACGTGCACTTAGTGCACGGAATCACCTCTTTTGGATGATAGATAAAGATGATTGATTTTATTAAGCTACAATTTTGCTTAAATATTAACCTGTGTAACTCAGACTCTTCTCCTCCGACCTGAGTTATCGCCTATCCAGCGGTTCTATTCTAACCTATAGTATTTATTACTCTGTTTTGTTTTCGAGTTGAATTTTAGTTATAGAGTTGAATTTTAGTTATAGAGCGCGTGCATCGGAGCACGTGCGAGAGCGTATAATATTTGTTCGCGCGCTACTTGTGAGTATCCGAGAGCGCGCAAGCTCTCGGTACCGTGCGCAACCGTGAGCGCCTAAGGGTAACCGTGAGTGACGCTGTGCCTCCGGCTTCTGTTTTGCTTATAGTTAAATTGAAAAGGTAAAACATTGTGTGGCTTGCTCGTTAGGATATTTACATTTCGTTAGCCACCGATCGTTCGACGCTTTATAACTAGGACGCGTGGTTATTGATATTCAACGACTCATAATAAGGATGTTTTGTTCTGTTCGGTTGAGTTTATAATACAGAAAATGCCTTGATGTCGTTCTGTTCAGCCAACAATTCATTCAATAAGGAATGCTCCAGAATGCTATGTTATTGCAAGGTATTGTAGTAAGCAGTATTGAGTAAGCTCGGCAGCAAACTATGGTTCCTAGCCTGAATTCTGATGTATCGTGAAGGAACATTGGGTAATCTTCGCGGGGTGTGACGTCACATAGGTCAATCTTTCCAAATTCATTCGGGGTGGGTCTAAAAAAAATACTATTATTGCTCTAGTTTTTTCAGCTTTGTTCGGATTTGTAAGTGGTTTTCGAGTGACTTTTAGGGCGTGAAAAACTGCATATTTTGACACTAATAGATAATTGCTAACTTTTCAGAGAAAAAAGTTACAGGTATTTTTTCGTTTTAAAATGACACTTTTTGGAGGCACCCTACTCCTTTGTTTGCACATATATGCAACAACAACACATTTAGAATGAAAGTTCATAGTTTTACCTTCAAAATGCATTTTGTTGAATTAGTCAACTTTTGTTTCCTTTAGGGTCAAAATGCATTTAAAAACTTGGAGTTTTCACACAAAAATTTGCTAATCTAGCATTCAAAACCATCTAGTTATTCCAATTCGATTTTTATTTGGAAAATTTCTTCGAGTGACTTTCGGGGCATGAAAAAGCGCTTATTTTGATATCAATAAATAGTTTCCAATGCTCGTAGAAAATAAATTATCGTTGTTTTAAATTGAAAAATGGCATTTTTATAGGGTTCTCTACATATTCAAATATTTACAAATCTGAATTGTTTTTATATTTATCCAAGTACTCTTTCCACTCAATCGTAGACCTATGAATATCTGTTCTTTTTCTGGCAGATCTGAAGAATCCATAGCACATCTGTAAAATTCGCAGCTCTAGAATTTTTTCGGGCGTGAAATTGGCGATCTTTCCGATAATATTTGTTTCCAGCTTCAGGGCCTTATTCAATAAATCCCGTTGAAAGGGGTAGACTTGCCATGATCCTGGTAGAATATGCTAAAATTTTATGAAGTGTCACAGGCATGGGATACCAAATACTTTATTTTTGAAGGACGAAACTATTATCCACAACTTTGCCGGAGATACTATACCGATCAATCAAACCGTTTAAATGCTAGAAACAATTTTGATCATTTATAGACAGTCGAATGCACAAAATGTTATCTTTAGCTTACAGGAACACCAGTGCAATGTTTCAAGAATGATAATTAAAAAAAAAATAAAGCTGAAAATTTTTCTGTGAAATTGCTCACCTGAACTAGGCTGTTTATTATTACTATTGGTAGCAGCTAGGTTTTTTATCAATTTTTCGTTGAGACCGAGTGCCAATGCAATGATGATCCACCTCCTCCCTGTTAAGGTATATCGACACGAGCGTTGAACTTTTCCAATAAAATACCTTGCACTTCTCCTTTTTTTCTTTTAGATACAATTTGTCTTCGGCTGTTTTTACTAATGGCAACGATTTCGTCCAACGTGTATGTAAACAAGTACTAAAAACACTACTGGAGAGTGCTATGTAATGCTATCAACATAAAAAAAACATGAATTTTACACGTTGTTACAAAATAACGCCATATTTGAGTATATTTTATGCATTTATTTTGCTTTTACAACAATATGATACATAAACAACATTTCAAAACAACTATAATTTTTAACAAGCGTTAGAAACTACTTATTGACATCAAAATAAGCGCTATTTCATGCCCCGAAAGTCACTCGAAGAAATTTTCCAAATATAAATCGAACTGGAATAACTAGATGGTTTTGAATGCTTGATTAACAAATTTTTGTGTGAAAACTCGAAGTTTTTAAATGCAGTTTAACCCTAAAGGGAACAAAAGTTGACTAATTCAACAAAATGCATTTTGAAGGTAAAACTATGAACTTTCATCCTAAATGTGTTGTTGTTGTATATGGCGTATATGGCAAACAAAGGAGTAGGGTGCCTCCAAAAAGTGTCATTTTAAAACGAAAAAATACCTGTAACTTTTTTCTCTGAAAAGTTAGCAATTATCTATTAGTGTCAAAATATGCAGTTTTTCACGCCCTAAAAGTCACTCGAAAACCACTTTCAAATCCGAATAAAGCTGAAAAAACTAGAGCATTAATAGTATTTTTTTTTAGACCCACCCCGAATGAATTTGGAAAAATTGACCTAAAACAGTGAAGAAACGAGGTAGAGCAATAATTTTTTTAACAAAGTTTAATGAAATTAAATTAGCTACAATTTTGTGGGAGACAATATTGCTCTAAGTAGTAAGATAAAAAAGTTACAATTTTTATTTTGAGTACAATAGGACCACCCTAGTAACCAGTCATACCAAAAGATAGATTCCTCTTAGTAGAGTAACTTTCTAGAAGACAAGAAATCTCTAGCATCTATGGTTTCCGACTTACAGATTTTTGTCGTGAAATTTCACGATTCCGACCATAGTGGACCTGTGCGAGCATCGGTTGCTTTCTAAAATAGCAACGGCCAGCGTTGTGAAAATAGCAACTCAAATGGCCTCACCGGTGCGCTTGCTCTTTAGGGGGCCGTCTTACCCCACTTACCCCTTATATTTGTCAGTTTTTATGTCGTTTAATTCATTTAGGAATCGATGATTTTGCATGGTCGTGCGATTTATCAAGCAACATATGTCGACAATTTCTAAAAACTATTTCCCGTCTCTCAAGAGTTGGGGAAATAACATTTGGAAATTCTACGTAGTATAAAACGTAGCAGCTATCAGATAATCGAATGCTTTCCACTTTACCGGTAGTTGAATTCTACGTGAAATTCACATGAAATGCAAATGTCTACTATATAAAATCCACAGGATAAATCATCTCACCAGATCGTGATGAACTCAAATGACAATCACGTAAAATTTACGTGAAAATGATAGTGGAAAATATTTACATTACTTTTCCCGTAATTATAACGTGAAAAATATTTTGAGTGTATGTAGTGAATTGATCTTACATGCTGATTTTGATTCTGACCATTTTCCAATATCTTTTTTCATATCAAACGAATCAGTTTTAAGCCCTATGAGATCTGTTTTTATAATTATCACAAGGTTAATTGGGAAAGATATGAAAACTCATATTGAGAATAATTTCAATCATGATTTAGATTTGCAAAACCAAATGAATATTGATTTCGGTTTGAAAGCATTAAAATAAGCAATTATTTATGGAAGCATTGAAAGAAGCAATTATTGGGCTTCAAATGGTGAGTTGACAACCTGGAAGGAACGTCAAACATAGCTTCGGCCCTCACAAGTGCCTATTTCACACCTCATCGAGTCATATGATTACACTAGACTGCCGGTTGTAACATGGATGCAACTGGTTGGTGTTGCCTGGGCAATGTTGTCAACCGACAAGAGCTGAGTGAGAAGGTGCGACGCGATCATTGGCGCGTAAACCATATTCCGGCGGTAGAGGAAATGCTTCCTCAACCCGAGCGTCTGTTCACCAAGATAATGCGGCTCGAAACAGCGATCTCCATGTTATACACTGTTCACACTATGCCGCATATCACCTGATATCAGGCGATTCGTGCTATCGAGGCCATATCACCATCCATATTACCTGATATCCCATACAATCGAGCTGTCACCGGATATCACCTCGGTTACATGGTATCGCGGATATCATGTTCGAAAACCAATAAAAGTAGTTGGCAACACGGCCAACAGACATTTGACGCAACCCTACAAATTTCGCAATTAGCGTTGCATGCGAAAAAGGAGGAAGGAATTATTTTTGCTTTTGTCATCCTGCACATTTAGACAATTGCATATGAGAGTTCGCGTTGGTGCGAGCCAACTAGCTGACATCTCTATCTTAATTGCATTGCTCTTGTTGTCTTGTTTTTGCTTTTACCTGTTTTTGTTTTTTTTCTCTTTTCAATTACCAAAGCAAGTGTCAAACCCTATCATCTCACCGCAGTGAGAACACTCGAGGTGATATTCGATATTATCTCGCGATATCAGGTGATATGCGGCGTAATCTAAACAAGGTATTAGGAGCGGCAGCGTGAGACTCTAAAAGCGGACACGATGGGCCCCCGAAGGGACAGGGGGTTGGGGAACGCCCAACGAGCCGCCCGGAAAACAACATGTTACAAACAACGTAAGAGACAATACGGATTGAAACAATCGGTATGGACCCAGGCAACGAAATAAGGACTACGATTGGAAACTTGGGACATGGAACTGCAAATCGCTCTGCTTTCCAGGATGCGACAGGATAATCTACGACGAGCTACATCCACGCAACTTCGAAGTCGTAGCGCTGCAAGAACTTTGTTGGACAGTACAAAAGGTATGGAAAAGCGGGCACCGGGCGGGTACTTTCTACCAGAACACAGTGGGGTAACTTCATACAAAGGCTGGCCAAGCAAAAAAATGTCGATAAATGCGACAGAAACATGGTATTTACATAATTTTGGGTTACTAAACACGAATCTGGCATCCATTTTTTATTTGGGGCTCTCCATAAAGCACGTAATTCAATTTTTAATGATTTTTTGGCAATTTTCTCCTCATTTTTTTAGAAGAATCATATAGTCTTTATTCACAAGCAACGCCATTGGGCGTCCTCATCACTGAAAAATATTACGTAGTTTTTGGACGACCCCTCAAATAAAATGATTTTTTCCACAAAAATTAAAACAACATAGGTAATACAAACTAATTACAAATCAAAGCAATCATCGTCTTCCTCTTCCTTTTTCTTCGTCTTCATAACTGTTTTCAGATTCATCATCAGCTCTCCCTGGTTCAACAATTGCTTTCTTCAATAGAAATATGACTTCATCTGGAAGTTTTTGACGTGGGACTACGTCTTTGTTTACTATACTGGGATGCATTCTGTAAAATTTGAAATGAAACTGGCAAATGTTGCGTCAGATTTCAAACGTTAATAACAGCATAACTACATGATGGATAACAATAACCAATATGTTGTTGGATTGATAAAATGTGTAACAATTTTATAGCACGCTAGTTATCATTATTATTTTACTGCTCAACGGTGAAAATTGATAAAAAGTTACTTATGCGAACAATGAACCAATTACATGCGAGCACTCCTAGCACAGCCGACATGAATGGACACCATCCATTCTCCGTATTATTCTCTGTATCGATATCGATATAAAAACTGACAGAGTCTCCCCGTCCCAATAGGTCAATTTATTTTTGCTTCCATGAGCTTAGACTAGATTGATGTCCCGCAGGTAAAAGCTTTCCGAAAAGTTTGAAACAATCCACATTCTTGAACAATTTCTAAACCTGCTTTCAAAACCTAATAAAAACTGATGTCTTGAAAGAAAACATGCCGGTAAAAGCAGTACCAGTACCAGTGGAGTAAAGAACCGCAGGTCGCTCGTCGTCTATGATTGCAGCGGTACTCTTCTATTCGTACATTTCAGCGGTACACTTCTATTCATACTGCAGTGGTTCTATTCGTATTGCAGTGGTACACTTTTGTTCAAACATTTCTATTCGTGTGCAATCGAGGAAAAACTGCAATGCTGCTGTTGATGGTGATTGAAAGTTTATCTCATAAATAGTATTACCATAAACTATTCAACAAGAATTGTAAATTTTTGCAACGGATATTTATTCAATTTTATCTTCAATATTCACTAAATAATCGTGAACGGATAGTATCGAAAGAGTAAATTCCACATATACACATTTAAAGAAGAGTAAGAGCCTGCGAATGCTTGTGGATTTTTGGTTCATTCACTAAAATTCATTAGAATCTCTTTTTACATTTAAAAATTGTTAGATGATATATTATCATTCAAAGCTTTACCATAATAAACGTATGTATATTAGCTGTCTTCGTAATACAACAAATGTAATTGTAGGCAAAAAAAAAAATTGTCAAGCAAAAAACAAAAATGTAATTGTGGATTGCTACGATTTTTCGCTGGAACTTGTTAATAATTTTGTTTAAAATATCTTCTCATGTTTGCCAATTAGGGACGATCCATTAATGATGTCACGCAAAATTTGGAAAAAATTAACTCCCCCCCTCCCCTTTGTCACAAGCTGTCACAACTTCCTTGACCCCCCCCCCTCCTAATTAGGTCACGTTGTTAAGCCCCCCTCCCCCTTTTTTGGTAATAATTGATTGAAAATCGAGAAATTTGTTAGGAATGCATTTTTTCTTAATAAGAATGATTTCAAACTGACTGAGAAAAACTGACACTAAAAGGAAAGGATATAAAAAGATAACTAGAAAAGGCGTTTAGTTTTAAGTTCAAGGATGCTGTTGATGCAGTCGCATATCGACGACATAGAAAGCCGAGACAGTAACTGCAGCATCATTGCTGATTTTTGAAAGACCATCAATATTTAGTTCCTCTTCTTCAATCAATTCGCAATCCAAATCTTCTCCACATGTTACAATAGCCAAGCATTTTTATTTACGTTTTGGCACAATTTTGGAATGGATTGGATTGAGAGACACTAAAAATCAATGAAATTGCGCTGTCATTCATAAACGAACATGCACGGTAAAACAGAATTAACGAACATTGTGCTTTTTAACGTGAAAAAAATTGTCATTTATTCTATCTAAAGCAAATCTTAAGCAAAAAAAGGGATCGTAGAACTATAAATGAATGATACAAATATCATAAATAATTCTGAGTTGAACTCTGTGATTAGGTATGTGCATTTTTTTTAATTTTTTTTTTTAAGTTTAAATGTGATGTCACACTCGAGCTAACCCCCCCTCCCCCATATGTCACAAAATGTCACAATAATTGAAACCACCTCCTCCCCCTAAACGCGTGACATCATTAATGTATGGTCCTTTAATGAACCTTTGTAAGGGCTTTCATATTATTTTGAAAGTAAGATCCATATTATAGATTTGATTTAATCAGAGTTAAATAAAACAAAACCATTCATTATGATAACGTAAGTATTATTGACTTTGGCTTTTGAGGATATAGAGTTAATTCTGACTTTGACGCATTACGAGAAATTCTTGGTGCTTCTTCAACAAGCACGATATGCTTGTGCCTTGTCAAATACATATTGTTTGCACAAAAAAATACTACAGGCATAATATCGTCAGATATAAACGATATTCTTTCGAGTGTTGTTGAATATATTTCAAAAATTGATTTCCGTGGAAGGCTGAAAATAAAAATACGTACAGTCGCTGAGCAAACACATTGATTCTGTCTGCAGACTCTGTATTTTTTGTAACAAAAAATCCCCTAATTACAGTGTTTAGTCTCACAGTCAACCCTAGGGCTGTATACCTTGTAGTATTTACAATTACTTTTCACGTTTTCAAAATAAGTGTTAACTATTGGACCTTTGGAAATAATAATATGATTGAATTTATCATGATTAGTATTTTTCGACTATTTTTGCAAGTGGAATGTTCTCGGGCATATTTAGTTATTTACTTGCTCTTCTCTTGAGCTTCTTCGGTTATCCTTCCTATAGTTAGTATTGCGGTTTGATTGATATTGCTGACTGAAACATCGTTTTGGCCTCGCCTGATTTTTTTCTTGGTGGCTTCATTTGCGCCAGCGCTTGAATCACAGCCGATATGAAATATATATCATGCACTCAAAACAACGTGTTCAACCATGAAGCAAAGATATCCGATATGTTGTTAAACTCCAATATTATGGATTTACAAGCAAAACAGCGTTGAGCAGAAATTGTATTTATTAAGGAAATGACGCATTTTCATCATTCATCGCAAGAAATAATAGGAATGAAACAATGACAACACGTATTATTATAAATTTTTAAGTATAAATTTTGTAATTTTTGCCTAAATTTATATTTTATCCTTTACGGATTAATGTCGATATCGCAAATTTTCAATTATGGAGTATTATAGTTTTAAATAAATAAAATCCTAGACAAAATTTCAAGCTTCTATATTAGCCTTTTTCTAAGTTTCTATATCAGCTATCACATTTCTCACTAAAGCGACAATTTGCGTAGTTTTGCGCTACAGCATTTTAAAGCTTACGTTTTCACATAAATTTTGGATGCAGTCACAACCGTGGCAAACTGCGGCAACAAAACTTCAAAACTGCTTTTCTACAAAAATTCATTTTTTCTAGTGTCAGGTCTACTATGATCAAATTTTACAATATCTAAAGAAAGGAATTTGTTTTGCGAAATATGTTGAACAACTTTTCCTTTGACACCAAAAAAATCCCAGCTATCATTGAAGCTGGTGAGCGTTTCAAAGTAATGTACTTTTTTGAAAAATTAAGTCAAAAAACATCAATTTGCCAAGTTTTGAAAACTCATAATAAATCAGATTTCATGATATTGCGCCCAAATTTTGGATTGAAGCCCTTGAATGTTATAGCAAGAGAGGAAAAATGTTACGAAGCAGCTTATGTCCTTCCTTTTCCTTTCCTTTGTTGGCTAACGGACCGTTCACCGGTCTGGGGCCGAACGAATTAGAGATGTCCAGCTTCTTCTGTCTTGGGCAGCCGTTCTCCAGTCTCCTCGTACACCAGCAGATCGTGCATCTTCTTCCACCGCGTGCGAGGCCTACTACGGAGGTAACGGCCTATTCCTGTTTCTCTACTGAAGATAGTTTTGACGGCTCTCTCGTCAGGCATTCTGGCTACATGTCCAGCCCACTGAAGCCTGCCCCGCTGTATTACCTTCACTATATCAGCATGTTTGTATACCTGGTACAACTCGTGAGTCATGCGTCACTACATTTTCTAGTTTACCGCCAAGTATCGATCGCAGAACTTTACGCTCAAAAACTTCGAGCACTCGTCGATCAGCTTCTTTCAGCGTCAATGCTTCATGTCCGTAAAGGGCCACCGGGAGTATCAGCGTCCTATACAGCGCTAGTTTTGTGCGAGCAAACTACGGGACCTTAGCTGGTTACGTAGTCCGTAGAAGGCCCTGTTCACAGCTGCAACTCGTCGTTTCACTTCACGGCTCATGTCGTTGTCACATGTCACAAGTGTACCAAGATAAACGAATTCGTCAACCACTTCAAATCGTTCCCCATCTATCTCCACCTCAGCACCAACACCACGGGGACTCCCACGCTCTCTGCCAGCTACCATGTACTTCGTTTTGGCAGAGTTAATGACAAGTTCCAATCTCGCTACTTCCCTCTTAAAAGGTACGAAGGCTTCATCCACGGCCTTACGGTTGATACCGATGATATCGATGTCGTCCGCAAAACCAAGAAGCATGTGAGATTTCGTGATGTTCCACGTTTGCTTTTCGTACTGCAGCGATCTAGAGCGATGTTGAACAGCAAGTTGGAGAGTGCATCCCCCTGCTTCAGTCCATCCAACGTTACGAACGCGGCTGATGTCTCACCAGCTATTCGCACACACGATTTTGATCCCTCCAGCGTCATACGACCAAGCTTAATTAGTTTCGTAGGAAAACCGTATCCCAGCATGATCTGCCACAGCTCGTTTCTTTTCACTGAGTCGTATGCCGCCCTGAAATCCCCAAACAGATGGTGAGTCGGCAAGTTGTATTTCCGGAACTTATCATGGATCTGTCGCAGGGTGAAGATTTGATCCGTCGTGGAACGCCGCTGTCGAAAACCCACCTGGTATTCGCCAACAAAGGATTCCGTTAACGGTCTCAATCTGAAGAACAGGATACGGGAGAGCACTTTATATGCGGAGTTGAGCAACGTTATGCCTCGATAGTTGCCACAATCCAGTCGATGGCCCTTCTTATAGATAGGGCATATGATGCCTTCCAACCAGTCGTCCGGCATTTGTTCATCCGCCCAGATCCTTAGTATTATTTGGTGGATCGCATAGTACAGCCGCTCGCTTCCCGCTTTTAAAAGCTCGACCGGCTTATGTAAAAAAATGTAAAAAAAGTTTTCTGGCTGATGGCCAGCGATTTCCCACTGTGCAGAGTTGTGTCACCACCAGCGAGCTGGGAACCGGGTTCATAGCACTGGGAAAGATGCGCCAACGCGTGATGGGCTGGCAGCCGATCAACGCAAGGATGTGCAAGTTGAGGATAAAGGGCCGGTTCTTCAACTACAGCATCATGAACGTGCACTGCCCACATGAAGGAAGGCCCGACGACGAGAAGGAAGCGTTCTACGTGCAGCTGCAGCAGGTCTACGATAGCTGCCCGCGACGAGACGTGAAAATCGTCATTACACAGTGGTTTGAATTATATGGCAAAGGCGGTCATAAATCGTTTTTGTACAGTATTGTTTTTGAAAACTGCTTAAATCGTCAGAATTACTTTTTTTGACTATAACGAGCTTTTCTGGGACTGCCATGATCCAAATTGTTACAATTTTCTGGTATTTCCATTATCATGCATACATAATAGGGTGCTAATAGAATATAGGGAAAAGTTTGACCATCGAATTTCAAAAGTTTTGCCTTCTCGAAAATATGAAAAATTTAGGCTCAATCGGGTATCGTAAAGTGAACCCTCAAAGCGATTTAAGTTTGACTTTTCAACCCTTGAAAAAACTTCAAATAAATTTGGCATTGTCTCAGAAGCTCCCCGTATTTCAACAACAAATATCAAATTTTGAATGTTAACAAATACTCAAGAATAAATTTGTAAATTTGAGGTGAATGTACCACAACCCATCTAAAAAACTATGTAAAAAGCATAAAGTTCAAACTAAAAAGCTTGCATCTTCAGCTGCTTGCCATCGATTTAGATGCAAATATATGCAGCTGGAACCTTTCACAAATCTTTTTTGAATCCTGAATCTTTCATTTGGTGGTAATTAGGTGATATTTTCTCGCGCGGAACATATTTAAAAGTTTACATGAATTTTAGTATGCGTGGTACTCTTTGACTTTATTACTACGTTCCCTCTTACGACTAATTATGATTACAGTTTAGCACATACCTATCCAAACAACACAACAATAGCGAAACATACCTGCATTTTGAAGTTTCATGATGAAAATCAGCTAATAAAGCAATTGAATTTGTTTCACAGCGGATATGTACACAATGTATAAAACACGTACTGCTTAAGCTGATTTTGCAAGTGTCAAACACCTTCACTTATCTCGTGCTCAAAAACTGTTCATGGAATAGGTCAACAAAAACCGCTTTTCTTTATTCTCAGGTTCATAACCAATCCATTGAACCGATAATAACCAGAAAACAATTTTTTTTGGCCTATGGGCGAACCACTGCATTGGGGACATGAATGCTAAGGTAGGACGGGAGGCAATGTACAGACCGGTAATCGGACCAGGTAGCCTGCATGCCGTGTCTAATGATAACGGCCATCGGTGCGTAAACTTAGCGGCCTCCCGTGGTATGGTAGTCCGAAGTACCTTCTTCCCCCGCAAAGGTATCCACAAATCCGCATGGAGATAACCCGATCAACCTACAGAGAACTAAATTGACCACCATTTAATCGACGCCCGGTTTTTCTCCGACATCATCAACGTTCGCACCTGCCGCAGTGCGAATATAGAGTCCACTACCTAGTAGCTGTGTGCATGCGCTCGAAACTATCGACGGTGTATAACATCGCCGAAGTCGAACGTCGCGACCAAATATTGAGCAACTGCGGGACGCCGAGGCTGCACAGGAATACGCGAGGCAGCTGGAGGCAGCGCTACCCACGGAAGAGCAGTTTGGTGCAGCTACTCTTGAAGATGGCTGGAGAAGCATTTGATCCGCCATAGGTAGCACTGCAGTAGCTCTATTATTCGGAGCCCTTGTACACACTTAAAATTTATTGCCGATTCTTGGTATTTTTCGCCGAGAACGGTACCACTGAGTGTTCGGTTAAAAAAATAATGACAGCTGTCACAATTTTTCGTAAATCTGGGTTCACCTAACTGAATCTTCGCAACAAAATATCCGTAATCTCGGTATTGATAGCTCGGTAATATTTTATGCCGAAATTTCAGTTAAATTGAACCGAGATTTACGAAAAAATGTGACAGCTGTCATTATTTCTTAAACCGAGCACTCTATGGTCGGCAAAAATTACCGAAAACAGCGTTGAGCAGAAATTGTATTTATTAAGGAAATGACGCATTTTCATCATTCATCGCAAGAAATAATAGGAATGAAACAATGACAACACGTATTATTATAAATTTTTAAGTATAAATTTTGTAATTTTTGCCTAAATTTATATTTTATCCTTTACGGATTAATGTCGATATCGCAAATTTTCAATTATGGAGTATTATAGTTTTAAATAAATAAAATCCTAGACAAAATTTCAAGCTTCTATATTAGCCTTTTTCTAAGTTTCTATATCAGCTATCACATTTCTCACTAAAGCGACAATTTGCGTAGTTTTGCGCTACAGCATTTTAAAGCTTACGTTTTCACATAAATTTTGGATGCAGTCACAACCGTGGCAAACTGCGGCAACAAAACTTCAAAACTGCTTTTCTACAAAAATTCATTTTTTCTAGTGTCAGGTCTACTATGATCAAATTTTACAATATCTAAAGAAAGGAATTTGTTTTGCGAAATATGTTGAACAACTTTTCCTTTGACACCAAAAAAATCCCAGCTATCATTGAAGCTGGTGAGCGTTTCAAAGTAATGTACTTTTTTGAAAAATTAAGTCAAAAAACATCAATTTGCCAAGTTTTGAAAACTCATAATAAATCAGATTTCATGATATTGCGCCCAAATTTTGGATTGAAGCCCTTGAATGTTATAGCAAGAGAGGAAAAATGTTACGAAGCAGCTTATGTCCTTCCTTTTCCTTTCCTTTGTTGGCTAACGGACCGTTCACCGGTCTGGGGCCGAACGAATTAGAGATGTCCAGCTTCTTCTGTCTTGGGCAGCCGTTCTCCAGTCTCCTCGTACACCAGCAGATCGTGCATCTTCTTCCACCGCGTGCGAGGCCTACTACGGAGGTAACGGCCTATTCCTGTTTCTCTACTGAAGATAGTTTTGACGGCTCTCTCGTCAGGCATTCTGGCTACATGTCCAGCCCACTGAAGCCTGCCCCGCTGTATTACCTTCACTATATCAGCATGTTTGTATACCTGGTACAACTCGTGAGTCATGCGTCACTACATTTTCTAGTTTACCGCCAAGTATCGATCGCAGAACTTTACGCTCAAAAACTTCGAGCACTCGTCGATCAGCTTCTTTCAGCGTCAATGCTTCATGTCCGTAAAGGGCCACCGGGAGTATCAGCGTCCTATACAGCGCTAGTTTTGTGCGAGCAAACTACGGGACCTTAGCTGGTTACGTAGTCCGTAGAAGGCCCTGTTCACAGCTGCAACTCGTCGTTTCACTTCACGGCTCATGTCGTTGTCACATGTCACAAGTGTACCAAGATAAACGAATTCGTCAACCACTTCAAATCGTTCCCCATCTATCTCCACCTCAGCACCAACACCACGGGGACTCCCACGCTCTCTGCCAGCTACCATGTACTTCGTTTTGGCAGAGTTAATGACAAGTTCCAATCTCGCTACTTCCCTCTTAAAAGGTACGAAGGCTTCATCCACGGCCTTACGGTTGATACCGATGATATCGATGTCGTCCGCAAAACCAAGAAGCATGTGAGATTTCGTGATGTTCCACGTTTGCTTTTCGTACTGCAGCGATCTAGAGCGATGTTGAACAGCAAGTTGGAGAGTGCATCCCCCTGCTTCAGTCCATCCAACGTTACGAACGCGGCTGATGTCTCACCAGCTATTCGCACACACGATTTTGATCCCTCCAGCGTCATACGACCAAGCTTAATTAGTTTCGTAGGAAAACCGTATCCCAGCATGATCTGCCACAGCTCGTTTCTTTTCACTGAGTCGTATGCCGCCCTGAAATCCCCAAACAGATGGTGAGTCGGCAAGTTGTATTTCCGGAACTTATCATGGATCTGTCGCAGGGTGAAGATTTGATCCGTCGTGGAACGCCGCTGTCGAAAACCCACCTGGTATTCGCCAACAAAGGATTCCGTTAACGGTCTCAATCTGAAGAACAGGATACGGGAGAGCACTTTATATGCGGAGTTGAGCAACGTTATGCCTCGATAGTTGCCACAATCCAGTCGATGGCCCTTCTTATAGATAGGGCATATGATGCCTTCCAACCAGTCGTCCGGCATTTGTTCATCCGCCCAGATCCTTAGTATTATTTGGTGGATCGCATAGTACAGCCGCTCGCTTCCCGCTTTTAAAAGCTCGACCGGCTTATGTAAAAAAATGTAAAAAAAGTTTTCTGGCTGATGGCCAGCGATTTCCCACTGTGCAGAGTTGTGTCACCACCAGCGAGCTGGGAACCGGGTTCATAGCACTGGGAAAGATGCGCCAACGCGTGATGGGCTGGCAGCCGATCAACGCAAGGATGTGCAAGTTGAGAATAAAGGGCCGGTTCTTCAACTACAGCATCATGAACGTGCACTGCCCACATGAAGGAAGGCCCGACGACGAGAAGGAAGCGTTCTACGTGCAGCTGCAGCAGGTCTACGATAGCTGCCCGCGACGAGACGTGAAAATCGTCATTACACAGTGGTTTGAATTATATGGCAAAGGCGGTCATAAATCGTTTTTGTACAGTATTGTTTTTGAAAACTGCTTAAATCGTCAGAATTACTTTTTTTGACTATAACGAGCTTTTCTGGGACTGCCATGATCCAAATTGTTACAATTTTCTGGTATTTCCATTATCATGCATACATAATAGGGTGCTAATAGAATATAGGGAAAAGTTTGACCATCGAATTTCAAAAGTTTTGCCTTCTCGAAAATATGAAAAATTTAGGCTCAATCGGGTATCGTAAAGTGAACCCTCAAAGCGATTTAAGTTTGACTTTTCAACCCTTGAAAAAACTTCAAATAAATTTGGCATTGTCTCAGAAGCTCCCCGTATTTCAACAACAAATATCAAATTTTGAATGTTAACAAATACTCAAGAATAAATTTGTAAATTTGAGGTGAATGTACCACAACCCATCTAAAAAACTATGTAAAAAGCATAAAGTTCAAACTAAAAAGCTTGCATCTTCAGCTGCTTGCCATCGATTTAGATGCAAATATATGCAGCTGGAACCTTTCACAAATCTTTTTTGAATCCTGAATCTTTCATTTGGTGGTAATTAGGTGATATTTTCTCGCGCGGAACATATTTAAAAGTTTACATGAATTTTAGTATGCGTGGTACTCTTTGACTTTATTACTACGTTCCCTCTTACGACTAATTATGATTACAGTTTAGCACATACCTATCCAAACAACACAACAATAGCGAAACATACCTGCATTTTGAAGTTTCATGATGAAAATCAGCTAATAAAGCAATTGAATTTGTTTCACAGCGGATATGTACACAATGTATAAAACACGTACTGCTTAAGCTGATTTTGCAAGTGTCAAACACCTTCACTTATCTCGTGCTCAAAAACTGTTCATGGAATAGGTCAACAAAAACCGCTTTTCTTTATTCTCAGGTTCATAACCAATCCATTGAACCGATAATAACCAGAAAACAATTTTTTTTGGCCTATGGGCGAACCACTGCATTGGGGACATGAATGCTAAGGTAGGACGGGAGGCAATGTACAGACCGGTAATCGGACCAGGTAGCCTGCATGCCGTGTCTAATGATAACGGCCATCGGTGCGTAAACTTAGCGGCCTCCCGTGGTATGGTAGTCCGAAGTACCTTCTTCCCCCGCAAAGGTATCCACAAATCCGCATGGAGATAACCCGATCAACCTACAGAGAACTAAATTGACCACCATTTAATCGACGCCCGGTTTTTCTCCGACATCATCAACGTTCGCACCTGCCGCAGTGCGAATATAGAGTCCACTACCTAGTAGCTGTGTGCATGCGCTCGAAACTATCGACGGTGTATAACATCGCCGAAGTCGAACGTCGCGACCAAATATTGAGCAACTGCGGGACGCCGAGGCTGCACAGGAATACGCGAGGCAGCTGGAGGCAGCGCTACCCACGGAAGAGCAGTTTGGTGCAGCTACTCTTGAAGATGGCTGGAGAAGCATTTGATCCGCCATAGGTAGCACTGCAGTAGCTCTATTATTCGGAGCCCTTGTACACACTTAAAATTTATTGCCGATTCTTGGTATTTTTCGCCGAGAACGGTACCACTGAGTGTTCGGTTAAAAAAATAATGACAGCTGTCACAATTTTTCGTAAATCTGGGTTCACCTAACTGAATCTTCGCAACAAAATATCCGTAATCTCGGTATTGATAGCTCGGTAATATTTTATGCCGAAATTTCAGTTAAATTGAACCGAGATTTACGAAAAAATGTGACAGCTGTCATTATTTCTTAAACCGAGCACTCTATGGTCGGCAAAAATTACCGAGATTCGGCAATAAATTTTAAGTGTGTACCTAGGCTCCGAATAATCGAAATGACTGGTTTAACGGCGATTGCAAACGGTTAGCCGAGGAGAAAAACGCAGCACAGGCGAGAATGCTACAACACCGTATGGCAGCGAACGTGGAACGATACCGACAGGCACGGAACAGCCAAAACTCGATCCTCCGAAGGAAGAAACGCCAGCAAAAGGACCAAGAACGCATAGCGATGGAAGAGCTATACCAAGCTAACGACACTTGGAAGTTCTACGAGAAGCTGAACAGCTCCCGTAAAGGCTTCATGCCGCAAGCCGATATGTGCAGGAGCTTGGACGGTAACCTCCTTACAGACGAGTGTGAGGTGAACGAAAGGTGGAAGCAGCAATTCGATGAGCATCTAACTGGATCATTGTCAAGGTTTGGGAGGAAGAATGAGTACCGGAGTGGATGGAGGGTATTGTTTGTCCCATCTACAAAAAGGGCGACAAGCTGGAGTGCTGCAATTACCAGGCAATCACTCTACTGAACGCCGCTTACAAGGCGCTCTCCCAAATACTCTGCCGTCGACTATCACTATTTGCGAAGCAGTTCAAGGGGCACTACCAGGCGGGATTCATGGGTGCGGGGATGTAAGTTCCTTCGAAACATTTTTCATGAGTGCTGGAGGTATTCCGTCAGGTCCAGGTCTTTGGAGGGTCTAAATTCCTCAGACCCTGCAAAACATCCTGTACCTGAAGTTGGTTGACACCAACGTTTCTTGGATATTCTGGATAAAATGCAAAATAATCGAGGTCGCGATTTTCTTCGAAAAATGTGGTATAGATTTCCTGGAAAAATTTTGCAAAGAGATTGCAATTTTTCTTTATCACCAACATGTTCATCGAGTTGCATTAATGATGGAAAATTGTCTGATTTTAGTTTTGTTTTGACGTAATTGAAGAAGTTCTTTGGACATGAATTAATTTCTGGTTCAGTTTTTGCATTGAATTCTTCAAATGCATCACTGATTGCAAAGTTCAGTTGATCACATATTTCCAAGTAAATTGCTAGATTTTCACTGCTATTGTGTTTTTTGAAAATTTTGTGGGCTTTTTGTTTGCGGTTTTTCAAATTTTTTATTTGTTTGTTGAACCAGACTGGATGTTTAGTGTTAGCGTGGCGTCGTTTTTTCTTCAATTGAATCTCTTGAGAGATTATGTTGTACAGAATTTTGTAAAAGACGCTAACAGATGATTCGACATTTCCTTCATCTCTAAAAATTTGTTGCCAATTGACACAGTTTAATTTGTTTTTAATATTTGCATAGTTCGCGAGTTTAAAATCAAGGACTTCCTCATACTCACAGTCGTTGGGTCTTTGATATTCATGTCAAAATAAAGAATATTCAATTGCTGTGTGAAACTTTTCGTTTTTCCACAGTGGGTTAAATGATTCGGTCACACAGAAGTCTTCATGGATATTCGTTAAGAGTAGGTCCAAATAGCAATTTTCACGGTTTCTTACATGGTTAACCTGGTTCAAACCTAGTTCAGCAATTTCGTCAAACATGAAGTGCAAAGTGATGTTATCTTCAACGACTGGGAGTAGGATGCTTTCGTTTTCAGGGTCCGAGATGAAGTCAGCGGTGTTTTGATTGAAGTCCCCATAGATGTAAACTTTCACTTCTGGAGGTAGTTCAGATAAAAATTTTTCTGCGCAATTAAAAAACTTTTCATACGTAAATTTATTAGCGTTATGTGGAGGAAAAAACACAGAGGCGAATACGTGTGTTTCACCTGCTATGTGCGATTTTATCCAAATGTGCTCGAATTCTTTGAATTCAGGTGCAGCAATAGTTTCTGAATTAAAATTCACAGAGACCGCTATGAGGACTCCTCCACCTGACTTCTTTTCGGATTCTTGAAGATTCCTGTCATTCCTGAATACATTAAACATATTTCCAAAAACTTCTTCACTTTTGATACTTTCATCCCAGTTTGTTTCAGTCGCCAATATGACTGAAAAGGATGAGCCTAAAAGATTGTTGTAAATTTGTTTCATTTTGGCTGGGCCTTTCATGCGATTACGATTCAACGGCAATTATGTGTTGTAAATGGGGAACGTACCTGTTGTTACCGGTTCATATCACCTTACTCACCACTAGTTGTTGACTAGTATAGAGTTGACTATACCTTTGTTGTTCCAAGGCCTCATTGCATCGATATTAATGCCGGCAGTCTTACTTGTGGTCGTTGCGTCTGTTGCTCTCATTTATGCCGTGTTCTCATCCTCGGTCGCACCTTTCGACATATCCCATGCAAGTCCGTCCGCGTTACTGCTATGCTTGCCATGGTTCTTTCGGTTGTTCTGGTGATCTATTAAACATTTTGTCTCGCAACCGCAAAATAAAAAAAAAGAATGGAAGTGTGTTCCGTCTCACGCCGAAAGTAGCAACAATAAGCAACAACAAGTCAGCCGTTTTCAGCAGTTAACAAGGAACAGCCAATCATCGAGGACCGCCAAACCCCGCCCCCAGCGCGACGCTATAAAAGCAGCAGACGCATCGTTCAAGTCATCAGTTTTGTTTTGATTACCCAGTTGTTCACATCGTAGAAGAAGCAGAAGAAGCAGAAAATCATTATAGAAGCAGAGAGAAACAGAAAAATACAAGTTCGATAGCGAGCATTGGAGTTTTATTCCAACCGTCTGACCAGAGTGGAGGCAACCCACCCAGTTCTTTTTAGGACTAATTGAGTTAATGAATTTTCCTCCTTCGTGAAATTTTGCCTTGCCGCTTCGCTCGGTCAGTTCAGTTCCCCAATTGCTGTCCTCCAGTGCGAACATCATTTTGGTCCATCCCGAACCGGATAATTGTTTGGTGTCAACCAGCCAGTGAAACAGTCCTACCGCGCCGCCAGTGTGCTTCTTCTTGTCTACCTACCGCCACTACTGCGATTGTGGATTGAGCAAGGATTGAACGTGTTCGAACGTGATCGTGTTTTGACTTGCCGCGTTTTAAAGTATATCGCGGTGGTGATTTGAACAGTGCATGAACATTATATCGCGGTGGTATTTGAACAGTTCAACGAACACGTTGTTACGTGTCGCGTTTTGTAGTTCGCCGTGTTTTAACGTTCGTGTTTTTTCCTCAACTAAGTACCGATATAATGCCCGTAATGCATTCGCCGTCGCGATCGGAAGATAGTGAAAAATCATTTCACGGATTCGTCGAGGATGTTCCCGTTGATCTTGATATGGAAAAGGAATATCGTGTGGTTTGTCGCCAGCGTTCCCAGGTAAAGCAAAAGCTGGTGCGAATTCAACGCACGATAATCGCGAACTCCACTATCGGATTGGCACAGCTGAATGTGTTGTCAAAAAACCTATCTGCAGTGTACACGGAATATAGTGCGTTTCACAGTAAGATTTTGTCTTTGGTATCGGATGAAGCATTGGATCAACAAGAACAGGAATATGCTGATTTTGAAAATACTTATACCGCCGTGTGTAATGCAGTGGAGGAGTTACGATTGGAAGCAAGCAACCGGACATCGCCAAATGCTTCATCGAACCCGCAAAATCAACAAGTAATTATCCAGCAACAACCCCTTAAGATGCCGATTCCTACATTCGACGGAAATTATGCCGCATGGCCAAAGTTCAAGGCCATTTTTAATGATATAATAGCCAATTCGGGAGATACAGATGCCGTCAAGCTGTATCATCTCGAAAAAGCGCTAGTCGGAAATGCCGCTGGAACCCTTGATACTAAAATTCTTAGTGAAGGGAATTACAAGCTAGCTTGGGATGTCCTTATGGATCGATACGATAACAAGCGGGCTATCGTGGAAGGCCACTACCGAGGGTTGTTATCTCTGAAGAAAATGTCGTCAGCATCGCATAAAGAATTACGTGCACTTGTGAATGAAGCCACTAATCACGTTGAAAGCCTGCGATATCTCAAGCAAGAAATTAATGGCACAGCGGAACATTTTTTCGTATTTTTGATTATTTCGGCGCTCGACAACGCTACTCGACAAGCTTGGGAATCCACAATGAAGAAGGGAGAACTTCCAAAGTACAAAGAAACTATCGAGTTCCTGAAAACACGGTGTCAAATCTTGGATAACTGTGAATCTGCAATCCAAGCAACCACCTCAGCAAAGATGAAGCAAGTTCCACTACCATCGAAGGCTCAGACGCAGAAATGTTACACCTCATCCACTAGCACTTCGCAACCCATCTGTGAAATTTGTGGTGGTTCCCATCGGAATGTCCTATGCCCAACACTTACCGATCTTTCACCTGCACAAAAGAACGAAAAAATTCGAGCTGCTGGAGTGTGTTTTAACTGTCTGCGTAAGGGACATAGATCAAAAAATTGTCCTTCTGATAAGGCCTGCCACAAATGCCAACGACGTCACCACACATTGTTGCATTCGGATGGAATGTTCAACAAAGAGACTAAACCCAATGTTTCGCTTCCCGTCAAGACGGTGGCAAATCCGCCTTCGATTCCAGAAATTCCAAAGCAAGCTGATGCTGCGCAGATACCCACCGTGGTAGAGTCGTCTGTTTCCAACACCTGCTCATCATACCAAGTACAATCTAGAAGGACTGTACTGTTGCAAACCGCAATAGTACATGTATTTGACCAAAAGAAGCAACCCCATCCATGCCGTGTATTTTTGGACAGCGGCTCCCAGGTGAACTTCATAACAGAAGAAATGGCCAACCGCTTAGGTCTTTTCAAAAAACCAGCCAATGTTCCCATCGTTGGTGTTAATGCCTTACGCACTCTCGCCCGAGATAAAGTGACGATCAAGTTCCGCTCCCGTGTGTCTTCTTTTAACGCCAGCCTAGAGTGTCTAGTAATTCCCAAGGTAACAGGTATAATTCCAACTTCCAAGATTGACGTTTCACAGTGGACAATACCGAATGGAGTAGTTCTCGCTGATCCCATGTTCCACACACCGGAAAAGATAGATTTGCTGATAGGTGGAGAACTATTCTTCGACATCCTGAAACCGAGTCTGATTCAACTAGCCGATGGACTACCACAGTTACGAGACACTCATGTCGGGTGGATTGTGGCTGGTGTTATCGTCGAACCGCACTTGTGTAACGTGTCGCTCCAGTATTCGCACGTTGCACTAGAAGATATTGAACGGAAATTGTTGCAGTTCTGGCAAGTCGAGGAGGTGCCAGATGTTCCCAAACTATCAGCAGAGGAGATAGAATGCGAAACGCATTTTCTTTCCACCTACCAGCGTGACGAAACCGGAAGATTCATTGTTAAGCTTCCGTTTAGAAGTAATTTATCCCAGCTGGATAATTGCCGTTCCTTGGCTTTGAAGCGGTTTTTGATGTTGGAGAAGCGACTCATCCGTAACCCAGAATTACAAGCACAGTACGTGGACTTTATCCGTGAGTACGAGTCTCTTGGACATTGTCGCGAGGTAGCAGAATCACAAGATAAACCAAACCAGCAACTTTATTATTTACCACATCATGCAGTACTGCGACCCTCCAGCTCAAGTACGAAATGTCGCGTTGTGTTTGACGCAAGTGCAAAATCAACACCGTCGGAACTTTCTCTGAATGAGGTGCTGCAAGTGGGCCCTATAGTACAAAATGATCTGCATCATATAGTGCTACGATTCCGTACATTCAAAGTAGCTTTCACCGCAGACATTTCAAAAATGTATCGTCAAGTACTTGCTGCACCGTCGGACCGTCAATTCTTGAGAATTTTCTGGAGAGAAAAACCATCGTTACCGTTGCGCGTGTTGGAGTTGTGCACCGTTACATATGGCACCGCATCGGCACCATATCAAGCAACTAGATGCTTAGTGCAACTCGCCGAAGAGAATGGCGAGATGTTTCCCATTGCCGCTCGCATCATTAAGGAAGAGACATATATGGATGATATCCTCTCAGGTGCCGGGTCAGTAGAGGAAGCCATTAACGCACAACAACAACTTAAGCAGCTTCTTTCACAAGGAGGATTTCCCATACACAAGTGGTGCTCCAACTCCCAGAAGTTCCTAGAACGCATCCCAGTGGAAGAGCAAGAGAAAAGAATAACCTTGGAAGAGCATGGAGTAAATGAAGCTATCAAAGTGTTGGGATTACTTTGGGATCCATCTGCCGATACTCTATGCATTGCTGCACATCCAAATCAACCAGCTTCGCAACCATCTACGAAACGAGTAATATACTCAGAAATTGCCAAATTTTTTGACCCCCTCGGCATGGTATCACCGGTTATAGTTATAGCCAAACTTCTAATACAGAAACTCTGGAAACTTAAAATTGGATGGGATGATATAGTGGACGATGAAACAACGCGTCAGTGGCAAGAATTGCAAGCCTCACTTGTGTACCTCACCGACATTCAGTTTCCAAGATGTGTAATATTCGACAACGCGGTTGCCTACGAGCTCCATGGGTTTTCAGACGCTTCTATCGCAGCATATGGTGCATGCGTATATTTACGAAGCATTTTTGCCGATGGCTCGGCAAAACTTCGTATACTCACTAGCAAATCGAAGCTGGCTCCATTAAGCGAGCTTTCCATTCCACGGAAGGAATTATGCGTCGCGCATTTGTTATCCAAACTAGTACAAAAGGTGCTACCAGCTCTGCAAATAACAATCCAAAGGTCCGTATTGTGGTGTGACAGTACAATCGTCTTGGCTTGGATTAAAAAACCACTTAACCGGCTACAACTCTTCGTACGAAACAAAATTGCTGTAATCCAGAACCTAACCGGCGAGCATCAGTGGCAACACGTCCGATCTCAGCAAAATCCAGCCGACGTTGTGTCCAGAGGTCAACTTCCCGAATTCCTCAAGAATAACAGTCTCTGGTGGAACGGCCCGGAGTTCCTACAAATAGGAAATTATGAAATGGATGCTCCAGAAGAAATACCAGATGATGAGCTGCCTGAACTCAAGGCCATGGTGACAACAGCGGAGGAGAGGGCAGATTTAGTGTCATCTTTAAGCAGGTATAGCAATTTTCGCAAAATTCAACGAATCACAGGCTACATGTTGCGCTTTGTAAAAAATTGTCGCAAAAGAAATCCAGAACATCGAGAACTTCAAAAACATTTGACCGTCTGTGAACTTCGTCACTCAGCCGATGTGATCGTTCGTCTCATACAACAGCAGCGTTTCGCCGACGAAATCAAGCGAGTTCGTGCCAACAAACCTTGTAGGAGACTTGGAAATTTACGCCCTGTATATATCGATGGACTTCTTCGAGTAGGAGGTCGATTGGATCACTCGCAGTTACCCTTTGAGAATCGTCATCCTGTCATATTGCCAGATAAGGATCCGATAGTGCGATCATTAGTTCGACAAATGCACATCGAGATGCTCCACGTAGGCCAGACTGGTCTGATGAATGCCATGAGACAAAGATATTGGCTTCTGAATGCTAGATCTACTATTCGATTGATAGCACGTCGCTGTGTAAGATGTTTCCGAACCAATCCAACAGCCACCAGTCAGTTAATGGGTAACCTGCCGGTATCAAGAGTTGTTCCTTCACCTCCATTTTCTGTAACTGGTGTTGACTACGCCGGTCCCTTTTGGACTAGACAAGGTTCGCGTCGTCCTGCGATAGTAAAATCATACGTGGCTGTTTTTGTTTGTATGTCAACTAAAGCAGTACACTTGGAAGTTGTATCCGACCTGAGCACCGATGCCTTTTTAGCATCTCTTCGACGACTGATAGCTCGACGAGGTATGATTCACGAATTGCACTCGGATAACGCCACTAATTTCCGAGGTGCCAACCATGAACTACACGTGTTGTACCAGCAGTTTCGCAATCAGCAGACTGAAGAGGCCATAAAATCGTTTTGTCGTAGTCGTGAGATCGAGTGGCATTTCATCCCACCAGATGCGCCCGAATTTTGAGGCCTATGGGAGGCCGCCGTTGAGTCGTGTAAAACTCATCTGAAGCGTGTCGCAGGCAACGTGAAGTTAACCTTCGAAGAACTGGCTACTGTTCTGACTGAAATCGAGGCCGTTATGAACTCTCGACCCCTTTTTGCAATCTCCAATGACCCCGCAGATCCACAAGTGATTACGCCAGCACATTACCTCATCGGTCGTCCGCTTACTGCTCCTGCCGAACCATCTTTAGAGAACGTTAAGGTATCCCGTTTGACACGATGGCAACATCTACAGCTCCTTCGTGAACATTTTTGGCGTGCTTGGAGTCGTGATTATTTGAACACCCTGCAGCCACGGAGGAAGAATCTACGAGAGATCTCTAATGTTAGAGTTGGTATGATCGTTCTACTCCATGAGCGAAATCAACCGCCTCTCAACTGGAAACTTGGTCGTATTGAAGCAGTTTATCCTGGGAATGATGGATTAGTACGAGCAGTTGATGTCTTCTCCAATGGTACTCACTATCGACGCCCGATCAACAAGGTATCCGTTCTACCTATCGACGACAACGAGTGAAACCCGTGGTGAGGATTAGAAAGTGTCGAGTTCCTCAACCGGGGGAGGATGTTCCGTCTCACGCCGAAAGTAGCAACAATAAGCAACAACAAGTCAGCCGTTTTCAGCAGTTAACTAGGAACAGCCAATCATCGAGGACCGCCAAACCCCGCCCCCAGCGCGACGCTATAAAAGCAGCAGACGCATCGTTCAAGTCATCAGTTTTGTTTTGATTACCCAGTTGTTCACATCGTAGAAGAAGCAGAAGAAGCAGAAAATCATTATAGAAGCAGAGAGAAACAGAAAAAAACAAGTTCGATAGCGAGCATTGGAGTTTTATTCCAACCGTCTGACCAGAGTGGAGGCAACCCACCCAGTTCTTTTTAGGACTAATTGAGTTAATGAATTTTCCTCCTTCGTGAAATTTTGCCTTGCTGCTTCGCTCGGTCAGTTCAGTTCCCCAATTGCTGTCCTCCAGTGCGAACAAAGTGGTTAATGGCAAAGCCGAAAAGTACTGTCACATACATCCACATTCAGACCGTCAACATATACCACCACCCAATGAAAATTCATTTTACCAAAAACGTATAACTGATAGCGAATTTATCCACTTCACTGGGTCAGTGCCAACACCTGGAATAATGAAACGATACCGCGACTCACGACGTAATCTAAAGAGATGCTAGGCAGTTGTCTACATTCAAAGCTCATGTATTGGTGCGCCAAAACTGGCTCAACATTCGCTGCGCAACTATCCATTTCAGGGTGCCAACTGCACAATAATGGGTCGGATCACATCGAAATAGAATCGTTCTGACAGCAGTTAAAGCGAATTTTTATTCCACAGGGTCAGTGCAAGTCTACCCAAGAATAATGAAATGGCATCACGATTTAGAACGCAAGTAAGAAAGAGATGCCAGATAATTGTTTATGAACTAAGCACGTGCGACGGTGGATTGAAACTGACAAATTTACGCTGCGCTTAGGGCAACACGCCGGGTCGATACTGGGTCAAAATCAAGCGAAAGTGGGTGAGCTGGGTGGAATAAAGAAATTGCCATTAGATCGCAAATGGGATTGACACTGGGAACAAATAAATTCGCGCAGTTAAAACAGCTGAATGAGAAAAAGAAATAATTATAATAAAACATACGGGTGAAAAGACATACATATACGGGTGAAAAGACATACATGTATATATAGAAAAATAATAATAATAAGAGTAATAGTAGTAGTAGTTGTCAGAGAAGTGGGAAGGGTTAGTAATGCTACATTATATGAGTGCAATGGGTGGTCGTTAGTCACGAAGTTTTGTTAGTGGTTTTAGGGTTAGTATAAACCTCGATTAAGCCCTACAGACTCCTCCAGTATTTAGTTTTGTTAGGTCATGCGAAACTAAAACCGGCGGTGTAATAAGTCAAGCGTAATAAAAAAAAGCGAATTGCAATTATTGTGTTGATCTCAATAAATTGTTACTATTATGTTATTATTATAATGTTATTTATATTGTAATTTTTAATTAGGCTTTGTGTTTGGAAATACGCTTGACGAATCACCGTCAAGTCCTCCACCCATGTGTAGGGACTAATTGGGAAAGATATACAACTCATATTGAAAATAATTTCAACTGCTAATTCGTTTGAAAAATGTCCGCAGACGTCAATATCAACGTTCTCGTGACCGTTTTAAAAACTATTTATGAAGATTTACAGAAAGAGATTAAACATAGATTTACTCTTCTGAGAAATCATAATTTTGAGACTAAAGTTGAAAAATTGAAACCATATTCAAAACTATTTTGGAAGCTGTCGGAGATTCTTAAAAAACCTTCAAAGCCTATTCCAGTTTTAAAAGATGGTGAACGTTTTCTTGTATCCAATGAACAAAGGCACAAAGATTTGCTCAGCAGTTTGAGAGTGTTCAATTGTTCATAATTCAAATTTGAATTTTGTGAGTTCAATTGAAAATGAAGTCACACGTCAATTTGATTTAATTTCTTCCAGAATTTTTTACCTGCAAAAATAATTGAAACTAACTTGAATGAGATTAAATCAATTATTGAAAATTTCAAAAATATGAAAGCACCTGGTGACGATGGAATCCTTAACATATTAATTAAACATCTCCCTGAGAGCACAATGGAATTTTTAGTAAAAATTTTCAATTGCTGCTTCAAAATGGCATATTTTCCTAGATTATGAAAAAATGCAAAAATTACTCCAATTTTTAAAACCGGATAAGAATCCAGCTGAAGTTTCAAGTTATCGACCAATCAGTTTGCTTTCTTCAATAAGTAAACTGTTTGAGAGAATTATTCTTAACAAAATGAAGTCATACATCAACGAAAATTCAATTTTTGCAGATGAACAGTTTGGATTTCGCCATGGGCATTCCACTACTCATCAATTGCTCAAAGTTACTAATATGATACGAGCTAACAAATCTGAAGGTTAGGCTGCTCCTCTAGACTTTGAAATAGCATTCGACAGTGTTTGGTATAAAGGTTTGATTGCGAAATTGCAAACTTTTAATTTTCCAATTTTTATTTTCATTTCATTTTCATTTTTGGGTGCAGAAGGGGGCCGCAGGGCCAAGTCTCCAGTGCTTAAACACTTTCCATGCTGTATAAATTTCGTCCATTTGTAATATATGTTAGCGATATTTGTCACGTATGCCGGATATTTGTCATGTATGCCGGTTTGCGTCCAGGGCCTCTCAAGGCAACCCCTCCCAACCGCACATATACTTAAATATTTTTATTCATTAAAACTCTTGTCAGATGATACATTTGATAAATAGTGATAACAATAATAACCTTATTTGCTTTTTACCATACATACCTGCTGTGCTTCAATCTTTTACTTACCCTGTTTTATGTCTGTTACCTTCAATCATTTTTCATTGACCTTTGTTTGATTGTATTCTTCAGAGTAATTGCGTGATTCTTCGTTTGTTCTAATTCTTGATTTTTCTCGCATTTGAAAAAAAAAAGGAAGAAGGAAACTGGTTTAATAATTTGATTTGAACAATGAAAATTAATGTAAATAAATCTGAATTCCGACTGCGCATATATCTAACTACTGGTTGAGCGTTGGCTCTGAGAAAGTTGGTAACGCAATTTTTTTGAATACTATACCAATTTCCTTTACTCAGTCCTCTCGGCACTTCAGTAGAAAGCACGTCTTAGTTGTCACAATAGTCACTGCTTAATCCGTAAAAGACGATATCAATCAATCTGACCTTTCATAAAAGTGCCAAATGACTCAAACATTCAATTTCGTCTTATTACATCCGTTGCAATGAAAGAATCTAATGAGCTTTATAGACTTTGAAAATCATTTTACAATGGGCATGCAGTATGTCATCAGGTTAAGTTTTATTGCCTCCTTATTTTGATTACAACCGAAAAGCCCATCAAAATCTTTTCAAAGAACGTTTGAGGTGTTTTGCAACTAGCATCTGGCCTTATTAGACTGGATATATCTTGTATGATACAAAAACGAAAAGAGTATGTTAGTTCGCGAATTCAAACCAGATATTACTAATTGCAATATCGTCAAGCCCCTTAACCTAGGAGAGGGACTTTTAATTTTCCAATTTTCCTAATCAAAAATTTTTTACTGATCGAACACTGCAGATTGTCTATCAGAATTCGAAATCTGATAGATTTCCTGTCAGAGCAGGTGTGCCTCAAGGTTCAGTCTAAGGCCCAGTCCTGTACAATATATTCACTTCAGATCTTCTTGATTTGCCTCCAGGATGCATAAAGTCATGGTTCTGCGATGACACAAGCATTTCCGTAAAAGGAAAAAGTCTTCGTGTCATATGCAGTCGATTGCTGAAAAGTTTAGATATTTTTTCTTCCTACTTGCAAAAGTGGAAAATCTCCCAATGCTTCTAAAACTCAAATGATAATTTTTCCGCATAAGACTAGGGCTTCTTTCCTCAAGCCAAACAATAATCACGTTGTCAAGATGAATGGGGTTATTTTAAGTTAGTCCCAATAAAAAAATAAACTCATAAAAAATTTATTTTCAAAGAGCACATTGAGAGTATACAAGCCAAGTGCATCAAATTTACGAGATGTTTATATCCCCTCCTTAACAGGAATTCTAAACTTTGTTTAAAGAACAAGCTTTTGATTTACAAACAAAATTTTAGACCAGCAATGCTTTATGCTGTACCGATCTGGTCAAGTTGCTGTTCAACAAGGAAGAAAACGCTCCAAAGGAATCAGAATAAAATTCTGAGAATGATTTTGAAGCGTCCTCCTTGGTTTGGTACACTCGAATTACATAGACTTACTGGTGTTGAAACATTAGAAGCTATGTCGAATAAAATTATTAACCATTTTCGACAAAAATTGTTGCAATCCTCAATTGCTACGATAAGCTCTCTTTATAAGTTAGCAATTAAGTTAGTTGTAAGTTTACTTCCTTTTTTTGACAAGAAGGTTTAAATCCCTACGAATGATAAATTCTAATTGCGAAAGCAATCAAATCCTAATAATTAAAATTACAAATTTCTAACTCTGTTGAGAAGTCACCATTTGTGATTGGACACACATACTAATTATTTACTAATATTTATCATAAATACTTAAGCTACTAACAAATCCCCCCCTTTAGACAAAACAATAATTGACGAAAATCTTCAACTTCTAAGCAAAGCCTTAGTGCTACATTTCGTATCGGAATTCGACCTTCTGTTTAACTATACACAGACTTCGCAGCCGACTGTTAAGTGTACAGGACAAATGCGGGGCTAGCGCTACGATCCTACTAACACTAACAGTCTCTCCCGAGCCGGAACTCGAACATACGACGACTGGCTTGTTAGGCCAGCATCGTACCTCGAGACCAGCCGGAAGATCTATCTTCAACTTCTAATTCGTTTGAAAAATGTCCGCAGATGTCAATATCAGCGTTTTCGTGACCCTGTTTTTAAAACTATTTACAAAGATTTACAGAAGGACATCAATCAATGATTCACTTCTCTGAGAAATCTAAACTTTGAGACTGTAGTTCAATTTGATTTGATACCTTCTCAGGATTTCTCACCTGCAGAAATAATTAAAACTGACTTGAATGAGATTAAATCTATTATTGAAAATTTCAAAAATATGAAATCACCTGGTGACGATGTATTCTTTAACATATTAATGAAACATCTCCCTGAGAGCACAATGGAATTTTTAGTAAAAAATTTTCAAAGGCTGTTTCAAAATCGCATATTTTCCCAAATTATGGAAAAATGCACATATTACTCCAATTCTAAAGCCCGATAAGAATCCAGCTGAGGTTTCAGTTAAGTAAACTGTTTGAGAGAATTATTCTTAACAGAATGATGTCACACATCAACAAAAATTCATTTTTTGCAGATGAACAATTTGGATTTCACCTTGGGCATTGCACTACTCATCAGTTGCTCAGAGTTGGTAATATGATTCGAGCTAACAAATCTGAAGGTTATTTTACTGGGGCTGCTCTTTTAGACATAAAAAACATTCGATAGTGTTTGGCATAAAGGTTTGATTTCGAAATTGTTAGTTTTCAATTTTCCAATTTCTATAATCAAAATTAAAAAAATATCTAACTGATCGAAGTTTACAGGTTGTCTATCAGAATTCAAGATCTGATAGATTTCCTGTCAGAGCATTGTGCCTCAAGGTTCAGTCTTGGGTCCAGTCCTGTATAACATATTTACTCTATGATGGAAATAATTGTAAACGACGCCCTATTCGCCAGCTGCAAACATTACATCACGTCGGATCAACATGGTTTCCACCCGAAACGCTCGATAACGACTAATTTAGCAGAATTCTCTTCGACTTGCTTGCGAAACATGAGTAACGGTGCTCAAACAGATGCAACATACACCGATCTGAAAGCGGCGTTCGATCGAGTAGACCTCAGGATACTTTTAGCTAAACTTGGAAAACTTGGAGTTTCATCTGCTCTCGTGCAATGGTTTGGTTCCTACTTGATGAATCGAACACTCTGTGTGAAGATAGGGAGTGAGTTTTCTGCGCAGTTGACGAATGTCTTTGGTGTCCCGCAAGCAACCTAGGACCGCTACTCTTCATGATATTCATCAATGATATTTCTCTGTTACTTCCGGAAGGTTGCCGTAAATTGTACGCCGATGACGTTAAACTCTTTAAAGTCGTGAGAAGTTATGCGGACTGCGTTGAGCTCCAGCAACTGGTGGATATTTTTAGCCTATGGTGTTCTAGAAACCTTCTTTCTGTAAGCATTCAGAAATGTAGTGTCATCTCCTTCTATCGAACAAGGAAGCCAATCTTATTCGACTACACTATGTCGGGTCAGCCTTTATCTAGAGTGACACAAATTCGAGTCCTAGAAGTTATTTGGATACTGCGCTATCTTTCAAGCTGCACTACAACGAAATCATCGCTAAAGCTAATCGACAACTCGGATTCATGTTTAAGATAGCCAATGAGTTCCGTGATCCGTTTTGTCTCAGATCGCTGTATTTCTCTCTAGTGCGGTCTATCTTAGAATTCTGCTCCGTTGTATGGTGTCCATTCCACAACTCCTGGATTGCCAGAATTGAATCCGTACAACGTAAATTTGTACGATATGCGCTAAGATTCCTCCCTTGGCGCAATCCCTCAAATCTGCCAGCCTCCACTGATCGCTGTCGGCTTTTAGGAATGCAAACTCTTGAGCAGAGACGATTCGAAGCGCAAGCTGCATTCATTGGTAAAGTTCTTCTAAATGAAATCGATGCTCCGGAAATCCTCGGCTACCTGGATATACACTACCCGTCATAAGTTTGGAATCGCTTTACTGAGTATTGCAACACCCAGTTTGAATATTGCAACGCCTCCCGAAAAATTTAGCATCACCTGGAATAGACGGATATCTCGTGTTTTTGACAACCTAGAAAGTTGCGGTTTTCAGCAAACTTGTTCCGAAGGTCAAAGGCTACTGTATGGTGGCCAGTTCAGTGTGAAATTCTACCGCTATGTGGCGCTATTTGGCACACAATTTGTCGTATTTTGAACTTATCTAATCTCACGATTCCGACCTGCTAGAAAGTTGCGGTGTTCAGCAAACTTGTTCAGGATGCTTAAGGCTTCTACATGGTAGACAATTTAGTACTAAATTACCCCACTATGCGGCGCTAGGGTACATGCAGTTCTTCGTATTCAACGCTGTTCAGTCCAACCTGTTCGAACTGAAGCGACAGAGTGGCAGCGAGCGAACGCTTTATATCCACTAATTGCGTCGCAGTAGGTAAACAGCGGTGTGAGATTCAGCCCCGCCCCTTTGTATACTTTAGCACTGCGGAATGATATAAAAGAGCAACAGATGCGGCAGCATTTATTAGTATTTTTCCAACCGCGATACGATAAGCAGTAGAAAGCAGACAGCGAAAGGACAACAATAGCAGCAATAACAGTAGCTGCAGTAGCAGTAGCATCGGTGGGCAAAGTTGCGTCACCGCGAAGAACTTTAACGCGAAGAATAGATATTAAGAATAAGAAGAAGAGAAAAATGAATAAATTCGTGTAAACAGTAGTTCTGTGTTTGCACCTGACCGCCGAACATTCTGTCCTCTGTCTCCACCCGTAAGAGTTAATTGAAATTGAAGAGTTTTTTGAGAGTCTTTTTCAAGGCTCATATCTTCGAGTTTGATTGCTGCTAGCCAAGTGGGCTAGTCCAGGCCAATCACGTCGCGGCTTCATGAGGCGAAGCCGATCAAAGGAGTCCGGCCAATCTAGTTGCCCTCCTGGGAAGGAACGAAAGGGTCCTGCTCCCATCCGGCTTGGTTCCCGCTGGGAACGCAAGCAACGTTTACCGACCGGCGCAGTCACAGTCCACTGCAGCCCCAACATATTTTTTGGTCCTTCGAACCGGATACTCAACCGTGAGCGTATTCGGTTCATCTTTTGATTCGTCACCCGGCGATTGCGAACTGTTACATCGGAGTGTGGGATGGATGTTGGAGGTCGGAGGCAAACACGGAGATTGAAAGTGAAACAACGCTAAAAACACTCAAAGAACTCATAAGTGAAAGTTAAACAATCAAAGAGACTAAAAGTGAAGTGTGAAAATGACGACGTTGCATACGCCAGCCAAAACCAATAAGGGCAATGAAGAGGCAGAAGCTGCATTGAATACGCTGGTCCACATGCGTGGAATGGCGCAAGGAAATGTCACTCGAATCAAGAACATCTTGGCTCGAGCCGAAGCGGATCAGACTGAACTAACTCCTGCTCAAGTAAAGGTCTATATCAAGAAGGTGGAAACCGCATACACCGAATATCACCAGTTACATCAGCAAGTTGTGGCCAGTCTTCCAATCAACAAACGAGAAGAGCAGGATGCAAAGTACTTGAGTTTTGAAACGTTACATGAAGAGGTATCAACTATTCTCGAAACCTGGCTCGGGAATCTGACAGCACCTCCACAGAATCAGCTCCAACAAATGGCCCCAGTCACTGGGAATCAGCAACCGGTGGTAATCCAGCAGTCCCTTCCTCGTGCGATTCCCACGTTTGACGGAAGATACGAGAACTGGGAAAAATTTAAAATCATGTTTCGCGACGCCGTGGACCGTACCAACGAAGCACCACGCATAAAGCTGTACCATCTTGAGAAGGCTCTCGTTGGTGACGCAATGGGGCTTATCGATGTGAAGACGATTAGCGACGGGAACTACGAACACGCCTGGAAACTTTTAGAGGAGCGTTTCGAGGATAAAAGGCGAATGATCGACATTCACATCGCTGGCTTACTCGGAACAAAGAAAATACCGAAGGATGATTATGCCGATCTGAGAACACTGGTCGAAAGTATTAGCGGTCACGTGGAGAATCTCAAGTTTCTCAACCAGCAATTCACAGGTGTGTCGGAGCTAATTGTCGTTCATCTTGTCGCTCGTTCTTTGGATGCGACAACGAAGAAAGAGTGGGAATCAACAATAAAGCGAGGCGAGCTTCCCACCTACGAAAACACCATCAAGTTTTTGAAGGACCGCGTCTCAGTTCTGGAGAGATGTCAGGGTTCAAACGAAGAATCTCGGTCCCAGCGAGGAACAGCCAAACAACTAACAGGGAAATTTGCAGTTTCGAAGGCCAACACCGTAACGGCCTCTTCGACATCGGATCCACATTGTGAGATGTGTGGAGAAAGACATCCTACGTTCAAGTGTTCGTCGTTTAACAGCCTTTCCACGAGTGAACGGCTGTCCAAAGTTAAAGAGAGGAACATCTGTTTTAACTGCTTGAGGCGTGGACACAGCGTGAAGAACTGTCCATCGAAGAAGTCTTGCTTTAGGTGCAACAAGAAGCATCATACATTGTTGCACTTGGAGGGTAATGCCAGCTCGACGAGGCCTTCGAGTGAGAGCAGTGAAGAGAAGCATTCGCAGTCTAACCCAAATTCTGCGATTGGAATTCCTGGCTCCAGTAAAGCACCGGAGTCCAATAAGAAACCGGAGACCCAGCCATTGGTCACGGCAGTACACACTAACAACCCGATGAATTTGGCGAGTCAGGTGATCTTACAAACCGCCCTTGTTCAAGTGGATGATCAACATCAGCGCTCTCGTTTGTGCAAAGCCCTGTTAGACTGCGGATCCCAAGTGAGTTTTGTAACGCAATCATTGGTCGCTACTCTTGGGATTAAAGTGGAAGAAGTAAGTGTCCCGATAACAGGCATTGGCAGTGTGAGATCAACTATAAAACAAAAATGCACCATAAATGTCCGCTCTAGATGTAATGACTACTCATTCCTCGTGAATTGCTTGGTCTCACCGAAAATCACCGGTCGCATTCCATCGGTGAAGATAAATTTGGACAATTGGGAACTGCCACAAGGTCTAAAACTGGCTGATCCGTCGTTCCATGAACCCAGCCAAATTGATTTGCTTATTGGCATGGACTGGTTCTATGATATAATGAAACCAGGGTGCTTTAAACTAAACGACGACCTACCTAGCCTTCATGACTCCCAACTGGGATGGTTAGTGGGTGGTAAGCTGCTCGAGAGGTCCTGTTCAAACCTTGCGATGAACTCCTGCGCTGTTAGCGTCGATCCAATGGAAGAGCTTATGCATAAATTTTGGGAAGTGGAAAGCGTTTCACCAGAGATGGTTCCTTCGAGCGAGAAGGAGCAGTGCGAAGCACACTTCACTGCAACATATCGTCGAGACGACAGTGGTCGTTTTATCCTCCATCTACCGCTGAAGGACAACGCTCCCCAGCTGGCAGATTCTCGTTCTATGGCCTTGCGAAGATTTTACATGTTGGAATCGAAGCTACAACGTAACCCAGATTTGAATTTTGGGAAGTGGAAAGCGTTTCACCAGAGATGGTTCCTTCGAGCGAGAAGGAGCAGTGCGAAGCACACTTCACTGCAACATATCGTCGAGACGACAGTGGTCGTTTTATCCTCCATCTACCGCTGAAGGACAACGCTCCCCAGCTGGCAGATTCTCGTTCTATGGCCTTGCGGAGATTTTACATGTTGGAATCGAAGCTACAACGTAACCCAGATTTGAAAGTCCAGTACGACGCCTTCTTGGATGAGTACGAGACTCTTGGGCATTGCCACGAGATCAAGGAGCATGATGACCCCCCTGGAATATTGAAGTTTTATCTTCCTCATCATGCTGTTTTACGTCCCTCAAAAACGACTACCAAATGTCGAGTTGTGTTCAACGCATCGGCCAAGGTGTTTGGATTATCACTCAATGACGTGATGATGGTCGGTGCTACAGTGCAGAGCGATTTGCTGTCCATAATTCTTCGCTTTCGAAAGTTTCGATACGTTTTGAGTGCAGACGTATCAAAAATGTATCGTCAGATGCTGATCGACCCCGCCTTCACTCCATTACAGCGGATTTTCTGGCGGAAGTCCCCTCAAGATCCTCTGCGAGTCCTCGAGTTATCAACAGTGACATATGGTACAGCGGCGGCCCCATTCTTGGCAACGCGGGCTCTTCTTCAATTAGCTCGCGATGAACGACACAGATTTCCTCTCGCAGCGATGATCGTGGAAAGGAATTTCTACATCGATGATGCACTGTTTGGTTCCGACGATTATGGAGAAGCGTGTGAACTTCGGGACCAACTGATAGGCCTACTGAAATCCGGTGGGATGCATCTACACAAGTGGTCTTCCAACGATGATAGCCTTTTGGATCCTATTCCCAATGAAGACAGAGAGCGATGCGTTCCACTTGGTGACAGCGGTATCAACGACATTATAAAAACATTGGGTTTAATGTGGAACCCTTCTACTGATGAATTCCTGTTTCGATCGCAATCTCCAGAGAAGATCAAAGAACCAACAAAGCGACAAGTTCTGTCCGAAATCGCCAAGATTTTCGATCCTCTTGGTCTTATTTCTCCTGTGGTAGTAGTGGCGAAGATTCTGATGCAAAATCTATGGATTTGTAAGCTGAAATGGGACGATCCGTTGGACGATGGCCTTTTGTACCAATGGGAAAGCTTTTTGACATCGCTGCCATCTTGTGAGCAGATTCGGATTCCACGCCAAGTTATATCAAGCGAAGCTATCCACTACGAGCTTCATGGGTTCGCCGATGCCTCCCAGAAGGCATACGGTGCTTGCGTATACGTGAGGTCGATTTTTCCTGATGGCAGAGCATCATTGAGGCCAGTCAGCGCGAAGTCTAAAATAGCACCGATCACACCTGTGACGATTCCGAGAAAAGAGTTACTAGCCGCTCGACTTCCAACAAGGTTAAATAGTAAGGTTAAAGAAGCATTAGAAATGAACTTCACGTCTACGATATTGTGGTCTGATAGTCAGGTTGTACTGGCATGGCTACGAAAGCCACTTGATAGTCTTCAAGTGTTTGTTCGCCACAGAGTTGCAGAGATTACGTCCCACAAGCATATTGTCTGGAAGTACGTTCGGACCGACCAGAATCCAGCGGACAGTGTGTCACGAGGACAAGCTGCCAAGGAATTAGCAGAAAATGACCTCTGGTGGAATGGACCTCACTTTTTGCGTACCGTCGACTACCAAGAAGAGGAACCAATTACTCTTACGGATGTCGAGATTCCAGAGTTGAGGGTTCAGCTGGCAGCTTTGCCAGTGATGAACTACGAAGAATTCCCACTCTTGACAAAGTATAGCTCCTTCCGGAAAACGCAGCGGATTTTGGCATACGTGCTACGCTTCATATCGAATACTAGAAAGAAGAAGGAAGACCGGTTGCTTTCAGCGTACCTCACCTTACCAGAACTTCGAACGGCATTGCATTTTATCGTTGGAGCTGTCCAGCATCAGGAGTTCTCCAAGGAGATCGAGTGCATTAGGTCAGGAGAGTTCAACCATCGTCTAAATAACTTGAAACCGTTTCTGCACAATGATCTACTGCGAGTGGGTGGTCGACTTAGCCATTCTGATCTACCATTCGAAGTGAAACATCAGTTGATATTACCTGACAAGAGTCCCATCGTTCGTGGTTTAATCGCCGATATACATCGCGAGAATCTCCACACTGGATGCAGCAGCGTTCAATATCTTCTACGACAACAGTTTTGGTTGATCAACGCAAGATCTACCATCAGAAAGGTGTTGAGAGGTTGTGTCACTTGCTTCCGAATGAAGCCTACTACGATCGATCAACAAATGGGGGATTTGCCGTCATACCGTGTCACCTCTGCACCAGCCTTTGAGAGAGTTGGACTTGACTTTGCAGGTCCAATCTACGTGAAGCAACCTGGACGGAAAGCCACTTCAATAAAGGGTTACATCTGTGTCTTTGTATGCATGGTCACGAAGGCCATGCATCTGGAAGCAGTGGAAGATTTGTCAGCAGATTCATTCCTGGCCTCATTTCAGCGCTTCGTATCCCGGCGAGGCTTTCCGAAGGAAGTGTTCAGCGACAACGGAACAAATTTCATCGGTGCAAGATCAGCTTTGCGGGATCTGTATCTACTCTTCAAGGAGGAAGCCACCCAGAACAAGATCTTCGAGTACTGTCAAGCGAAGCAGATTGACTGGAGAACGATACCCCCAAACGCGCCACACTTTGGTGGGCTTTGGGAAGCTGGAGTGAAGAGCGTAAAGACAGTACTAAAGAAAGTGTATCAATCTACTTCATTGACACTCTTCGGACTTTCCACCCTGTTATGTCAGATTGAAGCAATACTGAATTCGAGACCATTGTATTCCTTATCAAGCGACCCAACGGAACCGGAAGTGCTAACTCCTGGACATTTCATCAAAAACCGTCCACTTTTGGCTATTCCCGAACCATCATTGATGCATCTTCCGACCAATCGACTATCGCACTGGCAGCGCATACAGCAGTTGCGCGAACACTTTTGGAAGCGATGGTCTAAGGAGTATGTCACCGAGCTGCAAGTAAGTGGAAAGTGGACCAACAAAAGGAACAACATTCGACCTGGAATGATTGTCGTGCTAAAGGAAGATAATCTTCCCCCTCAATGCTGGAGACTGGGACGTGTTGTGAAGGTTTATCCTGGAGCCGACGATTTGGTAAGAGTGGTTGATGTCCAGACAAAAACGGGTACGTTTCAAAGGCCGATACACAAACTTGCGCCTTTGCCGATAGCTGATAATGAGTCTTCTTCTGCAATTTCCACTTCTTGCCTGGGGGAGAATGTTCAGTCCAACCTGTTCGAACTGAAGCGACAGAGTGGCAGCGAGCGAACGCTTTATATCCACTAATTGCGTCGCAGTAGGTAAACAGCGGTGTGAGATTCAGCCCCGCCCCTTTGTATACTTTAGCACTGCGGAATGATATAAAAGAGCAACAGATGCGGCAGCATTTATAAGTATTTTTCCAACCGCGATACGATAAGCAGTAGAAAGCAGACAGCGAAAGGAGAACAATAGCAGCAATAACAGTAGCTGCAGTAGCAGTAGCATCGGTGGGCAAAGTTGCGTCACCGCGAAGAACTTTAACGCGAAGAATAGATATTAAGAATAAGAAGAAGAGAAAAATGAATAAATTCGTGTAAACAGTAGTTCTGTGTTTGCACCTGACCGCCGAACATTCTGTCCTCTGTCTCCACCCGTAAGAGTTAATTGAAATTGAAGAGTTTTTTGAGAGTCTTTTTCAAGGCTCATATCTTCGAGTTTGATTGCTGCTAGCCAAGTGGGCTAGTCCAGGCCAATCACGTCGCGGCTTCATGAGGCGAAGCCGATCAAAGGAGTCCGACCAATCTAATTGCCCTCCTGGGAAGGAACGAAAGGGTCCTGCTCCCATCCGGCTTGGTTCCCGCTGGGAACGCAAGCAACGTTTACCGACCGGCGCAGTCACAGTCCACTGCAGCCCCAACAAACGCCGTATAACGTATAACGCCGCATGTGTGTTCCAAACTATTCCATTGAGGCTATTTTCATTACAATTCAGTGTCAACACTAATTAGAAACACCCAGTGTCCTAATTGAAATACGACTTCGACAACTTCGGCAATCACCAGGGCGAATGTTTTTGACTTCGTGTATACATTTTGGGTGTCTGTTCGTTGGATGGGGCGTACACGCGCCTTCTCGAACGCGCCATGTACTGCAGTCACAATCACTCGGCTTGCATATGAGCCGACGGCGTTGCGTGTTCGGTCATCAGCTTGCAGCGGAAAGTAATACGAAATGCCCTCTGTGGTGTTCAAATCCTTCATCATCGGATTAGAGGCATGTCTACTGCAACTGTTTGCAGCCGAGGTAATCATTTTAGTCGCGATATTGTCAATTTTCCCCATTGTAGAACGGGTTGTTCATGCTGGTGATCAAACTGTCAACATGTCAACACAGTCGCATGCTATATGTTATGTCAAATGAAAGCACTTCTTTAGAATAAACACACACAAGCTTACGTATTGTGTGTGGTGATCAAATTGTCAACATTCAAATTGGTTTCACTTCGTCATGTGTACACATAGGTGTAAAAGATGTGATTATTGCGCTTAACTAAGTTCGAAGCGCTCGAAACTACATGCACACTAGCGCTGCGGTGCGGTTGAATTCCGCACTATACTGTCCGCCAATTACAAGCCTTTGACTTCTTTAGTAACTTTGCTGAAAATCTCAACTCTCTAAATGGTGGGATTATTGAGCTGAATAGCGTTCAAAACACTCAAAATTTCATGCACACTAGCGCTGCGTTGTGGCTGAACTCCGAACTATACTCTCCTCCAATCACAAGCCCTTTACCTCCCGAGCAACTTTGCTGAAGACCACAACTCACTAGGTTTCCAGAATCAAGAGATAGAGTTACATTAATCTGCCCATATCAAGTGATGCTAAACTTTTCGGGGTGTTGCAATATTCAAACTGGGTGTTGCAATACTCAGTAAAGCGATTCCAAACTTATGACGGGTAGTGTATATGCCCCCGAACGATCTCTTAGACCAAGATCCCTGTTGAACCTGCCTCAACGCAATGCCAGAAATCGTTGGTTGTATAGAAAAACTGTCTGAAAATGAGTTTTTTTTTCTTCACCTATACATCTGAGAATGAGTTGTAGGGAATTAAAAATGCATCATAAAAAAATATACACTGTACAAAACAAAATAATACGCAACTTAAAAAAAAAGTGGATGGAGAAATAAAAAATATTTTTTTTTTGGTAGAATAATTTTTTTATAAAAATTCTAATTCAAACATTTTTCAAAATATTTGTATACTGATGATTTTAAAAGATGCAGAGTCATTTTGAATCAAAAAGCTCTTGGTAGTAAACATTCTAAAGGCATTGGTTTTCGAGTTATTTTAGATTTAAGCTCGAAAAATTATTAATATTTAGGAAAATACACGTTTTTCTTAATTTGTCCGTAGTTCTTCAGCAAAAACCATACGTTCATTGGAATGCTAGATCAAAAATATACAATTCATTCTTTGACAACAAAACGATTGGGCGAAAGGTTCTCAAGAAGAGTTAAAATGTTTCAAGTGATATAAATATATATAAGAATCAAATATTTATTTTCGACTTTTATTATCTTAGGAACATATTTTTTTATTACATAGATACTTTACAGAACTAGTTTCACCTTATATTTTATATACATCATAAGTAAATGATTCGTCATCTTTTGAAAACAGTTTCGTTTGTATCTTATATCTTATTTACTGAAATCGGAACAAAAGAGTGATACTTTTGGATTGTATAACAATTCCCCGAATGTACCAGTTCCCCGAAAGATATTTCCCCGAATGTACCAGTTCCCCGAAAATTATTCCCCCGAATGTAACACTTCCCCGAAAAATATTTTTCCCCGAATGTAACACTTCCCCGTAAAACGATTCCCCGAATGTAACATTTCCCCGAAAAATAATGTATCATTTCCCGAATGTATCATTTTCCCAGAGGATATTTTTCATATGTACACTCAAAATATTTTTCACGTTATTGTTACGTGAAATTTCCTATACTTATTCATTTTCTGTCATTTTGCATGATTTATGTGACAAACATAACATCTACGTGAAAATCACATGAATACTATGTTTTATCGATTGTATAACAATTCCTCGAAAACTATTCCCCAGAAAATAAAACGCCGAAGCTTTTTCCCCAGAAAACGAAATCCCAGAATGTACCAATCACCAGAAAACTGCTACCTAGAAAGTACTAATCCCTAGAAAGTTATAATCCGGAATGCCCAGAAACTATTTCCCAGAAAATACCGTTTTCTAAAAACTGTTATCCAAAAACGAAGAAATATGCATTTTTATTTTCTTTAACATGGAAAATCTGTTAAAACTGAGTTTTTGTATATCTGAAATGTATAACGATTCTATCATTTGAATCAACTTCTTGTTAACTAATACATTTGTTCTTTCATGGAGTAAATAAGTAAGCGCTTGACACCAGGCCATAGTTATAAAATCAGAGAACTTTCAGTAATCGTTTTTGACTGAATGAACATCCCAAGTCGACCACAAAAACACAGTAGCGAATTGATTTCTGAGGCCAAAAATCTAAAATACCCCTTATCTTAATTCGGTTAATCTAGTTCACATGGGGGGCAGCCCCCTGCAGAAATTACCTCTGTAGAGGTTCGTTCGTTTACCTGGGTTGATGCAACATCCACTAGTATATATTAAACGAGCGAAAGGAACCCGGTTACAATTCCGGAGCCTGTTGAGTATACGTTTGCATTGGCATGCACACCGGAAACGGTAGTGCCTTTGTAACCATGGCAACATGAATCCTTTCCTTCGAGAAGCCAACAAGAGATATCGGAAGAGTTTTCTTTTCTGTTTAACAGTCATACTGGCCATAGAAGTCTTTCATAGAGAGATATGGTTGGACAGGCTAGTAGAGCATGGTATTAAATTGCTGTGTCAATATTCTCTTCTTGGACCTTGAAAATCTAAGACTGGGGCACGCAAACTCTTAACAGCTTGTACCGAATCTGCAGCAGGTCTCCAAGGTTTAGAGTCTCTAGTCGATAAATCAATGTAGGTAAGGAAAGTCGGCAAATTAGATCCGTAACTTCGGGATAAGGATTGGCTCTGAAGACTGGGATGACTCGGGCTACGGGGCTGCCGGGTCGCGGGTCTGCGGTCGTGCTCCCGCTTCGCGCGTGTGTCGCACCGTGGGCCTGCCGGCGCTTCTGCCTCAACGCACTCCGGCGCGTCCGGCCGTGTGGTGGTGTGAGCCATATGCGTCCATACGCTTCCCGGCTTGGGCTGCAGTCATCGATAAACAGTCAATTCAGAACTGGCACCGCTGAGGGAAACCTGACTTTCGAATTAAAACAAAGTGGCGAAATACCGATCGTTAATAGTGTTGTTTTGCAAAACCCTGAAGCTTGATATGTTGAAGCAAGGCTTCGCTACCGTTTTTAATTTAGCCTGTGTCTCTTGAAGGGTACTTACCCCACTGTTCCCCTCGATAAATCCGGAACAAATGTCCCCTAATGTCCCAAAAACTATGATAAATTTGTGATCAAAAGGTTCGATCAAATTCGGTTTAGATCTTGCGGAATGGCAGGTAAAAGAATTTTCATGTTTTCGGCTCTGGAGGGGTCAGGTACGCAAGTTGTAATTAAAAATGTCAAATAATTTAGAATGTTAACAATATTTTAACTGAATACTGTTTTTTTTTTCTGGTTACGGTGATGCTGGAGAATAGTTATCTGGGCATTGGTGCATTCTGGGAAACGGTTTTCTGGTAACTAGTACTTTCAGGGGTTTAGGATTCTGGTAACTAGTATATTCTGGGATTTGGTATTCTGGAGAATGGTTCATTCTGGGGAAAATCCTTCGACACTTTATTTTCTGGGGAATGGTTTTCTAGGAAAAGTTGGACAACCATTATCATTAGCTTCTGCGACACCAAAAATCATAATATCACGTGTGTGTTTGAATGCGATTAAAAGATATGCCTTTAAATGGAAGATACTCTACTAGCATTCTTATAATGTCGTTTTCGTTTTTACGGTGTAGCTACTTAGTCGTTTTCGTTTTTGCGGACAACACTTTGTCCTATTGCTGTTTTTTTTTTTTCATTTTCCGGACTATCCCGGACTACCCTTTTTCTGTCCCGGACAGTCCGCGAAAGAAACAGAGTGCAGTTTTGAAGACACCAACACATTCACACATATGTGTCAAAATCAAATAAAAATGTGTCAAAAGCGGTTTGCTTTGATAATCGTTCTTCGCGTGTCAAACATCAGGTTGGATTTTATTTATTTTATTTTGTCATTTTCAGTATTCGAATTTTTCGTACAGTAACAAAAACGCAACATTAAAACAACGTCAACAATGGCGATAATGACCAAAACAAAAGTGACAGCTACCTCTGGTATTACGCACACCATTGCAACTGCTCGGAGTGTTTTTTTTTTCAGCTGCAAATTGTAGTCCGGGACGGTATGGTCCTGCCGTAAAAACGAATTCGACATAAGTTACGGTAAAAAATAAAACTTACAAAAATGAACGGAAAAAATGCGGTTGTCATTGCACGGAAAGTCTAAAGGCTGAAAGAGTGAACAGTTACGATAAAGTATAAAAAACACGCTTCTAATAAATATTAACACTAGAGAGATAATCTTATTTTGGCGTTGAATTGATGCATGAATTTCAAATAATTTAAAATGCAAGTTGTTTGAAATTTTAATTACGGGGTTAACACATCGATACATAACAAATACCAGAATTCAGTTTTTTGAATAAAGAAATTGTCGCAGACTTTCTTTCTAGCGTTAAAGAATGTACAATGTACCTTGCGTAACTGAAAATGTTCCGGCTTTAAAGTCTCTTGAATTTCCTGCTCTTGACATCCTTTTGCTGGCCCTAGAGGAGACTGATTTACTGGAGAACTTCGAAACCCGTCTAAAACTCCTTTAAAGGTGAATTTTTTCATTTTACGAACACAAATCGCCGATTCGCTTGCTGTTCACTTTTGTACACGCAACAAAAATAAGACTTATTTACACTATACTTTACTATCACCGCATTTTGAAAGGAAACTGGTAGCAATAGAATACACAGTGATTTTATTCAATATTAATAGAATATACTAATTCATCAAATCAGACGAGCCGTTCACGTTAGATTTAGTTATTATTTCATTCTATATTAATTACCGAAGGTAACACTACAAATGTTTTGTATAAAACATGTTCGTATTAAAAGTAAACTTATAAAACGTGAAAATATACAGGTACATTTTCATCAAGGTCGTGACTGTCTTCTGCTCAATGAATTAACAACAGGTGAGATAGTGAGACACAAAATCAGGACAATGAGAAACATTATCGAATGAACACAACTGTAACTATGACGTATGCGCATTACTTTTCATTCGCAACTATATACGAAGCAGAGATGTCAGATGTTTTTGAAAAATGTCTGCAACTGCTCGAAAAACCGGAAATATGTGCTTGAAATCTGAAGAAAATCTATCCGTGATCCGAAAAAAATTCGATCGCGAAGGCCAAAGTCTGTAAAAATCTGCACACATTTTAAGAAAATCTGCGCATATAAAGGGAGACTATGACAAAAATCTGCAGAAACCGTGAAAAAAACTGCAAATATCTGCAAATCAATATAAATCTACACACGGACTCCAAAAATCTGCGTTTTGCAGACAAATCTGCACATTTGGTATCCCTGATACGAAGCTCAAAGAGCTTTTAAAGTAGCGTTGGCCGATATCATATCGATACTTACGGTATCGATTCCTCGGGGCCTGAGTCCAAGTATAGATGACAGTTCTACAAGGTATGCTAAAATTTTGTCTATCCACGCACACAAAGAAATCTAGTTAGGAAAAATTTCGCGTTTTGTATGGAATTCGGAACATTTTTGGAAATTTCTCATTTTATGTTAATGTATGTATTTGATTTTTTTTGGTTGGAGAGTGAATCTCCAGTTGAAACACACTAGAAATTGATATTATTTAGGTTTAGTGTGAAAAATTGCGACAATATGTCGAAATAAAATATATAAAAATGCTATATTCTAATAGTTGGAGCATTATCTTAGTCATTGTCATAGCTCATGACTTTTGTTACTGCATGAAACATAAGCGACTCTATTTAGAAGCGCTATTAGAGTACAAGAAAAAAACAAAAAGTGCAAGAAGGTTACCGGCGAAATGATGAAAAACAGCATATTTTACCTAAACCCCAGCATGTTTATGTATTTCTCACAAATAGAACATGTTTCAACATCATTTCTATAACTTTTCAGGAAAGTATGTTTTATAAGTTTAGTTTAAAACTAGCTGACCCGGCAAACTTCGTCTCGCCCATTTTTGTGTTCAATTTAATAATTTTAAACATTCCAAATAAATTGATTTCTTGCGATTTAAAAGTCTGCAAATGCACGACGAATCGGCCATAGGAAGTCAAAAGGCAAATCGTTTGAAATGATTGGTTTTATCGGAATGACAACATCCTCGACTTTTGCCTTCTGTACATCACCTCTATCCTGAAAATATCCATATTGAGTGGTATTCGATCATTTTCAGCTGTTTTTCTGGCATCAATCTGATTCCGGGAATAACCATATTGGGTGATATTTAGTGAAATTGTTGCTCTCCAGAAACTGAAACTTCTCATCTTTGAATTCAAAATAGTGTCCAGGGTCAATGCTTGGCCTCTATGCATTATCTTTATTACTGAAATATCCATATTATATAAACCGGAGGTCACCATCTTGGATATCAAAATGGCATTCGAGACAATTTCTGGCCCCTGAGCGTCATTCTGGTTTAAGAAACACCCATATTGGGTGGTATTTGGTCATTTCAGCTGTTTTCCAGAAACCAAAAGTCCCCATCTTGCAATTCATAATGGTGTCTGTGGTAAATTTATAGCTTCTGATTCCGGAGATACTCATAGTGGCTGGTATTTGGTCACTTTCGATTGTTTTCCAGAAACCGGAAGTCGCCATCTTGGATTTCAACGTGGCACATTGAAGAAAATTTCTAGCCTCTGAGCGTCATTCTGGGTAAAGAAACGCCCATATTGGTTGGTATTTGGTCATTTTTGGCAGTTTTCCAGACACCGGAAATCGCTATCTTAGAATTCAAAATGGTGTCTGTGATCGATTTCTAGCTTCTGTTCACAATTACGATTCAGGAAATACCCATATTAGGAACCGGAAGTTTCCATCTTAAATCAAAAAAATGGTGTCTGGAGTCGAGGTCTGGCTACTTTGCATCGACCCGATCATTGTTGACTGTTTTCCGGAAAACCTGGTTGAAATATCTGTTTAACCCTCTAGTGCCCAAGTTAATTTATAGACGGGCTTCGGTCAAATCACTATGAAGCATTAAAAACACTTTTCAGGTATTTATTGAAGCTTTTTAGAGGTTTGACCGAAGCCCGCCAAAAGGCGGCATTGGGCACTAGAGGGTTAATTTGTTGTATGGGAGACCTGCCTCCCCTTCCAGAGTACCGAGAAGTATCAAACCACCATAGTAATTTATGTTTGATTTGTATAAGAGCCCTACCATCCAGAAGAGGGAGGGGTGTTGAACCAATATGGACATATTTGTTACCCCTAAAGACATCCATATACCAAATTTGGTTCCATTTGCTTGGTCAGTTTTCGAGATGTGTAGAAATTTGTATGGGACCCCTCTCTCCTAGAAAAGGGTGGGGTCTCGAACTATTTTAGTCACTTCTCTCGGCCCCTAAAACCCCTATATACAAAATTTCACCCCGATCGGTTCAGTAGTTTCCAAGCCTATATGGATCAGACAGACAGACAAACAGAGCTGCATTTTTATATGTTTAGATAGTTCAACCGATCATCGTGACGGTAGCCACCAGTCGAGCGTACTTCTATTTGTATTAATTTTCGGTGGTAGCTTTTACAGGATGATTTCAAAATAACTGTCGAGAGTCACCTGTTTTAAATTGCTGTCATATTATTTTATTGTTGTTCATTGCGCCTTCTGCGATCTCATTTCTTCGTTGTAAGGAAATTCTATTTTCGTGAATTTTACCATTTTTCTTTGAATTTTCCTAGTTTTCTCACCGTAACATTTTGCTTTGAACAAAGACAAACACAACAAAACAAAGCCAGCTCATTTCAGACGCTCCGTTGTAAAGTTATGGGCGGTCGCACATATGTAACTTTATTTTATATGTAAGAAGATGCATAATCATTTCAAATTTCATACAAAATCTGACAAAGTTCACAACGCTCACTTATACTATTGCATCGACGTGAATAGCATACCCGATAAAAAATTTTGACAAATGGTATTATACGCATGTATCAACTAAATCGGGTGTTTGTGCAATCGACATATTGATCAGTCAATTTCGTCAAACCACGTATGTTGACTATTTTTGTCACCTGATTTATTGGATAATTAAATCAGTTCTCGTATGATGTGAATTTAATCTGTTATAAGATCGCTTTATTATATAAAAAAATAAAAAATCCAGTGGTGGGCACCATTCCGCTAATTCGCTAATTCGCTAATTAGCGACGCTAAAATTCAGTTAGCGATTTAGCGATTTCGCTAATTTTTGAGATGGTTAGCGAAACTGTTAGCGTCGCTAAAATTTTGGCCTTCGAAACGCTTATCGCTAATTCGCTAAATTTTGTGGAGAAGCGACAATAGAGATATATAGAAAAACTGTAGATTGCTGATGGCGTACGTAAATTGCTTCGAAAGATGAACATACTGTACTGCGAAAGTTACTTTTGTCAGTTTTTTTACCCTAGAATGGAGTTCCAGTTATCGTACAAGCCACAGGAGCATTTTGAAGAGCAAGCACAAGGTCCCCGATCAGAAAGACAAAACAAAAATGTAACAGAAGCTGTTAGTTTGTAATACAAAAAACCTTTCAGGTTGTGTTCCAAATTAGATCCCGTTAGGTGTTACAATAACAGAAATTATAACAATAAATATTCTACTAATATCAAACCCATATCAAGTTTTGTTACTAACGTATCAGCTTTCTAACAAAATGAGATAGCATATGGAACAGTATAATAACAACCATTGTTATAAACTACAGGTTTTGATAGAGACGAAAAAAATGTGAGATTTGTCTCAAAACAACTTTGTTTCAGGATCTGTTTTTAAAACTCATTCAGATTATATTTTGATATCAAAAGCATATGAGAAAATACAAAATCGTATCAAATTATGTTATTTGTATCTCGTGTTGATAGAATTTTGTAATTTTTTTGTTATGCTCTTCTGATAGGGTCTAGATTGAATTTTTGACACACCAAGAACTTTGGTAAATTGCAATGCGCTTGAAATTATGAGAACTTTGGTTCTACTTTTTCGATTCAGATAATAATTGAATTTTCATGAAAACATTCCTAACCCGGTCAACATTGTTACGTAACATTATATAGATTGTTACGGAACAGTGTTACGATGTTATGTTAGTTTAACGTTAGCTGAAAGTAAGTGGAAGGTTTCTGTTTCCCACTTTTTTACCTAACATTGTAACATTACAATGTTACATTGTGGTAACATAACTGTAACATTGTAGTTATATTGAAGCAATGTAACGTTATGTAACATTATTATTTCTGTTTCGTAACAATACTTATATTGATGTTATGTAACGACATTAATGTAGCTGTTATGTAAATTTGAAGATAATTTCCTGCTTTTAATTTAACATTGTTTTATATATATATATATATATATATATATATATAAATTTTTTTTTTTTTTTTTTCAGGTGAAGGGGAAATTTGCATCCAAACCCCTGAGGTGACCAATCTCAGGGAGTGTGGGGTTGGTTTGAATCAGTGACCGGACCCACTAAAACCCCTTCAGTCTCCAGCCCATAATACTCCCTGGGACCACCGCTAGGTATTGCTTCGGGGAGCGGCTTTTGTGCTCTGTGCACCCTCTTGGTTCTTTAGGTCTTTTTGCTAACTTAGCTAACTAACCTGGAGACTGGCCGTTAGCTAACACTGGCGTGTCGGTGGTCAACCTGTCGCCTGTTTTGCAATTCTAAAACTATTTGAGAGGCGGCTGCACAAACCGCCCTCCAAATGTTTGGGTCTTTACACATCCTCCGAACTAGGTTGTCCAGAGTGGTGTTTGGCCCGCACACTACCATCATGTCGCTCCGCGCATGCACAAAACGAGGGCACACGAAGAAGACATGGTCAGCAGTCTCTTCCGAACCGTGCACTCGGGACACATGGGGGACCCCGCATGCCCGAATCTGTGTAGATACTGCCTAAAGCAACCATGGCCTGACAGAATCTGTGTCAGATGGAAGTTCACTTCTCCATGGCGCCTCCCGACCCATCCGGATACATCCGGAATAAGTCGATGCGTCCATCTACCCTTCGCGGAATTGGACCACTCCTGCTGCCATCTGATCATCGAGAATGATCTTCTGGTACCTCGTATGCCCCTTGTGTCACGTTGATAGAAGCATTCTACGTCCTCCTTAATGGCTATGCTGATAGGCATCATGCCGGACAGGACGCAGATTGCGTCGTATGACACAGTTCGATACGCGCTCGCAACCCTCAGGCACATGAGCCTGTAGGTACTTTCCAACTTACTCCGATGTTTACTAGTACCTAGTGCTTTGGACCACACTGGCCCACCGTATCTCAGTATGGACGAAGTCACGCTAGCTAGAAGTTTCCGCTTGCTGCCGTACACTGCTGAGCTATTGGACATCATGCGAGATAATGCTGCAATAGCCATTGAAGCCCTCTTACAGGCATATTCGACATTTATATATATATATATATATATATATATATATATATATATATATATATATATATATATATATATATATATATATATATATATATATATATATATATATATATATATATATATATATATATATATATATATATATATATATATATATATATATATATATATATATATATATATATATATATATATTTGGCAGAGCTGTATGCCACCACGGGTCGGTATTAGGCCACGGAAGTGCTCACTGCAAGCAACTGCAAGTCCCGGACCATCAGCGAGAGCTAGCCTAGGTTGTGGTGAGACTCAGGCATTGGGCCGCCGAATTCTCGCAAAAGCCACATTATCCGGAAGCAACTCTGACGGAGCGAATAGTGCCGCTCCCACCACCCAAATGCACTAATTCGCCCATTGGGATTGATGCCAGTAAGTTCCCAATTACGGTAACTGGTCGCAACGCCATATGATAAGAGTCGGATTTCGTTTTCGTACCACGGTTCTGGGCTGGCACCTGCGCCGAGCTCTCTTAGTAAGGTCGTGTGACAACGGCTTGAAACGGCGAGACAACAACCGGTGCAGGGGTCTCCGTCCCGTAAAACCTGGCAGGCCTTCCAGTACGTTCCAAATTCATTGCCCGGTGGGAACCGGGCAGGAGTGGGATCAGATGTCCTTTCCTGACTTGCGCCGGTCGGGGGTGTCATAGTTGCTCATAAGGCGCTATGGCAGCCGCCCCTAGCCATGGCCTCACTGCTTCGGCATAGACTACCATGGGACCAGATAGGCGACCACTCCAGTATGGATAAGGATAGCGGCTGGAAGGGGGACCCACTTAACAAAAATGAACAATGAAAATAATGAAGATCAACAACTGGGCGCAGATGGGTTGAAAAACCCGTTTGCACGAGGAGGCATCCAGAGGTCTCCGCCGAGAAAGGCGGAGATGGATGCAGTAAAGGACGCCTGCGAAGACGGCAAAGGCAGTACGCCTACCGGATCGACGCAAGACATCGCAGTGGCTGGTCCACTGTTGATAAAGGCGGTCGGAAGACAGCGAGACACGCTACCGAAGGTAGTAGCGCTGTCGGAGCAGCTCGATGCCATAATCGAGTTTGCGAAAAAAGTCGCACCAACACGACGAAGTACCTGAAGCAGGCTCTCTACATGCTTCGGTCCTCCGTCGATGCTGCGAAGAAGGAGCACGCCGAGCTCAAGGCAAGAGCGGTGGCTGCAGAGAAGAATGCAACGGAGGTGACCGGAAGGGCGACGAAGTCGGTCCAAACGGACACCTGCATGTTTGCAGCGGTTTGCGCCTCCGGGTCAGCCGCAAAAAGAGCAAGGCAGTCTCCGGGGGAAGCCCCCGAGAACAGCAAGAAACGGTTGGTTGTGCTAAGCCCGCGAGATAGCACACCAACGGCCTCCAAGTCCGCCGAAAAGTCTGCCGAAGTGGCAGCTACGGGAAACCCTTGGGTTACCGTGGGAGGAAGGAAGCGCCAAAAAGACAGCAAGCGCAACGACGAGAAGGCGACAAATCGCCCAAAAATGGGAAAGAAGGCGCGAAGCAGGGGCGACGCCCTCATACTCAAGACGGAGGGGTCCAGGTACTCCGAAGTCTTGAAGAAAATGAGAGGCGAAACCCAGCTCAAGGATCTGGGAGCGGATGTGCGGACCATCCGTCGTTCTCGCACCGGCGAGATGATCCTTGAGCTCCGTAAGGATGCTAAAAACAAGGGCGCTGCCTACAAGACGGTAGCCGAGCAGGTCCTCGGGAAAGATGTGCAAATTCGGGCAATCACCTCAGAGGTGACTCTCCAGCTCAAAAACCTGGATGAAATCACCGAGAGGTGCAATAGCACAGGCCCTCAAGGAGAAGTGCGGAGTGGAAGTAGCCACTGAGGTAATTCGCCTCCGAAAGGGTCCAGCGGGGACCCAGGTGGCCACTTTCCGGCTTGCATCGGCCGATGCAACTCTGGCCCTGAAGACAGCCAAACTTAAGGTTGGCTGGTCAGTATGTCCCCTGAGCATACTCCAGCAGCCGGACGTTTGCTTCAGGTGTTTCGAGGGAGGACACAAGTCCTGGACCTGCAAGGGGCCCGATAGGAGCCAGTTATGTAGGCGTTGTGGTGGTGCTGGCCATAAAGCTAAAGACTGCGGGGAGCCTCCCAAGTGCTTGGTATGTACTGGAAAACGGGACGCCAAGCACTTTATGGGAGGCCCACGGTGCCCAGCCGGTAAGGCGGCCACGAAACCACGGGCGTGACGGTGACACAATTGAACCTGAACCATTGCTATGCGGCACAGCAGCTGCTATACCAAGCAGCGTCTGAGTCGCGGTCGGACATCGCAACCGTATCGGACCCCTACTGCATTCCTCCCGGAAACGGTAATTGGGTTGCAGATAAGTCCAGTACGGCGGCCATACGCACGACCAGCAAGTTCCCGGTTCAGGAGGTTGTGTCAACCTCAAATGAAGGATACGCGGTTGCCAAGGTGGACGGAGTGTTCTACTGCAGTTGTTATGCTCCGCCGCGTTGGTCTATCGAAAGGTTCACCCAGATGGTCGATTTGTTATCTATGGAGCTGACGGGACTAACACCCTTAGTAGTGGCGGGCGACTTCAACGCTTGGGCTGTTGAGTGGGGAAGCCGCCGCACGAACCGGAGGGGTCAGATCTTGTTGGAAGCTTTGGCAAAGCTCAACCTAGATCTGGCCAACGTTGGAACCAAGTGTTCATTCAGCAGAAATGGTGCGGAGTCGATCATCGACGTGACGTTCTCCAGCCCAGGACTGATCGTGAACTGGAGGGTAGACGATGGCTACACCTATAGTGACCACCAGTCGGTCTGCTATAGCGTAGTCCAGAACGTGAGGCGGCAGGCGACGGGTAGAGCCAATACTCCGACCGTCCGCGGGTGGAAGACATCGCATTTCGATGCCGAGGTATTTGCAGAAGCAATGAGAAGAGAGCGCGAGGGGGGCAGTTGGCTCCGCCCGAGTGCTGACCAATTAGTTGCCACATTATCGCGGGCGTGCGACGCCACCATGCCTTGGACCCGCCAACCTAGGAATGGTAAGTCACCGGTATACTGGTGGACCGACGCGATAGCGGACCTCCGTAGCGCGTGCCTCCGTGCAAGACGGATGTTGCAACGTGCACGTACCGATGCACAGAGGGGACAGCGCCGTGTAGTATTCGGTGCCAATACGAATCCGTGGGGCAACGCCTACAGAGTCGTAATGGCGAAGACCAAAGGCGTGTTGGCGCCTGAAGAGCGATCACCAGCGATGCTGGAGCGTATCATCGAGGGACTCTTTCCACGACACGAGCCAAATCCTTGGCCTCCGGTTGCTGAGTCTCACGTCCGACGTTCCAGTATCTCAGACACAGACCAGGGATGGTCGGCCAACCTGCCGGGCATCCAATCCGTGAGAGACGGCAGCCGTGCAGAGGTTGTGGAGGAGGTAAGGGTTACGAATGAGGAACTCATCGTGATCGCCAACTCCCTAAAGGTGAGCAAGGCACCGAGACCGGATGGAATCCCGAACTTGGCCATCAGGACGGCCATGAAAGTGGCCCCCGATCTATTTCGAGCAGTCATGCAGAAGTGCCTGGATGACTGCCTCTTTCCGGACAGGTGGAAGCGACAGAGATTGGTGCTGTTGCCGAAGGCTGGGAAACCGCCAGGGGACCCATCGGCATACAGACCTATCTGTCTGCTGGACACTACGGGCAAGGTGCTTGAGAGGATTATCCTCAACAGACTGGTGAAGTACACAGAGGGTGTAAACGGTCTGGCAAGTAACCAGTTCGGCTTCCGGAAAGGTAGATCCACGCTGGATGCTATTCTCTCTGTCACCAAGACGGCAGAGGTAGCACTCCAGCGTAAGAGTTGGGGCATTCGCTATTGCGCAATCGTCACGCTTGATGTGAAGAATGCATTCAATAGCGCCAGTTGGGACTCCATAGCGCTCGCGCTTAGGAGCATCCACGTACCGGTGTCGCTGTACAAGATTCTGGAAAATTATTTCCAGAATCGGGTACTAGTTTACAACACGGAGGAGGGTCAGAAGTGCGTCCCAATCACCGCAGGGGTACCGCAAGGTTCCATCCTGGGCCCGGTGTTGTGGAATGTCATGTATGACGGGGTGTTGAAACTAAAGTTCCCTGTAGGGGTTGTGATCGTCGGTTTCGCAGACGACATCACGCTAGAGGTCTACGGCGAGTCGATCGAAGAGGTCGAGTTGACGGCCGCGCACTGCATACGCAAGGTCGAAGACTGGATGCACTCTAGGAAACTGGAGTTAGCGCACCATAAAACGGAGGTTACGGTTGTGAACAACCGCAAATTAGAGCAACAGGCGGTGGTCAGAGTCGGGGACTGCACCATTACCTCAAGGCGTTCCTTGAAGCTCTTGGGGGTTATGGTTGACGATAAGCTCACATTTAAGAGTCACGTCGACTATGCCTGTAAGAGGGCTTCAACGGCCGCTGCAGGACTATCTCGAATGATGTCCAATAGCTCAGCAGTATATGGCAGCAAGCGTAAACTTCTTGCCAGCGTGGTTTCGTCCATACTTAGGTATGGTGGGCCAGCGTGGTTCAAAGCGTTAGGTACCAACAGTCATCGTCGTAAACTGGAAAGTACCTACAGGCTCATGTGCCTGAGGGTTGTGAGCGCGTACCGTACAGTGTCATACGACGCAATCTGCGTCCTGTCCGGCATGATGCCTATCAGCATAGCCATTAAGGAGGACGTAAAATGCTTCGATCAACGTGACACAAGGGGTATACGAGGCACCAGAAGGTCATTCTCGATGATCAGATGGCAGCAGGAATGGTCCAATTCCGCAAAGGGTAGATGGACGCATCGACTTATTCCGGACGTATCCGGATGGGTCGGGAGGCGCCATGGAGAAGTTAACTTCCACTTGACACAGATTCTGTCAGGTCATGGTTGCTTCAGGCAGTATCTACACAGATTCGGGCATGCGGGGTCCCCCATGTGTCCCGAGTGCGCGGATGCGGAAGAAACTGCTGAGCATGTCTTCTTCGTGTGCCCTCGTTTTGTGCATGCGCGGAGCGACATGATGGTAGTGAGCGGGCCAGACACCACTCCGGACAACCTAGTTCGGAGGATGTGTAAAGACCCAAACATTTGGAGGGCGGTTTGTACAGCCGCCTCTCAAATAGTTTTAGAATTGCAAAACAGGCGACAGGTTGACCACCATCACGCCAGTGTTAGCTAACGGCCAGTCTCCAGGTTAGTTAGCTAAGTTAGCAAAGAGATCTATAGAACCAAGAGGGTGCACAGAGCACAAAAGCCGCTCCCCGAAGCAATACCTAGCGGTGGTCCCGGGGAGTATTATGGGCTGGAGACTGGAGGGGTTTTAGTGGGTCCGGTCACTGATTCAAACCAACCCCACACTCCCTGAGGTTGGTCACCCCAGGGGTTTGGATGCAAATTTCCCCTCCACCTGAAACAAAAAAAAAAAAAAAAAAAAAAAAAAATATATATATATATATATATATATATATATATATATATATATATATATATATATATATATATATATATATATATATATATATATATATATATATATATATATATATATATATATATATATATATATATATATATATATATATATATATATATATATATATATAGGGAGTGTGGGGTTGGTTTGAATCAGTGACCGGACCCACTAAAACCCCTCCAGTCTCCAGCCCATAATACTCCCCGGGACCACCGCTAGGTATTGCTTCGGGGAGCGGCTTTTGTGCTCTGTGCACCCTCTTGGTTCTATAGATCTCTTTGCTAACTTAGCTAACTAACCTGGAGACTGGCCTTTAGCTAACACTGGCGTGTCGGTGGTCAACCTGTCGCCTGTTTTGCAATTCTAAAACTATTTGAGAGGCGGCTGTACAAACCGCCCTCCAAATGTTTGGGTCTTTACACATCCTCCGAACTAGGTTGTCCGGAGTGGTGTCTAGCCCGCTCACTACCATCATGTCGCTCCGCGCATGCACAAAACGAGGGCACACGAAGAAGACATGCTCAGCAGTTTCTTCCGCATCCGCGCACTCGGGACACATGGGGGACCCCGCATGCCCGAATCTGTGTAGATACTGCCTGAAGCAACCATGACCTGACAGAATCTGTGTCAAGTGGAAGTTAACTTCTCCATGGCGCTTCCCGACCCATCCGGATACGTCCGGAATAAGTCGATGCGTCCATCTACCCTTTGCGGAATTGGACCATTCCTGCTGCCATCTGATCATCGAGAATGACCTTCTGGTGCCTCGTATACCCCTTGTGTCACGTTGATCGAAGCATTCTACATCCTCCTTAATGGCTATGCTGATAGGCATCATGCCGGACAGGACGCAGATTGCGTCGTATGACACTGTACGGTACGCGCTCACAACCCTCAGGCACATGAGCCTGTAGGTACTTTCCAGTTTTCGACGATGACTGTTGGTACCTAACGCTTTGGACCACGCTGGCCCACCATACCTGAGTATGGACGAAACCACGCTGGCAAGAAGTTTACGCTTGCTGCCATATACCGCTGAGCTATTGGACATCATTCGAGATAGTCCTGCAGCGGCCGTTGAAGCCCTCTTACAGGCATAGTCGACGTGACTCTTAAATGTGAGCTTATCGTCAACCATAACCCCCAAGAGCTTCAAGGAACGCCTTGAGGTAATGGTGCAGTCACCGACTCTGACCACCGCCTGTTGCTCTAATTTGCGGTTGTTCACAACCGTAACCTCCGTTTTATGGTGCGCTAACTCCAGTTTCCTAGAGTGCATCCAGTCTTCGACCTTGCGTATGCAGTGCGCGGCCGTCAACTCGACCTCTTCGATCGACTCGCCGTAGACCTCTAGCGTGATGTCGTCTGCGAAACCGACGATCACAACCCCTACAGGGAACTTTAGTTTCAACACCCCGTCATACATGACATTCCACAACACCGGGCCCAGGATGGAACCTTGCGGTACCCCTGCGGTGATTGGGACGCACTTCTGACCCTCCTCCGTGTTGTAAACTAGTACCCGATTCTGGAAATAATTTTCCAAAATCTTGTACAACGACACCGGTACGTGGATGCTCCTAAGCGCGAGCGCTATGGAGTCCCAACTGGCGCTATTGAATGCATTCTTCACGTCAAGCGTGACGATTGCACAATAGCGAATGCCCCAACTCTTACGCTGGAGTGCTACCTCTGCCGTCTTGGTGACAGAGAGAATAGCATCCAGCGTGGATCTACCTTTCCGGAAGCCGAACTGGTTACTTGCCAGACCGTTTACACCCTCTGTGTACTTCACCAGTCTGTTGAGGATAATCCTCTCAAGCACCTTGCCCGTAGTGTCCAGCAGACAGATAGGTCTGTATGCCGATGGGTCCCCTGGCGGTTTCCCAGCCTTCGGCAACAGCACCAATCTCTGTCGCTTCCACCTGTCCGGAAAGAGGCAGTCATCCAGGCACTTCTGCATGACTGCTCGAAATAGATCGGGGGCCACTTTCATGGCCGTCCTGATGGCCAAGTTCGGGATTCCATCCGGTCTCGGTGCCTTGCTCACCTTTAGGGAGTTGGCGATCACGATGAGTTCCTCATTCGTAACCCTTACCTCCTCCACAACCTCTGCACGGCTGCCGTCTCTCACGGATTGGATGCCCGGCAGGTTGGCCGACCATCCCTGGTCTGTGTCTGAGATACTGGAACGTCGGACGTGAGACTCAGCAACCGGAGGCCAAGGATTTGGCTCGTGTCGTGGAAAGAGTCCCTCGATGATACGCTCCAGCATCGCTGGTGATCGCTCTTCAGGCGCCAACACGCCTTTGGTCTTCGCCATTACGACTCTGTAGGCGTTGCCCCACGGATTCGTATTGGCACTCGCGCATAGCCTATCGAAGCAGGCCCTTTTGCTCGCCTTTATCGCACTTTTAAGCGCCGATCTTGCAGATCCGAATACTACACGGCGCTGTACCCTCTGTGCATCGGTACGTGCACGTTGCAACATCCGTCTTGCACGGAGGCACGCGCTACGGAGGTCCGCTATCGCGTCGGTCCACCAGTATACCGGTGACTTACCATTCCTAGGTTGGCGGGTCCTAGGCATGGTGGCGTCGCACGCCCGCGATAATGTGGCAACTAATTGGTCAGCACTCGGGCGGAGCCAACTGCCCCCCTCGCGCTCTCTTCTCATTGCTTCTGCAAATACCTCGGCATCGAAATGCGATGTCTTCCACCCGCGGACGGTCGGAGTATTGGCTCTACCCGTCGCCTGCCGCCTCACGTTCTGGACTACGCTATAGCAGACCGACTGGTGGTCACTATAGGTGTAGCCATCGTCTACCCTCCAGTTCACGATCAGTCCTGGGCTGGAGAACGTCACGTCGATGATCGACTCCGCACCATTTCTGCTGAATGAACACTTGGTTCCAACGTTGGCCAGATCTAGGTTGAGCTTTGCCAAAGCTTCCAACAAGATCTGACCCCTCCGGTTCGTGCGGCGGCTTCCCCACTCAACAGCCCAAGCGTTGAAGTCGCCCGCCACTACTAAGGGTGTTAGTCCCGTCAGCTCCATAGATAACAAATCGACCATCTGGGTGAACCTTTCGATAGACCAACGCGGCGGAGCATAACAACTGCAGTAGAACACTCCGTCCACCTTGGCAACCGCGTATCCTTCATTTGAGGTTGACACAACCTCCTGAACCGGGAACTTGCTGGTCGTGCGTATGGCCGCCGTACTGGACTTATCTGCAACCCAATTACCGTTTCCGGGAGGAATGCAGTAGGGGTCCGATACGATTGCGATGTCCGACCGCGACTCAGACGCTGCTTGGTATAGCAGCTGCTGTGCCGCATAGCAATGGTTCAGGTTCAATTGTGTCACCCTCACGCCCGTGGTTTCGTGGCCGCCTTACCGGCTGGGCACCGTGGGCCTCCCATAAAGTGCTTGGCGTCCCGTTTTCCAGTACATACCAAGCACCTGGGAGGCTCCCCGCAGTCTTTAGCTTTATGGCCAGCACCACCACAACGCCTACATAACTGGCTCCTATCGGGCCCCTTGCAGGTCCAGGACTTGTGTCCTCCCTCGAAACACCTGAAGCAAACGTCCGGCTGCTGGAGTATGCCCAGGGGACATACTGACCAGCCAACCTTAAGTTTGGCTGTCTTCAGGGCCAGAGTTGCATCGGCCGATGCAAGCCGGAAAGTGGCCACCTGGGTCCCCGCGGGACCCTTTCGGAGGCGAATTACCCCAGTGGCTACTTCCACTCCGCACTTCTCCTTGAGGGCCTGTGCAATATCGCACCTCTCGGTGATTCCATCCAGGTTTTTGAGCTGGAGAGTCACCTCTGAGGTGAGTGCCCGAATTTGCACATCTTTCCCGAGGACCTGCTCGGCTACCGTCTTGTAGGCAGCGCCCTTGTTTTTAGCATCCTTACGGAGCTCAAGGATCATCTCGCCGGTGCGAGAACGACGGATGGTCCGCACATCCGCTCCCAGATCCTTGAGCTGGGTTTCGCCTCTCATTTTCTTCAAGACTTCGGAGTACCTGGACCCCTCCGTCTTGAGTATGAGGGCGTCGCCCTTGCTTCGCGCCTTCTTTCCCATTTTTGGGCGATTTGTCGCCTTCTCGTCGTTGCGCTTGCTGTCTTTTTGGCGCTTCCTTCCTCCCACGGTAACCCAAGGGTTTCCCGTAGCTGCCACTTCGGCAGACTTTTCGGCGGACTTGGAGGCCGTTGGTGTGCTATCTCGCGGGCTTAGCACAACCAACCGTTTCTTGCTGTTCTCGGGGGCTTCCCCCGGAGACTGCCTTGCTCTTTTTGCGGCTGACCCGGAGGCGCAAACCGCTGCAAACATGCAGGTGTCCGTTTGGACCGACTTCGTCGCCCTTCCGGTCACCTCCGTTGCATTCTTCTCTGCAGCCACCGCTCTTGCCTTGAGCTCGGCGTGCTCCTTCTTCGCAGCATCGACGGAGGACCGAAGCATGTAGAGAGCCTGCTTCAGGTACTTCGTCGTGTTGGTGCGACTTTTCGCAAACTCGATTATGGCATCGAGCTGCTCCGACAGCGCTACTACCTTCGGTAGCGTGTCTCGCTGTCTTCCGACCGCCTTTATCAACAGTGGACCTGCCACTGCGATGTCTTGCGTCGATCCGGTAGGCGTACTGCCTTTGCCGTCTTCGCAGGCGTCCTTTACTGCATCCATCTCCGCCTTTCTCGGCGGAGACCTCTGGATGCCTCCTCGTGCAAACGGGTTTTTCAACCCATCTGCGCCCAATTGTTGATCTTCATTATGTTCATTATTCATTTTTGTTAAGTGGGTCCCCCTTCCAGCCGCTATCCTTATCCATACTGGAGTGGTCGCCTATCTGGTCCCATGGTAGTCTATGCCGAAGCAGTGAGGCCATGGCTAGGGGCGGCTGCCATAGCGCCTTATGAGCAACTATGACACCCCCGACCGGCGCAAGTCAGGAAAGGACATCTGATCCCACTCCTGCCCGGTTCCCACCGGGCAATGAATTTGGAACGTACTGGAAGGCCTGCCAGGTTTTACGGGACGGAGACCCCTGCACCGGTTGTTGTCTCGCCGTTTCAAGCCGTTGTCACACGACCTTACTAAGAGAGCTCGGCGCAGGTGCCAGCCCAGAATCGTGGTACGAAAACGAAATCCGACTCTTATCATATGGCGTTGCGACCAGTTACCGTAATTGGGAACTTACTGGCATCAATCCCAATGGGCGAATTAGTGCATTTGGGTGGTGGGAGCGGCACTATTCGCTCCGTCAGAGCTGCTTCCGAATAATGTGGCTTTTGTGAGAATTCGGCGGCCCAATGCCTGAGTCTCACCACAACCTAGGCTAGCTCTCGCTGATGGTCCGGGACTGCGTTCTTGCAGTTAGCACTTCCGTGGCCTACGGTAATCGCCAAATACCGACCCGTGGTGGCATACAGCTCTGCCAATATATATATATATATATATATATATATATATATATATATATATATATATATATATATATATATATATATATATATATATATATATATATATATATATATATATATATATATATATATATATATATATATATATATATATATATATATATATATATATATATATATATATATATATATATATATATATATATATATATATATATATATATATATATATATATATATATATATATATATATATATATATGTATACCGCGAAATTTTCGAAATATGCTTCAAAACATTTATTTACCCTGTAGTGCTATTTGTTTATTTGCTATTTACCCTGTAGTGCTTTTTATTTATTTGCTATTCACCCTGCAGTGCTATTTATTTATTTGCTATTTACCCTGTAATGCTATTTATTTATTTGCTATTTACCCTGTAGATCGAGTTGAATATTAAGGAAAAATAAAAACATGTTAGGCCAAATCAGTAAACCTTTAGTACCTAATTAAATTAAGTAAACTTTTCGGGCGGTCTAAATAAGTGATTTGAAAATAAAAAACCACTTCTCTAAAAAATCCGCGTGAATTCCGAAAACTGCCTAAATTTTAAAATCCGCGTTAAAGAAAAAAATCGTGTAATAAGACCGTGAATATTCTTTACACTACACTACTTATTCCTTTGTATTTTTTAATTGTTCCTGCGGCCTTGTTTCACTGCCGACTACCGACTGGCAATGAATATCCATCGTGCGAGGGATAGATCTAAAACCTAAGAGTATTAAAAACGATTTCACTTAGCTGCTCAGTTTGATTTGTTTAGGGTGAAGTCCCGGTTAGTAAAAGTTGGCACTCGAGAACTATCTTGCGACTATTTGCATGTTGCATCACCAGCAGCGATTGGTAATGGGCGCAAGCGAAATGAAGAATGCACTATGCTTAGGATGGGAATACCATCAGTAACTACTTATAGTTATCAGTGAGGAAAAATATCATTAACTATTAGTAAACTTTTTCTTTTGCTGATATTGTTTGCACTTTTTTTGTAGGAGAGATACTCTAGTCATATAATTTTCACATAGGCGCAACTAAGAAAAATCTTAGGGCTCTATTGTTCTTAATTTTTTATTGGAAAAAATATCCAAAGCGGATAACCCTTATTATTTTTTAATTGTGTCATATAGTATCGTAACAAAAAAAAACAAATACAAGTAAAAAGATCACTTTAAGCGAGATTGACTCTCCGAACTAATGAGTTGAAAATCTTAACCACAGCCTCAACGCAAACCTGTTTCAGTAAAGCAAAACAAAATGTTTTTAGTCTATTGCTGTATTGCTCATTTTATTAACATTAAATCATCGCCAAAAATTGTTTTATTTCGCTTTCGGAAACAAGAGCTTTCAAATGTCGCAAAGAGCGCTCCCATTTAACACAAGGAATTTTTCAGCTCCCCAGAATTTTCCACAGAATGGTTGTATTTAATATACCGTATTGCATAAAGTTTTGAGCAAATAAGCTATGATGTAACTTCCTGCACTAAAAATCAATGACAAATGAATTTTCTCATCGATCTTAAGGAGATCGCTACCCCGCCTTCCATTTTGTATGGAAAAGGCGTCGTTACGTCGTGTGTGTATTTGGGCCTTTAAATATTTAGCATGTTGGTTATTTTATTTTCGTTGCAATTAAGTGCTAGTTATATAGATTTAAAAATGATTTGTATATGAAAATAACGAGAATTCAGAAAACGGCTTTGATTCAAATTCCGAGCACTAATCACTAACAAATAGAAAGGCAAACGGTCTCAACACTGACTGTTACTTTTTTCAACGTCGAAATCAAACCAAAACAATTCTGGAACTTCGTTAACGTACAGCGGAATGTAGCGGGACTGCCGTCAGTGATGGAATTAGCTACCGAAAAAGCAGATAATCCGGCTGATTTTTGCAGACTATTTGCTGCAAAATTCTCGAGTGTTTTTTTGCGATGAATCTCTTACCACTAGTCAGATATTCGCAGCCGCCAACAAAGTCGCCGTTTCTAGCAGCTCCATCGCCTCGATTAATATTGACGATCGCACCATTTCTGCCGCTGTCACTAAGTTGAAGCATTCAAACTCACCTGGCCCTGACGGGATCCCCGCCACATTACTAAAAAAATGCATTTCCTGACTGTTAACTCCCCTTACGCATCTGTTTCGCCTATCTGTAGCCTTAGGAAGATTCCCCTCTGCTTGGAAACAGGCGTTTATGTTTCCGGTCCATAAGAAAGGCAATCGAAGCAACATAGACAACTACAGAGGAATATCTGCATTGTGTGCTACATCCAAATTGTTCGAGTTAGTGGTCATGGGGCCAATATATTCTCATTGCCAGAACGTCATCGCGGAAGAGCAACATGGATTCCTTCCCAAACGTTCCTATGCGACGAACTTAATCTGTTTTACCTCTTCTGGTTTGTCGTTTATAAGTTCACATTCCGAAGTTTCAAACCACGAGAAAAATTGCTCATAACTCAAAGTGACCAGACGTCCCTCGTTTCGCGGAACAGTCCCGCGTTTGAACAAATTGTCCCGCTTAGAAATACGTCCTGCGAAATGTCCTATGTTCATCAAAGGGTCCCGCACGCTTTTGAAATGTCCCGCGGTTTCAACAAAATATAACTAACCGATGTCACATTTTTGCCTTTCTCCTAGAAAAACCGAAGGTATAAAAGTGGTCCCAATGGCCGAATGTCATATACCACTCGACTTCTTTCGACGAACTGAGCATTTTCTGTGTGTATGTATGTATGTGTGTATGTATGTATGTGTGTATGTGTGTGTGTGTATGTGCAACTTTTTTTTCTCACTCACTTTTCTCAGAGATGGCTAGACCGATTTCCATGAAAATAATTGCAAATGAAAGGTCTAGTTGCGCCATAGGTTGCTATTGAATTTCATTGTAATCGGATTTTTAGTTTAGAGGTTATGTATCAAAATGTAAAAATCACGAAACATCAATATCTCAGAAACTACACAACCGATTTCATTAAAACTGGTTTCAAAAGATTGGGCTGTCCTCAGAACCCTTAACTTTTGAATTTCGTTATGATTGAACATATGGTTCAAAAGTTATGTAAAGAAAAGTTATCCTGAGGTTGTTTAAACTCACTCATTTTTCTCAGTGATGGCTGAACCGATTTTCACAAAATTAATGTCAAATGAAAGGTCTAGTTGCCCCATAGGTTGCTATTGAATTTCATTGCAATCCGATTGTAACTGTGTCCGTTGTTCATAAAAATGTGAAATCACATAATGAAAGTAAACATATTGACTTTCTCCTAACGATCACTGGCTAATTAAAAGGTAGAAAAGTGATCCAAATGGCCGAATGTCATATACTACTTAGCTCAGTTCGGCGAATCGAGCATTTTCTGCATATATGCATGTATAGGTGTATATGTTTGTGTGTGGGTGTGTACGTGTGTATGTGCACCTTTCTTTCGCACTCACTTTTCTCAGAGATGGTCTGACCGATTCTTTCTATCTTGGTGTCAAATGAAGGGTCTATTTGCCGCTTAGGTTGCTATTGAATTTCATTGTAATCAAACTTTTAGTTTTGGCGCTGCGTCAGAATGTGAAAAACGCTCTTATATCTCAGAAGCTATGAACATAGTTGAATTCAAATAAATTGGCTTTCAAACCCTTAAACAATGAATTTCATAATGTTTAAACATGTGGTTTGAAGGTTATAGAAAGAAACGAAACCCGCAGACTGTTTAAAACTATAGCTACGATCAAAATATGTGGCCTCAACATCATTTAAATTTAATATTGTACTATTTCAATGTTTGCGGCCTTGCTCGGGATTGAAGTTGAAATTAAAAGTCATTTCTATCATTTCACTTTTTGCCTTGCTTCTAGAAAGATATAGCAATCACTGCAAAAACTAAAGGTATGAAAGTGCTCAAAAGGGCCGAATGTCGTATACCACTCGACTCAGTTCGACGAGCTGAGCATTTTCTGCATGTGTGTGTGTGTGTTTGTAACGCTCCCAATCTCACTCGATTTTCTCAGAGATGGCTGAATCGATTTTAATGAAATCAATTGCAAATGAAAGGTCTAGTTGCCCTATAAGACCCTATGCAATTTTATTGTAATCTGATTTCTAGTTTAGAGGTTATGTATCAAAATGTAAAAATCACGAAACATCAATATCTCAGAAACTACACAACCGATTTGAACAAAATGTTTCACTCATGTTTCTCAGAGATGGCTGGACCGATTTTCATAAAATCAGTGTCATATGGAAAGTCTTGTTGCCCCATAATATCCTAATGATTTTTTTTGCGAACGGATTATTACTTTTCCTGTTATGTTTGAAAATGTGAAATCCAGCTATGAAAAGAAACATATTCTGATGACTACTTGGGCTCACTCACTTTTCTCAGAGATGGTTGACCCGATTTCCACAGAATTAATATCAAATGAAAGGTCTAGCTGCCTCATAACACCCTGTTGAATTTTGCTGTAATCGGAATGTAACTTCGTCTGTAATGTATCGAAATGTGAAAATCACTAAACTTAATTATATAAGAAACTACACAACAGATTTGAACAATATTGATAGCGAATGAACGGGATAGTTAAGGGTTAACTGATGAATTATGATTGAACACTTGGTTTCAAAGTTTGGCTCCCCCATACGTTCCCTTTTCATTTGATTGTTATCAAACTTAAGCAACCGTTATGTTTTAATTTGTAAAACAACGGAAGACTATTATCTCAAGTATAACACGACTTATTTGAACATAAATAGTGTCATACAAACGAGTCATCTCTCAAACTTACAAATAACAAACTTCATGAAAATGTGATCTACTGTTCAAAAGTTTTGTAAAGAAAAGAAATTCAAAGACTATTCAACACTAAAGCTGCTTTGATCAATATATATGGCCTCAACACAGACAGACGTCCAAGCAAGAACAACATTGATCAAAATTTCCGTGTAAATTTTCAAAGTAAATTGCGTTATAAATCACTGGTGCACTAGCGCTGCCTGGTGACCTTATCGCTACAATACATTTTTTTTTCACTGGTGTACGAGGCTGGCGGTACTGGTAGCGCTATCTGGTTACGGATTGCTACTACAAAAAACTTTACACAAGTTTGGAACTCGTCTGTCTGCGGCCTCAACATGATTTAAATGTGGTATCGTACTATTTGAACGTTCCCGGTATCGCTCGTGATAAAATTGTTCGAAATTAAGAGTCATTTCTTATATTTCGCTATTTCTGAATCAATAACATTACGTCAAATTTCATATTTTATACTTTAATTACAACATCAATATTTTAGAACCCAAAGAGTGAATATACCTTTTTGGATTTAAGCAATCATGTAAATCTATTTTTACAAATAATAAGTTTGAATGAGAAAGGCTGAGTCTGACCGCTAGGTGGATTAATTTAGGTTTTCACTGAGGTATCGTTCCTCTCTAACAAGTATCATTCTACTCATTATTGTGTCTCTTTACGTCTATAACCGCCAAATAAAAGGTGTGTATGGTACGGTAACCAGCGGTATTCGGTAGCTTCGAATGTTTTTATTGTACAGTCAGGTGTTTTACGCGATTGCTTTCTTCAAAAACTCAAAAATGGTACAAGATATCGACTTCGTTCTAATCACATTTTCCGTAATCATATATCAGTTTTCCAAAATAAATCACAATTTTTGGTTTAAATACTGAAAATTTATAATATTGCATGTTGGTGTTTAGACTGTCCACCACGATATTCAATCAAAGTTCGCACGTTTTGGGACGGTTTTCTACGTTATTCTTTTAACTCAATTAAGTCTTTTTTACGCGGTTCGCGGGTTGGAACGTATCTCCGCGTAAAGAAACCAAAATGTGTTTACTATAGGCTTTAAATTTCAAATACAGTATTGATGCGCTTGAAATGGAACACCAACATTACAATGTTACTATTAATTTAGATAAATGTTACGTTACATTTTGATAACCTTGCAATGTGCATAATTAATAACAATCGCAACGTAACAATTACATTACCATAAGGATATTTCGTTACATTACAAGTAAAGCATTTTTGTTACGTTGCATGTACATTAAATACTGTTACATAACAATGTTACCATTTTCTCAGTAACAGTTATGTTGTAATTAGATAACTTTGTAACGTAACAATGTTACTTCTGTGTTACAGAACAGCAACATTGTGTTACATTCAATGTTGACCAGGAAGAGTATCTATTTTCAATGCAAGCTAAATAACTTTTGTTATTCTTGTTTTTACAAAATCAAATATGAATACCGTTTCGTGAACCTCTTACTGTAAATAGCTTTAAAAAGTAATTGTTTTCGTTGGTTTAACCAAAACAGGTCAAAGTGGTCCAAATCTTACAAAACTTGAGCAATAAATATAGTGATGAGACTATTTACATATTAAAAAGTTAGCGATTAGCGAAAGTCCGCTAATGTGGGTTTAGCGTTTAGCGTTTAGCGATTATCGAGCTAAATTTTCCGGTTAGCGACTTAGCGATTAGCGTCGCTAAATTTTCGGTTAGCGGTGCCCACCACTGGTAAAATCGGATGATATTTTTTATGTTGATTAGTAAGCAAACGAACTAGGATTTCGTAGTGTTTTTCAAAATGGTTCCGGAAGTAGAAGCAGCATAAGATTTTTCGTCGGATAATTCTATATATTTCAGGTAAGTAAAAACACATTCTTGAGTATTTTACAATTTCTCACAGTTGCATGAATCATTTATGAGACAAATCGCGCGAAATGATCGATGGTCGAATATGATTTGATGATTTGAATGAAACTTTGCACACGTATTTTTCAAAATATTTGTATTCTGATGATTTTAAAAGATGCAGAAAGTCATTTTGAATCAAAAAGCTCTTGGTAGTAAACATTTTAAAGGCATCGGTTTTCGAGTTATTTTATATTTAAGCTCGAAAAATTATTATTTTATATTTAAGCTCGAAAAATTATTAACAAAAACCATACGTTTATTGGAATGCTTGATCAAAAATATACAATTCATTCTTTGACAACAAAACGATTGGATAAATAACTCAAGCGCTAAACCTTAGCCTACCTACACGTTCCCCCTTGCCGAATGTTTTATAAAAAAACATGTTTGTCGTGCAACACTACCTACTTGTTTACTAATAATAACTGTTTGTAAAGTACGCAACCAATAACTACTGGGTTACCTATAATATCTGTTTTCGTATATAAATACGATTGCACTACTCCAGATGTGTTGGTAACAGTTTGCGTTTTGTGAAGATGAATAAAGTGAAAATGGAATACACCAAGCCCAAATGCTGTAAACCCTTTCCTGATCATCAGTGCTCATCAAGCTTACGCAAATTAAAAAAAAACGTTATTGCAAAATTAAAAATATTGAACAGTCAAGCTCATTTTAATACGTCTTTATCAATTTGTGATTTATGTAGTTATTGGAATGATAGTCAAGCCACCATTCATCCCTTCGTTGAATCTAGAACACTTAAAAATATCAGCTTCATCATAATATCGGAAATACTCCATCATGATACTGTTGCGGTTCAGGTGTTCATTGCCAAATTAATGAGTTTTTTTAAAACAACAATAGAGTTGAAAAAAGCGATATTAATGTCTGATGGAGCTGCCTCACAATATAAAAATAGAAAAAACTTTGCAAGTCTTTGCAAGTTCGAAACAAAATATAATGTCGATGCAGATGGCATTTTTTTGCGACTTCTCATGTTAAAGGCCCATGCGATGCAATTGGTTGCATATTAAAACGAATGGCAGGGAATGCAAGTTTAGCTAAAGAACATGAACATCCCATTACAAGCGCAAAAGAATTGTATGATTGGTCTAACCAGCAAAATAATAAAAATTCATCAAAAATGTCATTTAGTTGGGTATCATATGAAGAATATGAACAAGGAGTAATAGAATGGAGCAATATTTTCAAAAAATCGATAATAATAGCTGCCACACAAAAGTATTACTCTTTTGTTCCGATTTCAGAAAATAAGATACAAACGAAGCTGTTTTCAAAAGACGACGAATCATTTACTTATGATGTATATAAAATTTAAGGTGAAACTAGTTCTGTAAAGTATCTATGTCATAAAAAAATATGTTCCTAAGATAATATAACTCAAAAATAAATATTTGATTCTTATATATATTTATATCACTTAGAACATTTAACTCTTTTCTTGAGAACCGTTCTCCCAATCGTTTTGATGTCAAAGAATGAATTGTATATTTTTGATCAAGCATTCCAATGAACGTATGGTTTCTGCTGGAGAACGATGGACAAATTAAGAAAAACATGTATTTTCCTGAATAATTATAATTTTTCGAGCTTAAATTAGAAATAACTCGAAAACCAATGCCTTTAGAATGTTAACTACCAAGAGCTTTTTGATTCAAAATGACTTTCTGCATCTTTTAAAATCATCAGAATACAAATATTTTGAAAAATGTTTGAATTAGAATTTACATAAAAAAATTAATCTACCATAAAAAAAATATTTTTCATTTCTCCATCCTGGACATTTTTTAAAAGTTGCATATTAACGTCAAGTTTCTTTAAAAAAAAATCAACTCTTTTTTTTAAATTGAACTTTAATGTTTATTTTAAATTTTTTTTTGGTCAAAAAAATTTTTTTTTGTACAGTGCATATTTTTTTATGGTGCATTTTTAATTCCCTACAACTCATTCTCAGACAGTTTTTCTATACAACCAACGGTTTCTGGGCTACAATGCTTCGAATAAAACTTATACCAAAAGGCATACGCCCTTTTAGAATGTAACTCATGGGTGTAAAAAATCTCTCCACCTGTGAAAAAAGCTCAGTTTGCTAAGCCAAATACGTGTGCAAAGTTTCATTCAAATAAAAAATGGTCGATTAAATTTTCGCGTATTCCCAGGCGATTTGAAATGATTTTGCTCTTATGTGACTTCTTTAATCATTAACAGTTGATAGCAACTGTTTTTAACTTTCAGACAAATTTCCTGTTGCACTTCTACATTTCGAAAAAGATTTATTTTGTCTTTCATCTCAGGTAACAGAATTTATTTTGTAATAATAATTAGTAACATTGTGATCTATTAATCCAAAACATGAATATTGGGAAACCTTTAATGATTCTTTCACCGAATAAATTGTTTTGTTTTGTTCAAATGCTTGGAACAGAAACCGTTCATCGACAGGGCACTGAAAAGTTACCGAGATCGGAGCCGATTCAAAGCCCTTATTCAACTCTCCGGCTGTACGAGCAACAGCTAAAGCCCAACCGGCTGGTTCGATAACTTTAATAGGAGGATTACCCGGTCCAGAGGTGCTACTGAAGGTATGGATCGGCTGTGATGTAAGTTAAAATATCAGGTCAAATTAAAACTTAACTTCCAAATTACTTGTTTGTTTTTCAACTCTATACATGGATTAATCAGCCTATTTAGTATGCTTGAATAAAAATAATTTCTCTACTAATCTGCATATTTAGTCTGAATTAATTGAATTTAGAATATTTTTTTTTTTTTTTTTTAAGGGGGGATTTGTTAGTAGCTTAAGTATTTATGATAAATATTAGTAAATAATGAGTATGTGTGTCCAATCACAAATGGTGACTTCTCAACACTGTTAGAAATTTGTAATTTTAATTGTTAGGATTTGTTTGCTTTCGCAATTAGGACTTATCATTCGTAGGGATTTAAACCTACTTGTCAGAAAAGGGGAAGTAAACTTACAACTAACTTAATTGCTAACTTATTGGCTATAAAGAGAGCTTATCGTAGCAATTGAGGATTGCAACGATTTTTGTCGAAAATTGTTAATAATTTTATTTGACATAGCTTCTAATGGTTCAACACCAGTAAGTCTATGTAATTCGAGTGTACCAAACCAAGGAGGACGCTTCAAAATCATTTTCAGAATTTTATTCTGAATCCTTTGGAGCGTTTTCTTCCTTGTTGAACAGCAACTTGACCAGATCGGTACAGCATAAAGCATTGCTGGTCTAAAAATTTGTTTGTAAATCAAAAGTTTGTTCTTTAAACAAAGTTTAGAATTCCTGTTAATGAGAGGATATAAACATCTCGTATATTTGATGCACTTGGCTTGTATACTCTCAATGTGCTCTTTGAAAATAAGTTTTTTATCATAAATTAGTCCCAAGTACTTAACCTTGTCGGACCAACTTAAAATAACCCCATTCATCTTGACAACGTGATTATTGTTTGGCTTGAGGAAAGAAGCCCTAGGCTTATGCGGAAAAATTATCATTTGAGTTTTAGAAGCATTGGGAGAGATTTTCCACTTTTGCAAGTAGGAAGAAAAAATATCTAAACTTTTCTGCAATCGACTGCATATGACACGAAGTCTTTTTCCTTTTACGGAAATGCTTGTGTCATCGCAGAAAAATGACTTTGTGCATCCTGGAGGCAAATCAGGAAGATCTGAAGTGAATATGTTGTACAGGACTGGACCCAAGACTGAACCTTGAGGCACACCTGCTCTGACAGGAAATCTATCAGATTTTGAATTCTGATAGACAACCTGCAGAGTTCGATCAGTAAGATAATTTTTTAAAATTTTGATTAGGAAAATTGGAAAATTAAAAGTTTGCAATTTCGCAATCAAACCTTTATGCCAAACACTGTCGAATGCTTTTTCTATGTCTAAAAGAGCAGCTCCAGTGGAATAACCTTCAGATTTGTTAGCTCGTATCATATTAGTAACTCTGAGCAATTGATGAGTTGTGGAATGCCCATGGCGAAATCCAAACTGTTCATTTGCAAAAATTGAATTTTCGTTGATGTGTGACATCATTCTGTTAAGAATAACTCTCTCAAACAGTTTACTTATTGAAGAAAGCAAACTGATTGGTCGATAACTTGAAACTTCAGCTGGGTTCTTATCCGGTTTTAAAATGGGAGTAATTTTTGCATTTTTCCATAATTTGGGAAAATATGCAATTTTGAAGCAGCAATTGAAAATTTTCACCAAAAAATCCATTGTGCTCTCAGGGAGATGTTTGATTAGTATATTAAAGATTCCATCGTCACCAGGTGCTTTCATATTTTTGAAATTTTTAATAATTGATTTAATCTCATTCAAGTTAGTTTCAATTATTTCTGCAGGTAAAAAATTCTGGGAAGAAATTAAATCAAATTGACGTGTGACTTCATTTTCAATTGGACTCACAAAATTCAAATTTGAGTTATGAACACTCTCAAACTGCTGAGCAAGTCTTTGAGCCTTTTGTTCATTGGATACAAGAAAACGTTCACCATCTTTTAAAACTGGAACAGGCTTTGAAGGTTTCTTAAGAATCTTCGACAGCTTCCAAAATGGTTTTGAATATGGTTTCAATTTTTCAACTTTAGTCTCAAAACTTTGATTTCTCAGAAGAGTAAATCTATGTTTAATCTCTTTCTGTAAATCTTTATAAATAGTTTTAAAAACAGGGTCACGAGAACGTTGATATTGACGTCTGCGGACATTTTTCAAACGAATTAGAAGTTGAAGATTTTCGTCAATTATTGGTGAATCAAATTTCACTTGAGCCTTTGGAACAGAATAATTCCTGGCATCAACAATTGCACATTTTAATGCTTCCAAAGCGGAATCAATATTCACTTCGTTTTGCAAATCAAGCTCATTATTGAAATTTCTCTCAATATAATTTTTGTATCTTTCCCAATTAGCTTTGTTATAATTAAAAACAGAGCTCATAGGGTTTAAAACTGATTCATGTGATAAAGAAAAAGTTATTGGAAGATGGTCAGAATCAAAGTCAGCATGTGTGATCAAATCACTACATACATGACTTTGATCTGTCAGCACCAAATCAATTGTTGAAGGGTTTCTTACAGAAGAAAAGCATGTAGGACTATTCGGAGACAAAATAGAATAGTATCCTGAAGAACAATCATTGAATAAAATTTTGCCATTGGAATTACTTTGAGAATTATTCCATGAACGATGTTTAGCGTTAAAATCGCCGATTATGAAAAATTTCGAACGATTTCTGGTGAGTTTTTGTAAATCACCTTTAAAATAATTTTTGAGCTCGCGTGTGCATTGAAATGGTAAATATGCTGCGGCAATAAATAAAATCCCAAGTTCAGTTTGAACTTCAATTCCCAAAGTTTCAATAACTTTCGTCTCAAGATGGGGAAGAGCACGATGTTTGATTCGGCGATGAATAACAATTGCAACTCCACCGCCGGAACCCTGAATCCTATCATATCTATGAACCACGTAATTGGGATCATATTTTAATTTTATGTTAGGTTTCAAAAATGTTTCAGTAATAATTGCAATATGCACATTATTTACCGTTAAAAAATTAAAAAGCTCATTCTCATTGGCCTTCAATGAGCGAGCATTCCAATTTAATATTTTAATTGTTTTATTTAAAATCATTGCTAAATTTTAAATTAGAAACAATTTTAATAGTAAAATTTGTGCCTATTTGAATGGCTTCAAACATTGATTTTGCCTGCAACATGGCGTTCATAAGATCGAACATTGCCTGTTGCAAAAAAGAAAGTTTACCTGCCGTAATAGGCCCCAGGCAGTTGACATTAGAAAAAATATTTTCGGCAGCAATATTAGTTGGAGTAATAGGTGTACAATTATTTTCTAGCGTGTTTTGCTAACCCATATTAACAGTCATTTTCGAACTACCAGCACTAGGCGGTATAATGTTCGAACTACCTGTAACCTGTGCATAAGTTAAACGGGTATGCAAAGGAGTAGGTAAACTATGCGTCAATGGTACGCTTGGAGAATTTTGTTTTGAAGTTGGTTTTAATTGAGAAATTGAATTTTGTTTACCTTGCCTTGCCTTAACAATTGCTAAGCGGACTGGGCATTGATAAAAATTTGACATATGGTTGCCGTTACAATTCGCACAGCGAAAATTTTTACTCTCTTTCACAGGACATGTGTCCTTTTTGTGAGAAGAGTCTCCACAATTAAGACATTTTTGGTCCATGTTACAGAATTTGGAACCATGGCCATAACGTTGGCAAGTACGGCATTGGGTGATATGCTTTTCACCTCCGCCATACTTCCTATAAGTTTCCCACTTTACACGCACATTATACAAAGCATGTGCTTTTTCAAAATATTTTAAGTTGTTAACCTCATTGCGGTTAAAATGAATTAAATAATTAACAAGGGAAATTCCAGTTCTCTGACTGTTTTCGCCTCGTGATTTTTGTTTCATTAGAATTACTTGGGTAGGGGCTATGCCAAGTAATTCTGTTAAAGTAAGTTTTATCTCATCAACGGTTTGATCGTTGGTGAGACCTTTCAAGACAACCTTGAACGGCTTGGCGTTCTTGGTGTCATATGTAAAAAATTTGTACATCTTGTCAGTTAAATACTGAACAAGACGATCACGACTCTTTACTGAGTCGGCTAATAAGCGGCATTCACCTCTACGGCCAATTTGATAGGTAACTTTAACGTCAGAAACAAACGTTGAAAGTTCCTTTTTGAATATATTAAATTCAGAAGAAATAGTTACCACAATAGGTGGAACTTTCTCCTTTTTTAAAGATTTTATATTTTGTATAGTTTCATTATTGGTAACTTCCATTTCACCAGCTTCTTGCTCAGGCAAAATATCAAAAGGATTGTCACTACAGACACTCGATGTGTCAGAAAGAGATGCCTCTCTTTTCCTCCCCGCAGCGATGCGAGGTTTCTTTTTCCGTCCAGCCATTTCAGGTGATACGAAAAAAGTTAAAACAAATGTTAAATTCAAAAGTAGGTAGTCTTGAGAAAGACTGATGGGAAATAACTTTCAGGTAGTCTTTGAAAGACACACTGACAAAACACAAACTTTGAAGCTATAGGCAGTCGAAGACCAGTCCACAAGCAACCGAAAAAACGTCTGATCTGTAGGACAGTTCAAGACGCACTGGATTTAGAATATGATCCACCGATTTCTCAATCTATTTCGTATGGTTCAGGCAATTTCATCACCAGACTAATCTACCTGTTTCGTCTGGTTTCGGATATAGGCTCGAACGAAATCACCCTAAAACCACTCGATTTGGTTAGTTTTCGTCGATCGATTTCGTATACTGATCAATCGGTAAACCGCTCTGTTAAACTCCCATAAGAGTTGTTGCAACAATCAGTTGATTCGTCGGAATCGAAATCGGGCAATTGTGCCTACGAGAATGTACTAAATATGGGAGAAAATAGGAGTGTCTTTTTATCGGGATACCTTGTAGAACTGTCATCTATACCTAAGGAGAGACAACTCGGTATAGATTTGCATCCACTTTGGGAACCACTCGCTGATTGGTTGAAATTGAAAACCCTGAGTGCGTTGAAATTTATCATCAGGCTTGCTGGCAGTGTTGCTGAACACCATTGTTCGTTGTTTTGATTTATGTTTTTTAATGATGTCACCTCTTATAATCTAAAATAATTTCAAGTGAACATTAAAAAAAAAGTACAATTACGGGCGTAGTAAGAGATCCGACTTGGATCTTCACTAATATCAATTACCAAAAGATCCAAAAGTGCACAAGGAGTTATGACGGTTTTGCGTGAAGCATAAGAACAGCAGACCGCTGCTCAATGTCGAGAGTAAATAGTGTAGTGTGAGCTTAGTTCTGCTTTTGAAACCGTTCTGGATTAAGTTTGGAACATACCTGTTGAGGCATATTGTTTGTGCGGAGAGTACAATTCAGATGGGTCAATGAATGAATTATGATCATTGATGGATGGCACGTTCGATTTTAAGTATATTAAAGATGCAGACTCTCCGGTAACCCTCAGACGGTAAAATTATCGCCTGCAGGAGGAACTGTGAAGAATGGTGATTAAAGCATTAAAAACATTCAAGTATTTTCCAAGTGAATGGCATCACTTACGAAAAATTCAACAGGAATCATCGCGGTGGATGCAGCTAGCTGGCATCCCGCCATGTTTCGAGGACTAACATCTCAGCGTGTGTGTAAACGAGATAGCATATCACGGCCACTTTTCATACGCATAACACAGTAGCGTAGCTAGGGGGGTGCGGTTGGTGCGGTCCGCACCAGGCCCACCACTCAAAGGGGCCCCAAAATCTTGCGAACACCGAACCGGTCAACATGTCCATCTGACCTCAACCTCATGTATTTGTGCTCGCCACTCTGCCCGCGTTATCCACACGGACAGAGTAAACGTGAGACCGATGTTCATTTTTAACATGATTTGTGATTCAACTGACGCCGAAGTTGAATGTTTTCCGATCGCAGAAAACATTCGATGCAACGTGGAAACACGTAGCAAGGGAGTGATTTTTTGCGATGCTGAAAACGCTGTCTAGGGTATTTGTTTAATTATTCATCTCATTAGGCCGACGTTCACGAAGAATGCATGAGGTAAACACCAGATTTACACGAAATCGTTGAACAAATAAACAAAATATGATTACATGCTCTCATAGAATCGCCCATCAATGGAAATTTGGTAAACTTAGTTAGTTCTATCCTGAATTTTGTAAAACAAACCATTTTTCACAACACTCCCATACTCATCTTAAAACCTAAATCTTGAATTGAAGTTCGGTTAGCATTTTATCCGTACTTTTAATCAGCACGAAAGTTCATGAGAAGCTGCATGCTCCTCTACTTTGGAACCTTCAAGTTCACATAAAGTTTACACGCAAACTTCAAAACCACTAGAATTGAAGTTCTGTTAGCATTTTATCCGTACTTTTAATCTGGACGAAAGTTCGGTAGAAGTCTATGTCGTACTTCATTTCCACTTTAAAGTTCATCTTAAGTTCTGACTGACGCTTTGCTTGCATTTGGCGAGAGTGAAGTTTTCAGATGTAAAGTTTTAGTTCGTGCTTCAGGATTAATAACAAAAACGAGTTTTTCAAAAACTATAATAAAAAGTGATTTATTTATTTTATTTTATTATCATCGGATAAAACTTTTATCGAAATTGGAAAAGGAAAACAAAGCTATTACTCCAATAGGTAATATCAGCGTGCATAAAGGCTTTCGCTATATAAACATTGTTATTTGTTACCTCACAGTAAATCAATCATGCACTCTGGTATCCAAGAATGGGCAGCTCAAAAAGGAAATTGAACCGAAAGTTAGCTGTGAATTCCCGTTAGAAGAAGATTTACACTTGTTTGGACGTGATGTTCTCATCCCTGAGCATTCATTTATATTTTAAGTTCTCTTTACGCTCGGCTATAGCATGATGTGGCCGGTTTTGGAGGTCCGAATCCATTTTTCAGGCACGAGAGCGAGAGCGCAGCGAGAGTTCTTTATGTTCCAAGGCGTTGGTAGTTTCGACCACGGCTAACGGCATATCTGTGACCGAAAAAAATTAATCGATTTTGAAAATTTAGCAGATTTTGTATATATTGCTTACCAGAATAATTTTTAATAAACGCTTGTAACGAAAATATTGCCTACACAATTTATTTCATTTATATCACCAACAAACTGCATCAAATTCAAAACAAACTAGAGAACTGTCAGACGTAAGTTCACATTTCGTTCCGCGTGTACTTTTTCTGATCTTGAAAATTCGGAAAAAGTTCTGCGGCAGCCTTTTCTGAACCTCAGAGTTCACATAAAATTACGCGTGTACCTTATCTGAACCTCCAAGCTGAAAGAGAGAACCGGTATGTTCCTAGCTATGAGCATGTAGGTAACAGAGAGAAATCAGCACATCGAGTAAAATTGACGCTGACCTCATAAAACGGGAACGGAGCAGTGGTATGAATCTAGGCTCCAAAGCGGGAAGACTCGAGTTCGAATCTGGTGTGGTGGTAAGTTGCAAAAAATCATGAAATATAATAATAAATAAAGCCAGGCAAATTATTCTTCTGATCTAGAATTCCTCCAGTACAGGCTAAATGATAAGTTAGAAAAAAAACGAAAAATAAAAAAATACTCAAGTTGTTTTTTATTTTGAGTTTTTTGAAGTTTTATTTTCAAGCTGAACAGAGTTCTGTACAGCGACCTAACCGAACTTAATGTGAACTATCCAGTGCAGTTTAGAAGCTGCTTTGCATGCTACTCGGAGTTTATTCATCAAATACGAACTTGATAGTACGGTTAATTACTTAAAAATTGAGCTGAATAGAATTCTATTCATTATCGTTAGTGAGAATCCATTCCATGGATAAGTTGATTGGTTTAGTTAGAAAATATGCGTTTTTTTCTAGTTTTCATTGAGTTTTCGTTTTATGATTATGGGCTGAGATGAATAATGGAACAGTTCCCTTATCTGTGTTGCTGTGTTTCTAACATGAAACAGAGCGAGGGAAATAATCCGCGTTCGCGCGTGACTATGTAATTTCTGATTTTGCCAATTAAAAAGCACGGAAAGTGAGTATCTCAACTAACCTTATTTTCGAGTTTGCGGAAAACGGAATAAATAAGTATAAAAAACTAAATTTTTTGTTTGTCTCAATTCCGTTCATGAAAGAAAAAACTGCTCGGTCATTTTCATTGAGGGCCCACATTTTTGTTACCGCACCAGGCCCACCAAACCATAGCTACGCCACTGGCATAACATAGCATCTGTCGATGGGGCCCGCAAATCACGGATCCGCTGCGATGTTAGCTGCGCTGAAACAAAGCAAATAAGATAGAGATGCCAGCTAGCTGGGTGGATGAGGAAGAAGAGTAAGAAGCCAGATGTCGCCCCTTAGATCTATACTTGGGGGCCTGAGTATCGTTATTTTTTATCGATGCAAGTGACATTGATATCAAGCTGGATCGATACTTTCGCCCCGATATTTTTTGATACTGAAGGGAAATAATAAAATCGATAAATATTGTTGATTGCTTCAAATTGTCTAACGGAAAATCCTTGTAGAAGAGCGCGGATACGATCCATCATGTTAATGTCACGAAGCTGATAAACAGTGGAGAAATTTGATTTGCGCTCTTTTTGTAAAAGACACCAACAAGATTGAATATACCCGCTTATGAGGCGGTTTTTCATGCCTCTGGCGAGAAAAATTCTCCCGCATTTGATAATACTGTCTGTGCAGAGCAAAATCGGAAGCGTCGAGTTTTTGGAAAAAGACAGATAATAAAGAATAAGAAGCCAGATTTTTCGCGCTGCACTATATGAGCCGTTGCGAACCAGAGTGGTCTATGTGCCATCGAGCAAATTGTTCAGGAGAAGCAATTTTCTAAAAATATCTGAATAAAAGTCTGTTCAACGGATTCTTTCAAACAAAAGGTTCTAATATAAAGGTTATGAAGTGATTTAACATTGGGATACATAAAATTAACAGTTTCTTTGCGAAATCGGTGATTTTATCTCACCAATGTACATAGACCACTCTGGCTTCATATATATATATTCACTGGAATCCTCGAATCGTTTCGGAACAGAGTGGTCTATGTACACAAACCTGGTAAAAGACAAAGAAAATGACGGTAACTCGTATAAAATGGCTAGTGTCTCAGGTTATATGGTACATATAGCATGTCACATGTAAGATGTCACGTGTAACATTCATGTAACATAAAATGTTACATATTACATAATATTTTACATGTTACATTTTTCGTGTTACATAACGTGTAACATGTTACATATTACGTGTGACATGTACAGATAGTGATATGTTACTTATCACATGTAATATGCTACATGTTACGTGTTACATGATAGTATTACACCGATTTATGTACATAAACCACTCTGTTCCGAAACAGAATGGCCATTCTGTTTCGGACGCAATTTCAACATGGTATAAATCACCTTTAAAGTTTGATTTTTTAAGTATTTTTGATCTCCCAAGTACAGTTTTTTGTGTAGATGTAGAATATGCAAAAAACTCATTTTCGAAAAAAATGGTCTTCAGACCACTCTGGTTCGCAACGGCTCATATTTCAAATTAGGCCGCAGACGCGCTTTTGCACTGATTTGTGTGTGTGTGACATATAATTCTGACCAACCATGGTCCCATTCGGTCTATTAACTGCAGGGGCACAAAATGTGCAAATTTGTCTTCAAAACGCAAATTTTTGCAGACTTTTGCCTGCGCGACCGCAATTTTTTCAAACAGTCAAATTTTTTTCAGACAGCAGATTTTGTCGGTTTTTCGAGTAGTTGTTACATACATTTTTCGAAAACACCTGGCATCTCTGATTGCCCGTATAGACCTTCCTATCTGCGCTAATCTTAGTGGTCGATTTCACTAATACAAGTTTAATTTTGGTTGCAAATAATCAACACGCTGGTAGTAACAAAAAATTTCCTCCTGCCCCGAGCTTTTATTCAAGTTGTAAGCCGATTTTTAGTTTTATTTCATCTGGTTTTCCACTAAAACAAAGTTTGTTAAAACAGGTAACACTAATGAACTAGGATTCATAAGTGCAATATTTTTCGAAATTGAATATCAGCTGATTTTTTGGTTGAAAACAAATCGATTTTATTAGGATACAGACTAAGCCTGTATTGGTGAGATCTGGCGTAGAAAGCTCTATGTGGATGTTTTTAGGAGTAACAAATATGTTCATGTTGATTTGACACCCTTCTCTCTTCTGGAAGGGAGGGGTCCCATACAAATGAAACACAAATTTCTGCACATCTCGAAAACTAACCAAGCAAATGAAACCAAATTTGGCATGTGGATGTTTTTAGGAGTAACAAATATGTCCATGTTTATTTGACACCCTTCCCTCTTCTGAAAGGGAGGGGTCCCATACAAATGAAACACAAATTTCTGCACATCTCGAAAACTAACCAAGCAAATGGAACCAAATTTGGCAAGTGGATGTTTTTAGGGGTAACAAACATGTCCATAATGTTTCGACACCCTTCCTTCTTCTGGCATGTCTCCAAATACCATTCCGAAATCCAAGATGGTGACTTCCCGTTTCTAAAAAATAGCGGCAAATGACCAAATACCACCCAACATGGGTATTTCCGGAATTGTTATGATGCACTGAAGCCACAAATCGACCTCAGACAACATTTTGAATTGTAAGATGGCGGCTGTCTGTAAAACAGCCGAAAATGACCAAATAACACCCAATATAAGTGGTTCTTCAACCAGAATGACGCTCAGAGGCCAAAAATAGTCTCCTAATGCCATTTAGAAATTCAAGATGGCGACTTCCGGTTTCTGAAAAACAGCGGCAAATGACCAAATACCTCCCAATATGAGTATTTCCGGGATTGTTATGATGCACTGAAGCCACATATCGACCTTAGACAACATATTGAATTGCAAAATGGCGACTTCCGGTGTCTGGAAAACAGCCGGAAATGACCAAATACAGCCCAATATTAGTGTTTCTTTAATTAGATTGCCGCACGCAGCGGCAAATGACCAAAACCCATCCAATATGAGTATTTCCGGGATTGTTATGATGCACTGAAGCCATAAATCGACCTCTGACAACATTTTCCGGTATCTGGAAAACAGCCGAAAATGACCAAATAACACCCATTATGAGTGTTTCTTCAACCAAATTGACGCACGGAGGCAAAAAATTGTCTCCTGATGCCATTTTGAAATCCAAGATGGCGACTTCCGGTTTCTGAAAAACAGCGGCAAATGACCAAATACCACCCAATATGAGTATTTCCGGGATTGTTATGTTGCACAGAGGCCACAAATCGACCTTAGACAACATTTTGAATTGTAAGATGGCGACTTCCGGTGCCTGGAAAACAGCCGAAAATGACCAAACACCACTTAATATGAGTGTTTCTTCAACCAGATTGACGCTCAGAGGCCGAAAATTGTGTCCTAATGCCATTCTGAAATCCAAGATGGCGACTTCCGGTTTCTGAAAAACAGCGGCAAATGACCAAATACCACCCAATATGAGTATTTCCGGAATTGTTATGACAAACTGAAGCCATAAATCGACCTCAGACAACATTTTGAATTGTAAGATGGCGACTTCCGGTGACTGGAAAACAGCCGAAAATGACCAAATACAGCCCAATATGAGTGTTTCTTTAACCAGATTGACGCTCAGAGGCCAAAAATTGTCTCCTAATGCCATTCTGAAATCCAAGATGGCGACTTCCGGTTTCTGAAAAACAGCGGCAAATGACCAAATACCACCCAATATGAGTATTTCCGGGATTGTTTTGATGCACTGAAGCCACAAATCGACCTCAGACAACATTTTGAACTGTAAGATGGCGACTTCCGGTATCTGGAAAACAGCCGAAAATGACCAAATAACACCCAATATGAGTGTTTCTTCAACCAGATTAACGCACGGAGGCCAAAAATTGTCTCCTAATGCCAGTTTGAAATGACCAAATACCAGCCAATATGAGTATTTACGGGATTTTTATGATGCACTGAAGCCACAAATCGACCTTGGACAACATTTTGAATTGTAAGATGGCGACTTCCGGTGTCTGGAAAACAGCCGAAAATGACCAAATACAGCCCAATAAGAGTGTTTCTTTAACCAGATTGACGCTCAGAGGCCAAAAATTGTCTCCTAATGCCATTTTGAAATCCAAGATGGCGACTCCTGGTTTCCGAAAAACAGCGGCAAATGACCAAATACCCCTCAATATGCGTATTTCCGGAATTGTTATGATGCACTGAAGCCACAAATCGACCTCAGACAACATTTTGAATTGTAAGATGGCGACTTCCTGTATCTGGAAAACAGCGTAAAGTGACCAAATACCACCCAATATGAGTATCTCTGGAACGAGAATGAAGTTGAAAATTGACCTCAGACACCATTATGAATTGTAAAATGGCAACTTCTGGTATCTAAAAAACAGCCAAAAACGGTCGATTTCCATACAATATGAGTATTTTCGGAACCAGAATGATACACAGGAGCTAGAATCGACCACAGACACCATTCTGAATTCGAAGATGGTGACATCCGGTTTCTGGAAAATAGCCGAAAATGACCAAATAACACTCAATATGGGTGTTTCTTAAACCAGAATGACGCTCAGGGGCCAGAATGGCGACTAACGGTTCCTGAAAAATAGCCCGAAGGGACCAAATACCACCCAATATGAGTATCACCGGATCCAGAATGATGCAAGGAGCTATAAATTGACCTGGACACCATTTTGAATTCGAAGATGACCACTTTCAGTTCCTGGAAAACAACGAAAATAACTGAAATGCACCCAATATATAACCGGAATTTAGGTTATATACAAAAGCCAAAAGTTGAGGATGTTGCCATTCCGATAAAACCAATCATTTTCAAACGATATAATCCAATCGCAAGGAATCATTAAATTTGAAATGTTTAAAATTATTAAATTAAACACTAAAATAGGCGGGACAAAGTTTGCCGGGTCAGCTAGTAACATATAAATAAAGAGAAAAAGCAACGGAGGAAAAGGCGACAAAAGCATTTTTATGGCAGAATTCTTTCTCTGTTCGTTTTTCTGGTACACAGGATGGCCAGAGGAAAGCAAGTGAAATTGTGATTGAAATGTTTTTTTTTATGAAAAAACGTTTATTGAAGTGGTAAGCGCCCATGGAGTTTTGTATGTCAGAAATCTAAGAAGGAAGATGAATTTAATCAAAACAAAAAATATGCAGAAGACTGAAAGACAGACATGGTCGGTGTTAAGTCAGACCGGACCAAGTCGCAAAATTGGAAAAAACGAGTTAATGATAGTATTGGATAAAGATTTTCTTAAGCTACATCACACAACAATCAAATTTTATTTATCTCTAAAACAGCAGAAACAACAGCATGATTTTTGTCTGCATGACCAATGAAAAGCGATTACAGTGTTCAGTCACAATGGGCCAAGTGTTTATTTTCAAGGAGACTGCCTTCGGTCAGCTATTGATAAAAGCGAACGAACGGAAGAATTTTCAAGCGTTTTTCCGGATTTCTTTGTATCAGAGAACTCTTTCACTCACCCCCCATCGGAATCTGTAAAGTTTCACGCACTGCCGTGGTTTTGAATGTGTTTTTGGACCGTTTATTGCTGTCACTAACATGACCTGATATCATGCCTTATAGTGTGCAGACAAAATGAACCATGTGTTAAGCAGAAAAAAGTTGAAATTGTCGAAATTTACAGCATCGGTTTGAAGTCAACATAAATGAATTTCAACACTATCAGGCAACTTATCGGAATGCTTCTTTACCCGTTAGTCAAAAAAGTTTACTTTACCAGTAAATGAGGAAAATGTACATGGTACACTCTGATTGAACACATCAATGAGAAACGTTAGTCATTTGTGTGGGTGACACAACATTCCACAATTTCAGAAAGAAGTTCAAGTTACAGTAGTAATACTGACTTAAAACTTGATAATTTTACCAATGAATTATATCCTCAGGAGGTTGAAATAAGTGGTAAGTGTATGTTTGTTACTATTTTATGCAAGGTATTGATTTGTTGAAACAAACACAGTTTAAAGTTTATTCAAACTATTTTCAATAATTAATGGGTTCAATGATGGCAATTTCGGTCACGGGTTTCTTTAAAACACGTTTTATTATGTCAAAGCCAACGTTTCAAGGATATATTTCCTCGTCCTCAGGGCAACTACGATTAACAGTTTACAATTTACATAAATTAGTCACACGAATAAAGTTATTACATACACAACTTACAAACAAAACAAACAAGTTCTCGTCAAAATATGGTGCATTGGTGTAAAATTGCTCTGGGTTAACTGCACTACACTATGGATATAAAATATACAAAATATTAATTGGTTTGTGACTTTTCAAAATTTAAAAAATAAAAAAACGCAAACGGATGAGCTACACTTACACAGTATCTTCCAACACACATCACACACGATTAAAGCAGTCGGGAAATGTTGCGTCAAAACGGGGAGAAATAATGTTGCAAGACAGAGATAGAGAGTGCTAGAGACTGTAGTAGTCTGCATCAACATGTGAGAGATCGCAGCGTGCCGGAGTAAGCGATGCTTAAGTTGTTCGTGTCCGTTCTATAATTTATTGCGGATCTGTCACATGCGATGTAACACATTTCTAACACCTGTAATGCTTGAATCCTGTCATCCGAAGTTAAAATTCTAGTGTTGGCTATATTGAAACTGTGATTCTCTTCTATCGCATGCTTCATCAACGCCGTCTTTTTAAACTCATCTTCCCTTCCCTCCCTCTCAGTGCTAGAATCTCTATACTGTTCGTAGCGTTTCATGAGAGAGCGGTGCGCGGCAAGACGGTTCTTCAGTTGCTGTGTAGTCATACCAATGTATGAGCTATCGCAGTCTGCACACGGGATACGGTATATAACGTTTCTTTTTGAAAGATGCGAAGAAGAGTCTTTGAGTTTCGTGAAAAGTAGTCTGTTGGTTTTGACGCATTTGAAACTCAGACTGATATTTTCATGGTTCTTTTTAATGCTGCGTGCAAGTGCGGGTGTGAGGCCGTCAACATGGTGCAAAGATCGATATACTTTTGGTTCCGAGTTTACTTCCTCAACAACATTATTCGTGCTTTGGTTGATAAATCTGTTGATTAACCGATTTATCAGTGAGCTCGGATAGTTGTTGGTAAGCAAGTGCTCGCGTACTATCTGCTTATTTTCCGTGAGCGATTTGTTCGTCGATAATCGAAACACTCTCCCAATAAAACCGGTTGCCGTATTCAATTTCTGTGCCAGCGGGTGCATCGAGAGAAAATTAAGAATTCTCCCGGAAGCGACAGGTTTCTTATACCACTCGGTCACGATTTTTTGTTCGTTGGTTCTAATAAGAACCATATCTAAATACGGTAAACGGTTGTTATTTTCTACCTCATATGTGAATTGAATATGTGAGTCGAACCCGTTGAGAGCGTTCCTCACATATTCAATCTTGTCAGCTGGGAGAGCGGTGAACAAATCGTCGACGTATTTTTTAATACATGGAATGTGTACATCGATCTTCGCAAGCACATCATCAAGTAATGTAGTCATTACAATATCAGCTAAAGCAGGTGACAAAGGATTCCCCATGGCTGTCCCCTCCTTTTGCCGGTAATAGGCCCCACGGAAGGTGAAATAACTGGACGAGATGTTAAACTCAATGAGCTTGATAAAAACATTTTGATCTTTGATCGTCGTATTTTTCTCGATCAAGTTCCAGTTATTTCTCACCGCTTGTACCACCAAGTCTCTCGGTATGCAAGTGAACAGGCTTACCACATCAAACGATACCAATACATAGTTGGGGGGAAGTGTAACGTTGTTAATAAACGTACAGAACTCATATGAGTTGCGTACGTTATATTTCTCGTGGTCTATCGAATGATGCAGAATGCTAGCAAGGTATTTTGAGAGATCATATGTTGGGCAGTTTATGCATGACAGTATGACCCTCAGTGGATTGCCGTCTTTATGAATCTTAGGTAGTCCATAAATTTTAGGGCAAGTCGCGTTGTATGTAGTTAGCCGATTCTTGGTGGGTTGGTCAACGAACAGTGGTCATACATCACCACCAGACACTCAATCGTTTTATGATCGAAGCATTTCATGTCAGCAAAAAGTTCATCCGAGAAAATCCAGACTTATGTGTTGTAACCGCCGATAAGGGTAATAAAACATTTATAATGAAGAGAGAAGATTATGAGGCAAAAATGAGAGCCCTTATTGACGACATCGACACATACGAAAGGATCGACGCGGATTGGACAAGCAAAATTCAAACGAAAAATAACACGCTGGTGAAATCACTATTCGACCAAAAAATGATTGATCAACCCACCAAGAATCGGCTAACTACATACAACGCGACTTGCCCTAAAATTTATGGACTACCTAAGATTCATAAAGACGGCAATCCACTGAGGGTCATACTGTCATGCATAAACTGCCCAACATATGATCTCTCAAAATACCTTGCTAGCATTCTGCATCATTCGATAGACCACGAGAAATATAACGTACGCAACTCATATGAGTTCTGTACGTTTATTAACAACGTTACACTTCCCCCCAACTATGTATTGGTATCGTTTGATGTGGTAAGCCTGTTCACTTGCATACCGAGAGACTTGGTGGTACAAGCGGTGAGAAATAACTGGAACTTGATCGAGAAAAATACGACGATCAAAGATCAAAATGTTTTTTTCAAGCTCATTGAGTTTAACATCTCGTCCAGTTATTTCACCTTCCGTGGGGCCTATTACCGGCAAAAGGAGGGGACAGCCATGGGGAATCTTTTGTCACCTGCTTTAGCTGATCTTGTAATGACTACATTACTTGATGATGTGCTTGCGAAGATCGATGTACACATTCCATGTATTAAAAAATACGTCGACGATTTGTTCACCGCTCTCCCAGCTGACAAGATTGAATATGTGAGGAACGCTCTCAACGGGTTCGACTCACATATTCAATTCACATATGAGGTAGAAAATAACAACCGTTTACCGTATTTAGATATGGTTCTTATTAGAACCAACGAACAAAAAATCGTGACCGAGTGGTATAAGAAACCTGTCGCTTCCGGGAGAATTCTTAATTTTCTCTCGATGCACCCGCTGGCACAGAAATTGAATACGGCAACCGGTTTTATTGGGAGAGTGTTTCGATTATCGACGAACAAATCGCTCACGGAAAATAAGCAGATAGTACGCGAGCACTTGCTTACCAACAACTATCCGAGCTCACTGATAAATCGGTTAATCAACAGATTTATCAACCAAAGCACGAATAATGTTGTTGAGGAAGTAAACTCGGAACCAAAAGTATATCGATCTTTGCACCATGTTGACGGCCTCACACCCGCACTTGCACGCAGCATTAAAAAGAACCATGAAAATATCAGTCTGAGTTTCAAATGCGTCAAAACCAACAGACTACTTTTCACGAAACTCAAAGACTCTTCTTCGCATCTTTCAAAAAGAAACGTTATATACCGTATCCCGTGTGCAGACTGCGATAGCTCATACATTGGTATGACTACACAGCAACTGAAGAACCGTCTTGCCGCGCACCGCTCTCTCATGAAACGCTACGAACAGTATAGAGATTCTAGCACTGAGAGGGAGGGAAGGGAAGATGAGTTTAAAAAGACGGCGTTGATGAAGCATGCGATAGAAGAGAATCACAGTTTCAATATAGCCAACACTAGAATTTTAACTTCGGATGACAGGATTCAAGCATTACAGGTGTTAGAAATGTGTTACATCGCATGTGACAGATCCGCAATAAATTATAGAACGGACACGAACAACTTAAGCATCGCTTACTCCGGCACGCTGCGATCTCTCACATGTTGATGCAGACTACTACAGTCTCTAGCACTCTCTATCTCTGTCTTGCAACATTATTTCTCCCCGTTTTGACGCAACATTTCCCGACTGCTTTAATCGTGTGTGATGTGTGTTGGAAGATACTGTGTAAGTGTAGCTCATCCGTTTGCGTTTTTTTTTTTTTTAATTTTGAAAAGTCACAAACCAATTAATATTTTGTATATTTTATATCCATAGTGTAGTGCAGCTATCCCAAAGCAATTTTACACCAATGCACCATATTTTGACAAGAACTTGTTTGTTTTGTTTGTAAGTTGTGTATGTAATAACTTAATTCGTGTGACTAATTTATGTAAATTGTAAACTGTTAATCGTAGTTGCCCTGAGGACGAGGAAATATATCCTTGAAACGTTGGCTTTGACATAATAAAACGTGTTTTAAAGAAACCCGTGACCGAAATTGCCATCATTGAACCCATTAACTATTTATTGGTCAAACACCGCTTAACATATTTTCAATAATTGTTGATGTCGCAGAAGCTAACCATGTAGATTAAAAAGTTTTTGGCTGTTCGGCGATTAATGGACTAAAATTATTTTTTCAATTGTTCAGTCATAATGGACCAAGTCATTAATGATTCTTCTTTGATTCAATTAGAGTGGACCAAGTACATTTAATCAGTTACAAACCTGTCCTTTTTGAGCTCACGGCACACCTTTTTTTCAATTGTCATATTGCATGATACAGTTAGAGAGTTACTCCAACTTATAACATCAAAACTGCGCTAAAATATTGAAAACTTCAAAATTCCCAAAGCAACAAACTTCATACTCGTTTTTCTCGAAATGATCAAAATGTCACTTGGTCCGGTCTGACTTAACACCGACCACATGTAGGGTAAAAATATAATGACTGACGGTAAGCCTGACAGGAAATATTAAAGACTTATTTGACAGAAGCCATCGTTAGCTGAACAAGCTCGGGGCCTTAACTGAAAAAGATATAATTATGGAAAGTAAATTATAAAGACGAAAGGAATCAGAGAAAATCGCCGAAAACGAGAAGGCACGAAATGTTGAAAGTGTACAATAAAGGCGTGAAGAAAATAGAAATACTACAAGGTATACAGCCCTAGGGGTTGTATGAAATGGTGACGTAGGACTAAATATTTATAATATACTTTTCATTTTTTGTCATATTGACTTACATTTTAAGTTTTAGTAAAGCGGGCAATGTATGTAGTTTCGCGGGAATGCGAAGATGAACGGGAATAGAAGGTGTGACTAGAATTAGAAAAAAAATTCCCTCGTCCAGACGGGTCCCGTCTGGACGAGGGAAATTTTTTTCTAATTCTAGTCACACCTTCTATTCCCGTTTATCTTCGTGTGTAGGTATACCTGTATCCTGGGTATAACCTACCAGGACTTTCTCCAGGAAACCCTGTACGCGCAATTGGCGCGGAATTAATACACACAGATTAACGTGGACTAACTGACTTTATTTTCGTACATCACTACTTAAATATACCCTACCGGTAACTCAGAGAGAGACTTTCACTACTCTCTGTTTACCTTACTAATCTCTTAACCTAGAATCTAGTACCGCATGTACGATAGAACGCATGCGAGAGCATCAACACCGTCGGACCGGCGACTTCTGTTTTGTTTACAACACAAAACTTGTTTATTTTATTCGAGTTTGTTCGCCTGTGGCAAAGCAGAAGGCTGCGCGAAGTTCTTTGCCACCTGTGGCGTAATCTGTTGATACATAGAGTGTTGACAGAGCCGTTCGCGGTCCTCTGTCAAGGGAACCAAATGTTTCGCCTGACTGAAGCATAGCAGAAGGCTATGCCCTCCTAGGAACAACATTTAACTTTAATTATAAGGCTCGTGACGGAGCATTGGGTTCTTCGCAGGGTGTGACGTCACATCTGCCACCCCGCCTAGTTGGCCATTATCTAGAAGAGACAATGGTCACACGGTCCGTCCTGACGGCCGATAGGTGTGTTTTTTTCTTTTTTATTACAATTATTCTCGCGTTTTATACAACTATATACACCGTTGTTTTTTATAATATGCTTTTTTTTTTCCTCTGGCCAATGAAATTTTGTTTTTCAAAACTGTAGCACCGTTTGAGTTTACATTATCATACATGACATTTTCCTTATTTAGAATTAACAATTGCTTGCTCGTCTGATGCGCTGCGTCGTGAAGATATCTGCTGTTCAGCTGTCGTGTTTAAGCGCCGGGTTGCAGGGGGTTTGAAACGGGAGGGTGCGTCTGGCAGTAGAGGTTCTCATCGGTTGGTTGTGATGTCATCCTCGCGAACTCATCTTTAAGGCTTCATCGGGTTATTTGCAATAGTTCAATGGTTATCATTGCACTTTAATTTAAGGCTGCAGTTCAGCTGGTTGTTTTACGATTGTTCAGAGTGTGTTGTTGAACTTTAATGTTGGGTTAGCCGTGTCCCTTTGACATAGATCGGCTGTATTTTTGTTTGGCTGATAGTATTGTTACGCGCCGTGTGGCGAAAAGATTTGCGATTGCCACTGGCTCTGTTGCATAATGCAGTCACTTGGTTTATCATCTTTAACTGTCTGCGAGGGGTGTCCAATTACCCGCTAGCATGTGTGCACATTTTCAAAGCGTAGTGCGTAAAGACCATAGTTGATTAAACACGAGCAAAATTTTATAGCGTCATTTTGCTTGTTTGGCTTTGACCTCGAATCCTCATTTGTAGAAGTCAATAACTCTCAATGAGTAATATATATTTGGAACAAATTATTACGCCCTTCGCTGTGTAGTTTGCTGTATTCGTCTTCGCGCTGAAGTCTAGATTCTGGCTCGACCATGAGCCGCATTGATTGAGTTCTGTTGCACATCTGACCTCTTCAGGGATCAAAAACTGGAAACTGCTCGTCTCCTCTTGGTAATAACGTTTGGCTTTACCTCCATCTCGACCATAGACACCCGCCGTTCAACTCCCCTCACAACCGTCTGCTTCCCTTTTCGCGTCATACTGGTCATTATGGTATGCCCCCATCTCAGCATCCGTTGTAATCACCTCGGTCGTCTTCGAGGATCGGGAACTCGTCTCATTGTCAATTCTTAGATGCTAGCTGCCCTACTTAGCAAGTGGTGCATATATTTTTTTGCCATTCTTTCATCAATTTTTTTTTTTCGTTAATTTTTTCCACTTGCTGTTTAAAATTAATTTCACACGCGTACGGGCTCTTATGTTCTATTATATCTTCTAATCTTCTACTTAAACACTATGCCCGTTTTTCTTTTTCTTCGGTTAACATAATTTTTCTTTTCCTACTAAAGTGTACAATATATTTTTCTCTTGATTATATCGGATGCTATTGGTTAATCAACGTCTACATTATTCATTCTCAACGAATTTTTACTTCACAATTTTCTTTTTCACTTGAACTCAATCCGATTTACAAAAAAAAAAATCTTTTTCTAATTCTTGTGCGTTTTTTTTTCTTTGTCAACCTCTGTTGCCCGTCGTGGCTCTTTTTCTTTTCATTAGGTGTGTTTTTTTTTTGTCAACCTCTGTTGTCCGTCGTGGCTCTTTTTCTTTTCATTAAAACATTTCTCTTTCTCATAGCAACTCTTTCTTTTCTTTTATCGGATTTTCAATTCTTTTATCCGATTTACAAAAACTCTGTGGGCCACTTTAATTATGATACTGCTGTCTCAGTCCGTCATACTTACGTTCTACTTACACTTCGCCTGATATGCAGTAGTCTGCATAATACCTCTCCCCCTACCCTTCGAAGGTGCGTCTACCTGTTGCTAGTGATTCCTGAAAGATAAGAAGGTTAGGAAATAAAAGAAAAAAATTTCGCACTTCCATTCATACTGGGTTGACTACTCCCTTGTCCGTTCACCTGATACGCATTCATCTCAATCGTTCCGGGTAGTCACTCCCGTTGTTTCCACTCGCCCAATCTTAACTTACAATAGATAGGTGGAATCTTTTAACGCCAGTAGTCCCCTCGTCTGGAAGGTTTAGCCTTCTAGTTTTATTGTCGTTCGTTATTTAGGTTATCTCCAATACTTCATTAATCGGTTTTCTTCTCTCATTGGGCCATTAGCCATTTTTAATTAATCAAACCCCGTTCTCATATTCACTATATATTTTTCCCATGTTAACATTTGCATTTTTACAAACAAATGTTGTTCTAAACTCTTTTAACTCCTTACAATCGCCCTCATTGTTACTTCCCGTCCGTCTTTTATCGGGCCATTGGCCATTTTTTCCTACGTCTGCCTCGCACTAACGGGGTCATCTGTACTCTGTCAATCTATCCCATGTTAAATTCGCATTTTATGTAAAAGCGTTCCCTGTGTATTATTTACTTCTGTTTTCTGTGTTCCCACACGATAGGTTATTTTTTTTGTCTATAAATTCAACCACGTCTTTCCCCAAGTAAACGTCACACCCTTTTGACACTTGTCCATCAAAGGCTTTCCATAATATCGGCGACTATTCATATTTCTTCACGTCATTTTATTTCAGTATACTTTTTCATACAGCTTTAGGTGCTTGCTACTATAACCTATTTTATTTCATTTTATTTTATAACATAGTTTAAGTTCGTATAATCAGTCATAATATCGTTTAAGTCGGTTATTATGAACTTTCTCTAAACGGTTTCCGTTTTTGATTACTGTGGTCATTTCACTTGGGAATTCCACTACTTCATAAGGTCCTCTCCACATATTCTGGAGCTTTTGACCTGATCCTGTCGGGACTGATTTCACTAAAACTAAATCGCCATACATGGGCTGCCATTCATTTGCCTTTCTGTCATAAACTTGCTTGCGCTTTTCTTTTGAATCCTTTAGGTTGGCCTTCGCGTTCGCGTGGAGGTCAAAAAATATTTTTTTCATCTCTTGTGTATATGTTTCATATGTCAAATTGTCCACTCCATTCCGCTTGTAAATGGAGGTGGGAATGCGTGCTGTACGTCCATACAACAATTCGAAAGGGGTGTACCCCGTTGATGAGTTTACCGAAGTATTATACTGAAACGTAAAAAATGTGAGTAAGTTATCCCACGTGTGCGGTTTTCCGCCAATAAATTGCCTTAGGTAAGTTTTTAACTGCCGATTAGATCTCTCCACCAAATTTGCTTGTGGGTGGTACGGACTCGTCGTTATTTTTTTAATTTTCAAAATTTTGCACACATCTTTCATGAGTGTGCTTACAAAATTCGCACCGTTATCTGTAACTAACTCCAACGGTACGCCAAATTTGCAAATATAATTCTCTACAAAAGTCCTCGCTACCGTCTGGCTTTCTTGGTTTTCCATAGGTGCGACAGTTAAATATCTAGTTAGGTCGTCCTGCATGACCAGACCATAACGATTTCCTAAGTCGGATTCGGGTAACACTACTATATCCATGTATAATTTCTCGAATGGCTCCGATGCGGTTGTGGTGATCTGCATCGGTATCTTGTTTGATCTTCCAATTTTGTTCTTTTGGCAGGAATCACACTGCCGAACGTAGTTCTCGATATCCCGTTTCATCGTAGCCCACGTAAAAAGTGTGCCAATTCTTTGGCGCATTCGTCGCGCTCCTACGTGCCCTCCTAAGGGTGCATCGTGAACTTCCTTTAAAATTGTTTCCACTTGATCTGGCGCAATTACTGTACGCTCGCTATTAGCATTATATAATACTATTTGTTTTTCTAGCTTACCCGCTAGGAACTGAATCATTTGCAGAACTTCCTGTTGCTTGATTTTTCTGAATGATGTTAGGTGAATGACCCCGGCTGCCTTTACTGCCGTGGGGCTTTTATTGAAGCTATCTAAAAATTGTGAAAAAAATTTCCGGCAATCGATTAATGAACTTTCGCTGCCGTCTACTATGAAACCGCCTACCTTCTTGTCTTTAAATTTGAGTACACCATCCTCTACGTAGTCTTTCAGTCCTTGTGACAGCTGATACAGTGTCTGAAGTTCTCTGTACGCCGTCCGACTGTTCAAAATGACAAGACGAGCTTCGATATTCCTCTCGTCCAATATTCTCTTCGATACTTCCACCGTCTCACTTGGTATCAGGTCATTTGATAATGCCTGTGAAAAGTCATCATATGAAATGTTGACGAGCTGTTGCTCATCCTCGTCCTCAGCGATGTCCGCAATGTCTATTGCACTCAAATCTTGTATTGTGCCGTTCAAATCATCCGAAGCGTTCTTCTGCTGCTCTAGCAGGCGTTTCTGCTGGCGCGTAATCATGGCTATCTGCCTGTGGGGTGAACTTTCTTGCCCCGTGACAAAAAATCGGCGACTATATTTTCGCTACCTTGTTTATACCTGATGCTGCATTCCAAACCCTGCAACTTTAGTCTCAATCTTGTCAGCGTTGGAGATGTCTCTTTGAGCCTCCAAATAGCTATAAGTGGTCTGTGGTCCGTGTAGACGATAAACTTTTGACCAAAAATGTAATGTTTGAAATATTCTATGGCCCATACAATCGCCAATAGTTCCTTTTCTATGATATGATTTCTAGTCTCTGCACCTACAAGTGCACGACTCTATAGGCAATGTTTCTATTTGATTTATAACTGCCTCGATGCGTATAATATTCCCAAATTCCTTTAATAAATTCTGCTTAACCTGTGGCCAAGCATTTGCGTTAATTCTATGTATTGCGGCAGCAGCTCTGCCTTTTAGTTTCAATAGAATAATATAAACCAGTGGAGCGTGTGATACTCCTTCTGGTATCTCCCGAGCAAAATGCTCGATATGATAAACGAACGCTTCTAGTCCGTCTAGCGATCCATCAAATTCTGGGATGCACTGCATGGCATCTGCTTTTGGAAACGTGTACTCCATTATGAATATAAAATTTTATATATATTTCTTGAGAAAAAAAAAAATAAAATAAAAAAAAATAAAAGGTACTGCGGAATAAATACTATAAGGGTAGAATAAATACTACTACAATAAAAGGCTTATGTAGCCTTCTTCCTCTTTTTCCTAGGTATCACTAACGATTCTGTTGACCAGATGTGATAACGTAGCGTGACCGACTCTAATTTCTTCGTCGCGCCATCAAAAAATCTGAACACCAAGTTTCGAACCATTTGGTGTTAAAGCTTCAATGTTTATTTCTGTTAATCAATCAAACAATTATTTTAATAATATTTTTACCCCAACATGTCTGAGATAAAATAGTCATTTTTTATAGTTCAATGTTTATTTCTGTTAATCAATCAAACAATTATTTTAATAATATTTTTACCCCAACATGTCTGAGATAAAATAGTCATTTTTTATAGTGTAATTGAACCAATTTTACAACTAATCTAAAATTGTAAATGTTCAAATTAGATGGCGTTAAGAGCTGTTTCATAAGAATATTGCAACATCTGTCTCCTTACGACAACATTCATCATAACATATTTTTGCTGTCTGTTAACATTTCCCCCCGGCGGATATTTAATTGTATCGCCGCGCGCGTTGCGCTTATTGATTTACTTTTTTCTTTGACCTACTAAACATTTCACCGCTACTGAATCGTTTTGCTTATGCCAGCAGCACGATCTACCAATGGCCATTAAAATTACCGCATACAAACCGCGACCTTGACCGTGCCTGGCACAGCTGATCGCAATAACACTGTTAAATACGTCACCTATTCAACCTGGTGGCATAAGAACGGGACGACAAGCATTCTAGCATATGCTACTATACTGTATAAGTAAAGACGCGATCGCAGAGGCTCTCACGCTCTTTTTATATCGCTAACGATAGCGTAGCTCCCAATTTTCATACTTGCTGTATGGCTACCAGTGGGCTAAAACTCTTTTTCAGAACAATTAAGGTGAGTTCCATGTGCGTAACTCTGTCTGTTTGCGTTCTACAATTCGTCTTTGCCATCGGTGTTGCCGCAGGCACTGCTATTTAATTAGTCAGGTCGTGCAAATGTCAACTAGTTTATTTCGCTGGTACGGAGTCACATTATTTTTGGGCGAAATGAATGAACCTTTTTTGAAGTAGAATACTTCTCTCAGGAAGTTCGGCTACATAGGGATGTAAAATGAAAATCTAAAACCGAAAAAAGTGAAAAATATGTCCAATTTCAAATGCTAATAAATCGGTTAGTATTCGATGGATTTCCTTCGTTCTTGCAGCAATAGATTGGAAAATCTTCTAAGATTCTTCCCAAATGCAGATAATTGTAATTTTATTTTTCAAGCTATTGTACTATTGAAAATAGTCAAGCCTTGTCAAAACGAAAACTTCGGCCTATGATTGGTCGTTATATGATTGCTTCCCAAGCACGGTCGACAGAATCATAGAACTTGCCATTTGAAATGCGCTATTTGGCCTATATAAGAGCCTGTTTCACCCGGAGGCGCTCATTATAATTCTAGACTGCAACAACAGCAGTCCTCCCTTAGCAGCAGCAGTGTATACAGCAGCAGTAGCAGTGCAGCGGACAACGGCCACAGCTGTGGTATGGCAAAGGATAGCGGAGCGCGATAGCAGGACCAGGCGATGCAGGGCAGCGGATACCAATAGCAACGGAAGCGTCCACTACTGTGGCACCGGCGATAGCGCAGCGGTTGACGTTGGTCTCAGCATCAATATAAGCAGGGCCAGCTGATGCAGTGTGGCATTTTAGTGAAATGCTGTCTCTGAGCGATAGCAGGCACACTAGCAAATGCATGCAATGAAAAGAACGTTCTGGAAAACTTTTCAGTGTTTATTTTCCCCAAGGAATACTTTATTCGCACTGCCAGTGATAACGCAAAGATGTGATCGGCATCTTATCAAACATTGAATTTAACAACAAATTGTCCTTTTCAGGATGAAATAAAAACCTAATTGAAGAGTTAATATTTTCTCAATTCATTTTCAATTCAATTCAATTTACACTTAGGCGTCGTACACAAATTACGTAACGCTAAAAATCTAAATTTCAGACCCCCTCCCCCCCTATGTAACGATAGGAACGTTCGACATGACTCCCCCCTCCTAAAATTACGTAACGCCGATCAGCCTGACCTCCCTCCGAAATTTTAAATTTCGAGCAAACATCACAGTCACGTAACTGTCTCTACTACCCCCCCCCCCCCCTCCTCCCTACGTAACAATAAGTAACGCAGACCCAATCCCCCTCCCCCCCTTCATGCGTTACGTAATTTATGTACGACGCCTTACAATAAATGGCTTCATCTCCGTGTCTCAGAACGTACTGAATTATCTTTTCCTTCAGTCATGAGCACAACATCCGAAAAGCTTTCATTATCAGCATAAAAATTATCTTCACATAATCAAAATTCAAAAATTATCAAGTCCAAATCATGACAAGCAACTATATTATTGAGAATGGTCAATCCTTGTTGAAGCGCGAAATTTGTCTGATCTGATTAGCCGTTAATATGATTGCTTCCCAAGCACGGTCGACAGAATCATAGACCTTGCCATTTTAATTTAGCTATTTGTCTGTATAAGAGTAAGGCTACTGACATACTGAGGCGTCAAATGAAGCGAAGCGTTGAGCGTTTGAGAAGCGGAATAAACAGAAGCGTTGAGTGAAGCCCCTATGACATACTGGAGCGAGCGTCGCAAATGCGTTGTGTTGTCATATTACTAGTTTCCAGTAGCGGTTTTGTTTGAAGGAAATATGAATTCGTCCAATGAAGAATTTTTGCTTCTTCAAGCACGGTAAATTACGTTTTTAGTAAACATAGAGATTTTTTTATGAAATAAAATAATATTACTAAAGTGAGTTGCGCTACAGACGTAGTAAAAAATATAAGAAATTATTCTAAATTTTAAACCCGTTGACCCCGAGCAACGTTCAACTAGTTTATAACATCTGTTAGGATTTGAATAACCCATGTGAGCACAGCTAGTTACTCAGCGGCTTGCATTTTCGCGACCAAAGAAGTTCAGCATGCTAGATTTCTGGCCATTCAAATCAAAACTCAACAATATCAATCAATAATATCAGTGCTATTTTCTCGACGACCTGAAAAATTTTCCCGATAGTAATTTCTATCCTGCTTTTTTTTCTTTTTTAAGATTTAAGACCAAAATAAAGCAAATATAAAGTACCTGCTACTTGGCGATATCAGGTTTAGTCTAAACATGGATTTACTGCACCAACATTTTCTAAACATTTTAACATTTTCTAAACGAAAATGTATTTTATTTGCTTTTTTTCAATTACCAAACCCCAACAAAGCAAATATAAAGCAACTGGCGATAAAAGATTTAGTCTGAATATGGTATTACCGCGTACATATACGCGCGTCAAAACACTACTCGTTCTGTTTCGCCGCCTCTATCGACGCGTCTTTGCCGCTCCAGTATGACCGGTTTGAGCGTTTCATATAGACGTTCGAAGAAGTAACTTTGACGCTTTTGCGACGCTTTTTGCTTTGCTTCATTTGACGCCTCAGTATGTCATTAGCCTAAGGATGGGAATTATCGACTGAAATGGCTATCGATCGTTATCGATGTTTTCCTACTACTATCGATAGGTTTTTCATCCCTATATAAGAGCCTGTTTCAGTCGAAGCTGCTCATAATAGTTCTAGACAGCGGCAACATCAGTCTCTTAGCAGCAGCAGTAGCAGTTCAGCGGATACCAGGCGGATAGCGACCACAGCTGTGGCATGGCAATGGATAGTGCACTAGTTGCCGCGGATCTCAGCATCGATAGCAGCTGGGCCAACTGATTTAGGGACAGCGGATACCAAAAGCAGCGTATAGCGGCTAAAACATTAGCATGGCTACGGATAGCGTAGCAGTTGCAGCGGGTTTAGCATCGATAGCAGCTGATGCAGTGAGGCACTTCAGTGAAATGCAGTCTCTGTGCGATAGCGGGCACTGGTAAATGCATTCAATGAAAAATTGACTCGATTTGACAACACATGAGCCGTCTATTTTGAGTGTCAAATCAGCTTTTCACTGTTTATTTTATCACAAGGAATACTTTATTCGCACTGCCAGTGATAACGCCAAGATGTGATCGGTAGCTTATCCGATATTGAATTGAACAACAAATTAAAAATTGACTGACACGCAAGCAGCCGGGTTTTCTTGTAAAAGTATTCTACTTCATTCTTGTGGTCGTGGCTTTGCACACAACCCTCCTGTGATTTTTGTTATAGAGAAGAAAATCAAGAACTTACCGGTTGAAATTTATCTTCCTGTTGCGACAGATTCGTCTGAGAGAAAAAAAAACAAATAAATCGAGTTCGCGTAATGTTAGATTTCTTCCAACACTTTTTCACACTTTTTACACACTGGTAAAGAAAATCCTTATCACACACAACAACAGCTTCGCACTTGTGTTCTTGTCCATTTTTAATAATTTTTCACTTCGTCTTTACTCGTATTATTATTGTACAATTGTTTACTTGATCATATTATTTTTCTTCCTCTTGTTTTATGTTGCTTCTTTATCACTATAAACCACTTTTACATTTTTTTTTTCTTCAAGCGCGAACCAAATTTGTTTTTAACACTATAAAAGTTTGTAGCCAATGTTCTTCTTCACTATTTTTTTGCTGTTTTTTTCCTGTTTCGCGTGCACAATTTTTTTCTCTAACACTTTTAGTTCTCGTTGCACAATATCCACTTTCGTTCAACGTCACACAATTTATACTTCGAACTATTTTATCGCGCTTTTTACCGTTATCGAACACTACTTATACTTAAGCTTCTTTTGACTTTATATTACCTCGCGTGGTCCGTTTCCTTTTCTAGAAACCGAATCCCACCACTACTTTTTCTTTTTGCTTCCTTAGCGTGATTACTACGACCGAGTTTTCGACCGCGTCTGACTCCAGAGATACGTCCGAAGATTAAAGAAAAGATTCAATGGCGCAGAAAAGACCACGCGCTGTCACCACATGTGTAGGTATACCTGTATCCTGGGTATAACCTACCAGGACTTTCTCCAGAAAACCCTGTACGCGCAATTGGCGCGGAATTAATACACACAGATTAACGTGGACTAACTGACTTTATTTTCGTACATCACTACTTAAATATACCCTACCGGTAACTCAGAGAGAGAGACTTTCTCCACTTTCTGTTTACCTTACTAATCTCTTAACCTATAATCTAGTACCGCATGTACGATAGAACGCATGCGAGAGCATCGACACCGTTGGACCGGCGACTTCTGTTTTGTTTACAACACAAAACTTGTTTATTTTATTCGAGTTTGTTTGCCTGTGGCACAGCAGAAGGCTGCGCGAAGTTCTTTGCCACCTGTGGCGTAATCTGTTGATACATAGAGTGTTGACAGAGCCGTTCGCGGTCCTCTGTCAAGGGAACCAAATGTTTCGCCTGACTGAAGCATAGCAGAAGGCTATGCCCTCCTAGGAACAACATTTAACTTTAATTATAAGGCTCGTGACGGAGCATTGGGTTCTTCGCAGGGTGTGACGTCACATTCGCATTCCCGCGAAACAACATACATTGCCCGCTTTACTAATATTTAATATATGCTAAACTAAATATTATTATATGCTGCGTTTAACTGTTCATAGGTAACACTACCGTTTATTTTTGATAGTCGTTATTTTAAAACTAACGATGCATGAATACATGAAAATTTTACACTAGTAGTAGTTGCGAAAATTCTCATAACTCTTATCTTCAAGCATCTATAGTTCTGAAAAGAACCGATTCCATAATATTCAGTTAAAAATTCGTGCTACAGAACGCTGATAATCGCACCATGAATATTTTGAGTTGACTCGTATGCAGCTCTCGTTTCTCAATGTCGCGTACCTTTGACAGCTGCACTGCTCTCGCTTATGTGTAACAAACTAAACTGAAGCTGAATTTTCTACACGCAGTCTTTTGTATCGAGTTCAGAGCAGATTTTTGCAATTAAGGCGTGGCTACGTAGCTTCGAGAAAGAGGAACAAACCAAAACACCTCCGATACTACTGAGTGATTTTCATAAGCATCAAAAGAAAGGTTTTGCTTTCCTGATGCGCAAATCACTCTGGTTCTTAGATTAACTAATTTTCGTTTCTTATGTTTGACTGATAACGGTGTTCGAGTGAACACAAACAAACAATTAAACCGGAAAATCACTCAATTTAGCAGTGAAAATTCTTGAAATGAGGGTTATATCTTGTTGTGATAAACTATTCATAGGTAACACTACCGTTTATATTTGGTGCCTCCTGGTCGTTATTGTAAAAATGATTATTTAGAAATAGATAAAAATTTCACACTAGTAGTAGTTGTGAAAATTCTCATAACTCTTATCTTCATCATCTTATAGTTCTGAAAAGAACCGATTTTATAATCTTCAGCTCGAAATGTAGCTACAGAATGCTGATGAACACACCACCACCGGTAGCATCGATTATTTTGTTGGCCGCGTATAAAATTTGCTCTCCGCTGTGCCCTCCAGCAGCTGTGCCAGCAAAATATCCTGCAGCGTACGATGGTTATTGTTGCTGCCGTGTGCAGAATACAGGTAACATGCTCCGCGGTGCCTGGAAGTTGACTCGTATGCAGCTTTCGTTTCTCAATGTCGCGTACCTTTAACAGCTGCACTGCTCTCGCTTATGTGTAACAAACTATACTGAAGCTGAATTTTCCACACGCAGTCTTTTGTATCGAGTTCAGCGTAGATTTTTACCATTAAGGCGTGGCCACGTAGCTTATAGAAAGAAAGAGAAACAAACCAATACATCTTCAATACTACTGAGTGATGTTCATAAGCATCAAAAGAAAGTTTTTGCTTTCCCGCTGCGAAAATCACTCTGGTTCTTAGATTAACTAATTTTCGTTGCTAATATTTGACTGATAACGGTGTTCGAGTGAACACAAACAAACAATTAAACCGGAAAATCACTCAATTTAGCAGTGAAAATTCTTGAAATGAGGGTTATGTCTTGTTGTGATAAACTATTCATAGGCAACACTACCGTTTATCTTTGGTGCGCCCTGGTCGTTATTGTAAAAATGATTATTGAGAAAAAGATGGACATTTCACACTAGGAGTAGTTGTGAAAATTCTCGTAACTCTTATCTTCAAGCATTTATAGTTCTAAAACGAACCGATTCGATAACCTTCAGCTCGAAATGTATACTACAGAATGCTGATAATCACACCACCACCACCGGTAGCATCGATAAAATATAAAATTTGCTCTCCGCTGTGCCCTCCAGCAGCTGTGCCAGCAAAATATCCTGCAGCGTACAATGGTTATTATTGCTGCCGTGTGCAGAATACAGGTAACATGCTCCGCGGTGCCTGGAAGTTGACTCGTATGCAGCTCTCGTTTCTCAATGTCGCAAAGCTTTAACAGCTGCACCACAATCGCTATTGTGGAACAAACTAAACTGAAGCTGAATTTTCCACACGCAATCTTTTGTATCGAGTTCAGCGTCGATATTTACCATTAAGGCGTGGCCACGTAGCTTATAGAAAGAAAGAGAAACGAACCAATACATCTTCAATACTACTGAGTGACTTTCAAAAGCATCAAAAGGAAGTTTTTGCTTTCCCGCTGCGAAAATCACTCTGGTTCTTAGATTAACTAATTTTCGTTTCTTATGTTTGACTGATAACGGTGTTCGAGTGGGCACAAACATACAATTAAACCGGAAAATCACTCAATTTAGCAGTGAAAATTCTTGAAATAAGGGTTATGTCTTGTTGTGATAAACTATTCATAGGCAACACTACCGTTTATCTTTGGTGCGCCCTGGTCGTTATTGTAAAAATGATTATTGAGAAATAGATGGACATTTCACACTAGGAGTAGTTGTGAAAATTCTCGTCACTCTTATCTTCAAGCATTTATAGTTCTAAAAAGAACCGATTCGATAATCTTCAGCTCGAAATGTATGCTACAGAATGCTGATAATCACACCACTCACACCACAATCAATCCAGAGATACGTCCGAAGATTAAAGAAAAGATTCAATGGCGCAGAAAAGACCACGCGCTGTCACCACATGTGTAGGTATACCTGTATCCTGGGTATAACCTACCAGGACTTTCTCCAGAAAACCCTGTACGCGCAATTGGCGCGGAATTAATACACACAGATTAACGTGGACTAACTGACTTTATTTTCGTACATCACTACTTAAATATACCCTACCGGTAACTCAGAGAGAGAGACTTTCTCCACTCTCTGTTTACCTTACTAATCTCTTAACCTATAATCTAGTACCGCATGTACGATAGAACGCATGCGAGAGCATCAACACCGTTGGACCGGCGACTTCTGTTTTGTTTACAACACAAAACTTGTTTATTTTATTCGAGTTTGTTTGCCTGTGGCACAGCAGAAGGCTGCGCGAAGTTTTTTGCCACCTGTGGCGTAATCTGTTGATACATAGAGTGTTGACAGAGCCGTTCGCGGTCCTCTGTCAAGGGAACCAAATGTTTCGCCTGACTGAAGCATAGCAGAAGGCTATGCCCTCCTAGGAACAACATTTAACTTTAATTATAAGGCTCGTGACGGAGCATTGGGTTCTTCGCAGGGTGTGACGTCACATTCGCATTCCCGCGAAACAACATACATTGCCCGCTTTACTAATATTTAATATATGCTAAACTAAATATTATTATATGCTGCGTTTAACTGTTCATAGGTAACACTACCGTTTATTTTTGATAGTCGTTATTTTAAAACTAACGATGCATGAATACATGAAAATTTTACACTAGTAGTAGTTGCGAAAATTCTCATAACTCTTATCTTCAAGCATCTATAGTTCTGAAAAGAACCGATTCCATAATATTCAGTTAAAAATTCGTGCTACAGAACGCTGATAATCGCACCATGAATATTTTGAGTTGACTCGTATGCAGCTCTCGTTTCTCAATGTCGCGTACCTTTGACAGCTGCACTGCTCTCGCTTATGTGTAACAAACTAAACTGAAGCTGAATTTTCTACACGCAGTCTTTTGTATCGAGTTCAGAGCAGATTTTTGCAATTAAGGCGTGGCTACGTAGCTTCGAGAAAGAGGAACAAACCAAAACACCTCCGATACTACTGAGTGATTTTCATAAGCATCAAAAGAAAGGTTTTGCTTTCCTGATGCGCAAATCACTCTGGTTCTTAGATTAACTAATTTTCGTTTCTTATGTTTGACTGATAACGGTGTTCGAGTGAACACAAACAAACAATTAAACCGGAAAATCACTCAATTTAGCAGTGAAAATTCTTGAAATAAGGGTTATATCTTGTTGTGATAAACTATTCATAGGCAACACTACCGTTTATATTTGGTGCGTCCTGGTCGTTATTGTAAAAATGATTATTTAGAAATAGATAAAAATTTCACACTAGTAGTAGTTGTGAAAATTCTCATAACTCTTATCTTCATCATCTTATAGTTCTGAAAAGAACCGATTTTATAATCTTCAGCTCGAAATGTAGCTACAGAATGCTGATGAACACACCACCACCGGTAGCATCGATTATTTTGTTGGCCGCGTATAAAATTTGCTCTCCACTGTGCCCTCCAGCAGCTGTGCCAGCAAAATATCCTGCAGCGTACGATGGTTATTGTTGCTGCCGTGTGCAGAATACAGGTAACATGCTCCGCGGTGCCTGGAAGTTGACTCGTATGCAGCTTTCGTTTCTCAATGTCGCGTACCTTTAACAGCTGCACTGCTCTCGCTTATGTGTAACAAACTATACTGAAGCTGAATTTTCCACACGCAGTCTTTTGTATCGAGTTCAGCGTAGATTTTTACCATTAAGGCGTGGCCACGTAGCTTATAGAAAGAAAGAGAAACAAACCAATACATCTTCAATACTACTGAGTGATGTTCATAAGCATCAAAAGAAAGTTTTTGCTTTCCCGCTGCGAAAATCACTCTGGTTCTTAGATTAACTAATTTTCGTTGCTAATATTTGACTGATAACGGTGTTCGAGTGAACACAAACAAACAATTAAACCGGAAAATCACTCAATTTAGCAGTGAAAATTCTTGAAATGAGGGTTATGTCTTGTTGTGATAAACTATTCATAGGCAACACTACCGTTTATCTTTGGTGCGCCCTGGTCGTTATTGTAAAAATGATTATTGAGAAAAAGATGGACATTTCACACTAGGAGTAGTTGTGAAAATTCTCGTAACTCTTATCTTCAAGCATTTATAGTTCTAAAACGAACCGATTCGATAACCTTCAGCTCGAAATGTATACTACAGAATGCTGATAATCACACCACCACCACCGATAGCATCGATAAAATATAAAATTTGCTCTCCGCTGTGCCCTCCAGCAGCTGTGCCAGCAAAATATCCTGCAGCGTACAATGGTTATTATTGCTGCCGTGTGCAGAATACAGGTAACATGCTCCGCGGTGCCTGGAAGTTGACTCGTATGCAGCTCTCGTTTCTCAATGTCGCAAAGCTTTAACAGCTGCACCACAATCGCTATTGTGGAACAAACTAAACTGAAGCTGAATTTTCCACACACAATCTTTTGTATCGAGTTCAGCGTCGATATTTACCATTAAGGCGTGGCCACGTAGCTTATAGAAAGAAAGAGAAACGAACCAATACATCTTCAATACTACTGAGTGACTTTCAAAAGCATCAAAAGGAAGTTTTTGCTTTCCCGCTGCGAAAATCACTCTGGTTCTTAGATTAACTAATTTTCGTTTCTTATGTTTGACTGATAACGGTGTTCGAGTGGGCACAAACATACAATTAAACCGGAAAATCACTCAATTTAGCAGTGAAAATTCTTGAAATGAGGGTTATGTTTTGTTGTGATAAACTATTCATAGGCAACACTACCGTTTATCTTTGGTGCGCCCTGGTCGTTATTGTAAAAATGATTATTGAGAAATAGATGGACATTTCACACTAGGAGTAGTTGTGAAAATTCTCGTAACTCTTATCTTCAAGCATTTATAGTTCTAAAAAGAACCGATTCGATAATATTCAGCTCGAAATGTATGCTACAGAATGCTGATAATCACACCACCACCGGTAGCATCGATTATTTTGTTGGCCGCGTATAAAATTTGCTCTCCGCTGTGCCCTCCAGCAGCTGTGCCAGCAAAATATCCTGCAGCGTACGATGGTTATTGTTGCTGCCGTGTGCAGAATACAGGTAACATGCTCCGTGGTGCCTGGAAGTTGACTCGTATGCAGCTCTCGTTTCTCAATGTCGCAAAGCTTTAACAGCTGCACCGCACTCGCTATTGTGGAACAAACTAAACTGAAGCTTAATTTTCCACACGCAATCTTTTGTATCGAGTTCAGCGTAGATTTTTACCATTAAGGCGTGGCCACGTAGCTTATAGAAAGAAAGAGAAACAAACCAATACATCTTCAATACTACTGAGTGATTTTCATAAGCATCAAAAGAAAGTTTTTGCTTTCCCGCTGCGAAAATCACTCTGGTTCTTAGATTAACTAATTTTCGTTTCTTATGTTTGACTGATAACGGTGTTCGAGTGGGCACAAACATACAATTAAACCGGAAAACCACTCAATTTAGCAGTGAAAATTCTTGAAATAAGGGTTATGTCTTGTTGTGATAAACTATTCATAGGCAACACTACCGTTTATCTTTGGTGCGCCCTGGTCGTTATTGTAAAAATGATTATTGAGAAATAGATGGACATTTCACACTAGGAGTAGTTGTGAAAATTCTCGTAACTCTTATCTTCAAGCATTTATAGTTCTAAAACGAACCGATTCGATAACCTTCAGCTCGAAATGTATGCTACAGAATGCTGATAATCACACCACCACCGGTAGCATCGATAAAATATAAAATTTGCTCTCCGTTGTGCCCTCCAGCAGCTGTGCCAGCAAAATATCCTGCAGCGTACAATGGTTATTATTGCTGCCGTGTGCAGAATACAGGTAACATGCTCCGCGGTGCCTGGAAGTTGACTCGTATGCAGCTCTCGTTTCTCAATGTCGCAAAGCTTTAACAGCTGCACCGCAATCGCTATTGTGGAACAAACTAAACTGAAGCTGAATTTTCCACACACAATCTTTTGTATCGAGTTCAGCGTCGATATTTACCATTAAGGCGTGGCCACGTAGCTTATAGAAAGAAAGAGAAACGAACCAATACATCTTCAATACTACTGAGTGACTTTCATAAGCATCAAAAGAAAGTTTTTGCTTTCCCGCTGCGAAAATCACTCTGGTTCTTAGATTAACTAATTTTCGTTTCTTATGTTTGACTGATAACGGTGTTCGAGTGGGCACAAACATACAATTAAACCGGAAAACCACTCAATTTAGCAGTGAAAATTCTTGAAATAAGGGTTATGTCTTGTTGTGATAAACTATTCATAGGCAACACTACCGTTTATCTTTGGTGCGCCCTGGTCGTTATTGTAAAAATGATTATTGAGAAATAGATGGACATTTCACACTAGGAGTAGTTGTGAAAATTCTCGTAACTCTTATCTTCAAGCATTTATAGTTCTAAAACGAACCGATTCGATAACCTTCAGCTCGAAATGTATGCTACAGAATGCTGATAATCACACCACCACCGGTAGCATCGATAAAATATAAAATTTGCTCTCCGTTGTGCCCTCCAGCAGCTGTGCCAGCAAAATATCCTGCAGCGTACAATGGTTATTATTGCTGCCGTGTGCAGAATACAGGTAACATGCTCCGCGGTGCCTGGAAGTTGACTCGTATGCAGCTCTCGTTTCTCAATGTCGCAAAGCTTTAACGGCTGCACCGCACTCGCTATTGTGGAACAAACTAAACTGAAGCTGAATTTTCCACACGCAGTCTTTTGTATCGAGTTCAGCGTAGATTTTTACCATTAAGGCGTGGCCACGCAGCTTAGACAGAGACAAACAAACCAAAACACTTTGTTGAGTCAAAATATGTAGGCAGTGGAATTTATTTCGTCCATGTTATTGTTATCTGTGCTTGGGAAGCAAGCCAAGAACAAGGGAAATGTATGGGAAAGCTTGACCTTGGAACTTTTCACCTTTTTCCACCATTAAGCAGTAAAGCAACAATGTTAAACCTAATATCAAAAAATTGTTACACATTTTATCTATCCACCGAAATATAAATGACTAAGATGCATTAAGTCGTTCGCTTGCTATAACCGTTTGAAATCTGACGCAACATTTGCCAGTTTCATTTTCATTTTCACAAAGTGTAATCTAGTATAGAAAACAAAGACGTAGTCCTACGTCAAAAGTCGCCGAAAAAGATGAATGATTTTATTGACGGGAGTCAATAAGCAGAACTAAACGGAAAAAAAAGTAAAAGGCGTGACAAAATAGAAAAAGTCGCCGAAAATATCAAGAGCCTTGCAATGACAGGCGTGACAGGGTCTTGAAAAGGAAATGGCGTAAAGAAATAGAAAAGTCGCCAAGAGACAGACATTGAAGAATTTAGATGACATAAATGACCTGGAGGGTTGACATTAACAAGGAAAAAATACGAGAAAAATCTAGACAACACTTTTGCGTACGATGCGAATATATATATATATATATATATATATATATATATATATATATATATATATATATATATATATATATATATATATATATATATATATATATATATATAGACTTCCGGTGCCTGGAAAACAGCCGAAAATGACCAAACACCACTTAATATGAGTGTTTCTTCAACCAGATTGACGCTCAGAGGCCGAAAATTGTGTCCTAATGCCATTCTGAAATCCAAGATGGCGACTTCCGGTTTCTGAAAAACAGCGGCAAATGACCAAATACCACCCAATATGAGTATTTCCGGAATTGTTATGACAAACTGAAGCCACAAATCGACCTCAGACAACATTTTAAATTGTAAGATGGCGACTTCTGGTGACTGGAAAACAGCCGAAAATGACCAAATACAGCCCAATATGAGTGTTTCTTTAACCAGATTGACGCTCAGAGGCCAAAAATTGTCTCCTAATGCCATTCTGAAATCCAAGATGGCGACTTCCGGTTTCTGAAAAACAGCGGCAAATGACCAAATACCACCCAATATAAGTATTTCCGGGATTGTTTCGATGCACTGAAGCCACAAATCGACCTCAGACAACATTTTGAACTGTAAGATGGCAACTTCCGGTATCTGGAAAACAGCCGAAAATGACCAAATAACACCCAATATGAGTGTTTCTTCAAACAGATTAACGCACGGAGGCCAAAAATTGTCTCCTAATGCCATTTTGAAATCCAAGATGGCGACTTCCGGTTTCTGAAAAATAGCGGCAAATGACCAAATACCAGCCAATATGAGTATTTACGGGATTTTTATGATGCACTGAAGCCACAAATCGACCTTGGACAACATTTTGAATTGTAAGATGGCGACTTCCGATGTCTGGAAAACAGCCGAAAATGACCAAATACAGCCCAATAAGAGTGTTTCTTTAACCAGATTGACGCTCAGAGGCCAAAAATTGTCTCCTAATGCCATTTTGAAATCCAAGATGGCGACTCCTGGTTTCCGAAAAACAGCGGCAAATGACCAAATACCCCTCAATATGCGTATTTCCGGAATTGTTATGATGCACTGAAGCCACAAATCGACCTCAGACAACATTTTGAATTGTAAGATGGCGACTTCCTGTATCTGGAAAACAGCCTAAAGTGACCAAATACCACCCAATATGAGTATCTCTGGAACGAGAATGAAGTTGAAAATTGACCTCAGACACCATTATGAATTGTAAAATGGCAACTTCTGGTTTCTAAAAAACAGCCAAAAACGGTCGATTTCCATACAATATGAGTATCTTCGGAACCAGAATGATACACAGGAGCTAGAATCGACCACAGACACCATTCTGAATTCGAAGATGGTGACATCCGGTTTCTGGAAAATAGCCGAAAATGACCAAATAACACTCAATATGGGTGTTTCTTAAACCAGAATGACGCTCAGGGGCCAGAATGGCGACTTACGGTTCCTGAAAAATAGCCCGAAGGGACCAAATACCACCCAATATGAGTATCACCGGATCCAGAATGATGCAAGGAGCTATAAATTGACCTGGACACCATTTTGAATTCGAAGATGACCACTTTCAGTTCCTGGAAAACAACGAAAATAACTGAAATGCACCCAATATATAACCGGAATTGAGGTTATATACAAAAGCCAAAAGTTGAGGATGTTGCCATTCCGATAAATCCAATCATTTTCAAACGATATAATCCAATCGCAAGGAATCAATAAATTTGAAATGTTTAAAATTATTAAATTAAACACTAAAATAGGCGGGACGAAGTTTGCCGGGTCAGCTAGTAACATATAAATAAAGAGAAAAAGCAACGGAGGGAAAGGCGACAAAAGCATTTTTATGGCAGAATTCTTTCTCTGTTCGTTTTTCTGGTACACAGGAAGGCCAGGGGAAAGCAAGTGAAATTGTGATTGAAATGTTTTTTTTATATGAAAAAACGTTTATTGAAGTGGTAAGCGCCCATGGAGTTTTGTATGTCAGAAATCTAAGAAGGAAGATGAATTTAATCAAAACAAAAAATATGCAGAAGACTGAAAGACAGACATGGTCGGTGTTAAGTCAGACCGGACCAAGTCGCAAAATTGGAAAAAAACGAGTTAATGATAGTATTGGATAAAGATTTTCTTAAGCTACATCACACAACAATCAGATTTTATTTATCTCTAAAACAGCAGAAACAACAGCACGATTTTTGTCTGCATGACCAATGAAAAGCGATTACAGTGTTCAGTCACAATGGGCCAAGTGTTTATTTTCAAGAAGACTGCCTTCGGTCAGCTATTGATAAAAGCGAACGAACGGAAGAATTTTCAAGCGTTTTTCCGGATTTCTTTGTATCAGAGAACTCTTTCACTCACCCCCCATCGGAATCTGTAAAGTTTCACGCACTGCCGTGGTTTTGAATGTGTTTTCGGACCGTTTATTGCTGTCACTAACATGACCTGATATCATGCCTTATAGTGTGCAGACAAAATGAACCATGTGTTAAGCAGAAAAAAGTTGAAATTGTCGGAATTTACAGCATCGGTTTGAAGTCAACATAAATGAATTTCAACACTATCAGGCAACTTATCGGAATGCTTCTTTACCCGTTAGTCAAAAAAGTTTACTTTACCAGTAAATGAGGAAAATGTACATGGTACACTCTGATTGAACACATCAATGAGAAACGTTAGTCATTTGTGTGGGTGACACAACATTCCACAATTTCAGAAAGAAGTTCAAGTTACAGTAGTAATACTGACTTAAAACTTGATAATTTTACCAATGAATTATATCCTCAGGAGGTTGAAATAAGTGGTAAGTGTATGTTTGTTACTATTTTATGCAAGGTATTGATTTGTTGAAACAAACACAGTTTAAAGTTTATTCAAACTATTTTCAATAATTGTTGATGTCGCAGAAGCTAACCATGTAGATTAAAAAGTTTTTGGCTGTTCGGCGATTAATGGACTAAAATTATTTGTTCAATTGTTCAGTCATAATGGACCAAGTCATTAATGATTCTTCTTTGAGTCAATCAGAGTGGACCAAGTACATTTAATCAGTTACAAACCTGTCCTTTTTGAGCTCACGGCACACCTTTTTTTCAATTGTCATATTGCATGATACAGTTAGAGAGTTACTCCAACTTATAACATCAAAACTGCGCTAAAATATTGAAAACTTCAAAATTCCCAAAGCAACAAACTTCATACTCGTTTTTCTCGAAATGATCAAAATGTCACTTGGTCCGGTCTGACTTAACACCGACCACATGTAGGGTAAAAATATAATGACTAACGGTAAGCCTGACAGGAAATATTAAAGACTTATTTGACAGAAGCCATCGTTAGCTGAACAAGCTCGGGGCCTTAACTGAAAAAGATATAATTATGGAAAGAAAATTATAAAGACGAAAGGAATCAGAGAAAATCGCCGAAAACGAGAAGGCACGAAATGTTGAAAGTGTACAATAAAGGCGTGAAGAAAATAGAAAAAGTCGCCGAAAAAGATGAATGATTTAATTGACGGGAGTCAATAGGCAGAACTAAACGGGAAAAAAGTATATCAAGAGCCTTGCAATGACAGGCGTGACAGGGTCTTGAAAAGGAAATGGCGCGTGAAGAAATAGAAAAGTCGCCAAGAGACAGACATTGAAGAATTTAGATGACATAAATGACCTGGAGGGTTGACATTAACAAGGAAAAAATACGAGAAAAATCTAGACAACACTTTTGCGTACGATGCGTATATATATATATATATATATATATATATATATATATATATATATATATATATATATATATATATATATATATATATATATATATATATATATATATATATATATATATATATATATATATATATATATATATATATATATATATATATATATATATATATATATATATATATATATATATATATATATATATATATATATATATATATATATATATATATATATATATATATATATATATATATATATATATATATATATATATATATATATATATGGGGAAAATGTATAACAAGAGGAAGGCCTCTCAGTTACGAGGCAGATTTGATAGAAGCGCCGAAAGGCCCGAATATTAAGAATAAAAAAACAGGAGGAGGTGCGAAACCCAAAGAGCAATGAGACATGGCAACTAGGAGTAGGTTTTTTTCTAGGAAAAGAGGGCTAAGCAGCCTACCAGACAAGGTGACTGCTGACTTTAGGAGATTCAGACTATTCTAATTGTAGTTAAGGCCGAGTGATTGGACACAATGGGAGTCGTTATCCCGGAATGATCGAGGTGGATGCCGAATGGATGAAAAAAGACAAGGGAGTAACGAACCCAGAATGAATGCGTGTGTGAGATTCTTCACACTTTTATTTCCTAACCTTCCCATCTTTCAGGAATCCCTGGAGCAGGCGGTCGCACCTTCGGATGGAAGAGGGAGAGGATTATGCAGGCAACTGCATACTAAGGAGAAGAGTAAGTAGGGTGTAAGTATGACTGATGACACAGGACAGACGAGGCAGCAGAGAAATTATAAGAAGAGGGAGAATTGAATAAGGAAAAAAAATGAAGCAAAGGGTTGAAAAAGAAAAACTGTTGTAAATCGGATTAAGAAAACCTACTAGACTTACTTTTATAAGTCCGATGAGAAAATGGTGTATATGTATATATATATATATATATATATATATATATATATATATATATATATATATATATATATATATATATATATATATATATATATATATATATATATGAATGTAGAAAAAAATGAGAGATTACCGAAGAAGAATGAAAGAATAAATACTAAAACAATTAGATGTAGAAAAAAAAACAACTATTATGTGAGGAGAAACGTACACTATGAGATGAAGAAAGATATGAGAATGTTGAAGAAGATATTTAAAGGTACAACATGTAGATAAAGAAGCATGTAACCAGGACCAAGCAGGTTATTTTTTTTTTTAAGTTAAAAACAATTTATTCAAAGAACAACTGTTAAAAGAAGGGAAAAATTATAAAGAGGCCGAGAGACAAATTAAACCAATAGACAAGAAGAAAAAAAACACATCGAAATATCGGAAGTTTTAAGTAATGATGGGGAGAAAAAAAAGGAGAGAATATTATGATTGTAAATCGGGTGGCTTTGCTTTTTATGATTCGTCCGGCCGATTAGTACCCGAAGAATACGATAAAACCAAAATAAAAACAAATTTGTATGCTTTAGTAGGGGACGACATTTCATCGGAACAATATACGAGCCTAGATTGTAAGTAGAAGCGTAGAACAGGAAATAAAATGTAAGAAGCCCGTACGCGAGTGAATTAAGTTTAGACACCAAGTGGGAAAAAGTAACAAGAAAAAAAAAGATGAAATAATGGAAAAAAATATATGCACCTCTTGCTTAGCAGGGCTAGCATTTAAGATGAACAAAATCACGCAACACCAGCTAGCATCTAAAATTCAACCACGAGACGAGCTCCAGATCTGCAAGACGAAGAGATGACCACAACGGAGGCTGAGATGCCCCAGAAAAACGCGGAAAAGGAAGCAGGCGGTTGCAAGGCGAGTTGAACGGCGGGTGTCTATGGCCGACGGGGTTTTAGCCAAGCGACATTACCAAGAAGAGACGAACAACACCCAGTTTCCAGCCCTGAGGAGGCCAGAAGTGCAACAAGAATCAATCAATGCTCCAAATATATATTACTCATTGAGAGTTATTGACTTCCACAAATTCGAGGATTCGAGATCAAAGCCAAGCAAGCAAAATGACGCTATAAAATTTTGCTTTTGTTCTTACCGCACTACGATTTTTTCAAATGCGTGTGCGCACATATGTTAGCGGGTAATCGGACACCCCGCGCAGGTGGTTAAAGATGCTAAACCAAAGGAACTGCATCTTGCAACAGTGCCGGTGGTAATCGCAACTCTTTTCGCCACACGGCGCGTAACGATATTATAAGCCAAACAAAATACAGCCGGTCGATGTCAAAGGGACACTAACCCAAGGCTAACCCAACATTGAAGTTCAACAACAAACTCTGAACAAACGTTAAACAACCAGATGAACTGCAGCCCTAATTGAAGTGCAATGGCAATCATTGAACTATTGTAAATAACCCGATGAAGCCTTCAGGATGAATTCGCGAGGAAGACACAACAAGGCAGAACCTCTACTGCCAGACGCACCCTCCCGTTACGAACCCCAAGTAACCCAACGCTTGAATACGACAGCCGAGCAGCGGATATCTTCAAGGTGCAGCGCAGCAGGCGAGCGAACGTTTTGGTATTTTTATATGAAGAATTGTGATGTCCGATGTTAATTTATGTGAAACCGAACACCACTCATATATGTATATAAAAGTAACCAACCCGCAATACTTACCGGTAGAGCTCGACGCATCATGGGAGCTCTATCATCGGAGATAGATGCCTACAGGGTTCCGTCACATTAGGTGACATACTTAGAACCCCGAAAAGAGACCGGTTTCCTACAGCATTCTTTTCGACGTTGGCACAGCCTTCAGCTGTGCGCGAAAGTAGGTCAGAGCTTGCTTACTGTTGAAGCCAAGTCTTCCGCTTGCCTTGGGTGACGAAAACCGCAACCCGTAAGCAAATTAAATTAAAACAAACTAAGCCCGCGGTTGGATACTTGATGGGTCGGTAATTCGTCGACGCGCGAGGAGTGAGTTACCGAAATTGTTTGTAAACAAGATAAAGTGGCGAGCGCACGGCTCACCACTCTCAGTTGACTTAGATTAAGTGTTCTAAAATAGAGATAGGCCTAGAAAAGGCCATTAGGGTAATAAGGATAGGTAGTGATTTCGCGAGGGAAAATTGTCTCTCGCGAAATACACTCTAGGGTTAGCCGTAAGTTCACATGTAAGCCTTAAATCAATCTTAAAGTAAATGAGATTCCGTACGGTCCGCGCCGTACGTACAGGAATTTCGTGTCGCGACTTATCTTTCGAAAGTATCACAATTTCTGGTAGGGCAACAGGACGTCTGTCTGTCTGTCTGTCTGTCTGTCCGTCTGTCCGTCTGTCCGTCTGTCCGTCTGTCCGCCTGTCCGTCTGTCCGTCTGTCCGTCTGTCCGTCTGTCCGTCTGTCCGTCTGTCCGTCTGTCTGTCTGTCTGTCTGTCTGTCTGTCTGTCTGTCTGTTTCACAGTGGAGCACTTTGAACATCAACCCTGATCAAAATTATTTTGAAGGATTTTTGGACTAGAAACGGATAGTGGATCGAAAATATAGTATAATAAGTAGTTGTGACTGAAAATTTCCATGGCGTAACCACCCTTCAGTGATTTGTTACTTTTCTGATGATGTAGTTCGGATTTAATGGTAGTTTCTTTTCTAAAATAAATGGCTGAGTCTTTATTAATGAAACATAACTATTTTTTTTAGATCAATGAGGCCCGAGGTTAACACTGTTTTGTTTATTAATCAATCTTAGCACTCAGAACAATCTGAAGAGTGAAGAGTATTATCACCATTGTCCGTGTACGAACATTTCATTTGCAACATTTGCATTGCTTCGGACGGAAAAGTTTGACCATTTTTCTTGGATTTTGGCCTAAAGCTCGTAATCCAAGTTTCCGAATTCAATAGCAACCTGTTGAGAAAGTCGTTATTTTAGGCTATCCCAGAAAGTTTCCGTCGAAAATTTGATCCGTACAGACGAAAATGTTAATTTCTCGCCTCTGCAGCGCTTCTTCAAAGAGAAGTTCAATAGGAACAAGAGCGTTCTCAATTACAACGGCTCCATCGCTCCATGAATTAATACTTTATGCAAAGTAGGAGTCATAGGATGCCAAGGATAAAGCCGAATGTAGCTGAGCAGTTTCAAGAGCGTAATCAGCGAACTTTGGTGTATCTATGTCTTGGAACTAAGGCAACTACATTGCCGGAAGCTGGAAAGTTGAAATTTTTCGATGATTTTCACAATGATGTAACTCATGACTTCGGATTGGTTCGAATGATCTAATACCACCAGTTTGACCAGAAACAAACAGGCTTTCATTTGCAATTGACTGTTTACATTGAAACTCATTGATACTTGACTACTTCATATAATATGACATATAAAAATCTCATTTACAGCATTTTTGTGTTTATTAAAATGTTCTCTGGCAATACCAAGACTGTTTATAAGTCTTCTAAGTTTACAGATTAATTGAACTAACCTTCTTTGACAATATCCATAGTTGGTTTGATGATAAATCACTACGTTGCACTTGATTGTTTTGAAAAACAGCAGTACGGTACGGAAGCATCGAATGCAATAACAGAAAGCTTAAATTGTATCGATTTCAACCAGCTGTAGCAAAGGGTAACAATATTTCCGGATGCTTATGAGCTGTCAAAAGTTTCAGTAGGTGTCACACTTCAAAATGAGACTATGCACAACATGGATAGTAAACTTTTGGTTTTTTGACTTTTAATCAGGTTTTCACTTGATTTACTCTCATGTGTGACCGAGTGAAACAACACGAATTTGTTACTTAACTTTATTTGAACCAACCGTAACTAGAAATGCGTTTACTCGCACGAGAACTAAATTTTGTACAACCAGACATGTGGTTTTCGATTTAATAACTCGCGAGCAAAGCAGATTGAATATATAGGTATCATTGTATATCAAAGTATATGTGAATAAGGTATATTAACTCTCCCCCTCGTAAAAAAAGGTACCTTAAGCAAATTACAGGTTCAGTCTCTGGGGAACTTTTATCGATCGTTTTGAACCCCTAAGGGGCTCGTCAGCAGGTTTGATTGCTGTTGTAGTTGAAGGACCAGCGATTAGTTCAGGAACTATATCCGTAAGCGATTCAGAAGGTTGAGATGGAGTAACCGGACGTTGACCAACGGATACCTGACCAGTATACTCAGGGGCTCTAGCCACCGGGGAAGTAGCAGGAACCGTCAAAAATGCTCGTTCAGTGTCTACCACTTCTCGTGGGGTATTCACCAAATCCTCTGGCAAGTGTGCACCGACTCCAACAATATAGTCGACGTGACGTTCCCATAATCTTCCGTCATCCAAACGGACAGTATATCGAAGTTTCCCAGCCTTCTCGACGATTCTACCGAACTTCCACTTGTCACGGGAAAGAAAGTCTCGTACCCTAACTCGATCTCCGTCATGAAGTTCTTCAACTGTTAAATCGGAAGCATGTCTTATTTCGTTTTTCGGCAACATTAGATCTATTCTTGACCGAATCTGTCGTCGGGGTGCAACATCCTTCGGTAGGTCAGCAATTTGTTCCCTATCTGTAAATTGAACTGTGATGTCGGACACTTCAAGGCTTTCAATTTTTGTTTGAAGGTTTGCACGTAGCGTTCTGCCTGTCCGTTCGTTGATGGGTGGTACGGTGCCCCCATCTTGTGTATGACACCGTTCATTCGCAAGAATTGTTGGGAAGATTCTGACGTAAATTGGAAACCATGATCACTAACAAGTACAGATGGTATCCCAAACGTAGTGAATATTTCCCGACACATTTCCACCGTACTTTCCGCAGTAAACGATCTGCAAATCTTTATCTCCGGCCACTTGTTATACGCGTCAACAAGAATGAAAAAATACGTGTTCTGGAAGGGTCCTGCGAAGTCCACGTGAACTCTCTGGAACGGTTGCGTCGGTGTCTCCCAGCAGGTTCTGGTTTTTTGCAGGTTCTGGTCGTACTGATTGACAATCAGCACAGTTCAAAATCATCTCTTTGATTTCACGATCCATTCTGACCCACCAGCAGTATCATCGAGCCAAGAATTTCGTACGGGTAGCTCCAAAATGAGTGCAGTGTAGCTCATCTAGCACTCTCTTCCTGAGCACTGGTGGCACGTAAACACGTATATCCCGCAGTAAGCAACTTCTGTGAAGTGAAAACTCTGTTTGCTCCACACCGAATCGGTCTCTTGGGTCTACTGGCTGGCCGTACTTGATTCTCTGAACAAGATTTCGCACTGATTCATCTTCAGATGTGGCCTGAGCCAGCTCCGCAGCAGTTAACGGCAACGTTTCAATCTGGTTAAGCTCAATAACATCGGCCTCTTCAATCACGTTCTCCGGTTCTTTCTGTGGCAGAGGAATCCGAGACATTGCGTCTGCATTAGCATGGTTCTTTGATTTTCTAAACCGGATCGTGTAGTCGAACAATTGTAGGTAGGTCGCATAGTGTTGCATGCGTATGGCTGACATCACCGGTAGTCCCTTATGCTCACCAAATATCTTGGATATTGCTCGATTATCTGTGATCAACGTAAACTTTCGGCCGTACAGGAACTGGAAATATTTATTACGCCAAAAATAATAGCTTATGCTTCTCTGTCAACCTGCATGTAGTTTTGTTGAACCCGGTTAAGCGTTTGAGAAGCAAACTGTATAGGACGCTCCGTTCCATCCGGCATCAAGTGACTTAATACTGCGCCCACTCCGTATGGTGACGCGTCTGTTGCTAGCAGTAATGGTAGCTCCGGAGAGTAACGAGCAAGACATTTCTCCGCTTGCATTTGTCTTTTCACGTCATCGAAAGACTCCTCGCACTGCCTAGTCCACTTGAACGGTACTTCGTCTTTCAAAAGATTGTTTAACGGGTATAGCACCGTACTAAGGTTTTCGAAAAATCGTCCGAGTCCAATAGTTGATCAGCCCAACGAACGATCGTACTTCCTCCTTGTTTTTAGGCTGGGGCATATTCTGCATGACAGCAACCTTATTCCGTATCTTGTGGATATCATCCTTATCGATGAGATACCCACAGTATTATATCTGATCCGCAAAGAAATCGCATTTATCTTTGTTTACCCGGATACCGTTCTGGTTCAGTCTCCGAAGAACTTCTTCCAGTCGTCGCAGGTGCGTTTCATCATCGGGCCCCGTAATCTTGATATCGTCGAGAAAAACACTTACTCCATTAATCCCTTGTAGGATTACCTCCATCTGCCGTTGCCAGATTGCTGGTGCCGACGCAATACCGTACATGAGTCGATTAGGAAGATACAAGCCGCGGTGAGTACTTAATGCAAGTATTTCTCGATCCTCCGGTACAACTTCTAATTGTAAGTAGGCTTGCACAAATCGATTTTACTTAATTTTCTTCCTCCAGATAACGATGCGAAAAGCTCATCCACCGTAGGTAGTGGATGTCTGTCTACGATTAGGTTAGGGTTTATCGTCTGTTTATAGTCACCGCAAATCCACACGCGTCCTTGGGACTTTTTGCCCGATCTATTGGAGTTGCCCAGTTGCTTAAGTTCACTTTCGTTAGGACACCTTCTGCCTCCAGCTTGTCCTATTCTTCTTCCACTGTCTTCTGCAAGTTAAAAGAGATCTTTCTGGCCTTCAGGAACACCGGTCTGGCATTATTTTTCAACGTAAGCCTCGCCTGAAAGTTGCAAATCTTACCAATAGATTCATCAAACACTTTTGGGAACTTCGCCAAAAGCTCCTCTAAAGCCACCTTATGAGTGGGAGTAGCAGTAATCTCATTTACCGCACCCGGATTTTTAAACACGTTATTCCAATCAATCGGTAACGCATACAGCCACTCGCGCCCGAGAAGTGGATGTTTGTCAGAATGCACTACATACAACGGTAACGTAACACTTTTTTTCGTATTTCAACTTCGAACTTCGATACTAGTCCACAGTAGCTCATGAGATTCGTATTGCTGCTACGTAGCTGCGCATTCGGAGAGTATTTATCCCGACAATTCGTACTAACGATCGTGACGGGCGATCCCGTATCCACTTCGATTCGAATGTTTATTTCGTTCACGCAAACGTTCAACCAAATCCGGTCGCAGCCAGAATTTGCATCGACGGTACACACTTCCCGCACTTTTGTACATCCTCGGTTAAACCTATCGTTGGATTGCTGCACATAGTTCGTTTGAACAGCATTAGATTTATTCCCAACTCTATTTGTATCCGACCTTACGGAAGCTGACTTTTTTAAGCAAACTTTTGCCAAATGTCCTTTCAATTTACAGAATGAACGCACTGTACTTTTGTGCCTGCACGTATTCGCAAGGTGCGATTTATACCCACAACGATAACAACAAGAATCGTTCGCATTTTTTCCCACTTTAGTAAAAGACTTTTCCCCAGATTTTATTTTATTTTGTTTCTCTTGTTTACCTTTTGGCTGCTGAACTACGTGTACCTCCTTATTAGTTAAATTTCTTTCGATTTCGGCTCCTCCTTTTCTGGACAATTCCATACTAACAGCTATATCCCGGGCATTCTGGAGGGTCAACTGCCTTTTCTCCAGCAACCGACTGCGTATATCATTCCGTTTGATACCGAAGACCAGTTGATTCCGCAAAGCTGTCTCAAGGTATGCACCAAAGTTACAAGTAACGGCAATGCGTCGCAATGCCACTAAGTACTCATCCACTGTCTAATTGAAGGGGAGGAAGAATTTTTATCACCTTGCTGGCGACATTCAAACCGAAAATTTTCACTTTTTTCCAGCAGCTGTGGATTGAAAAACCCCTCGAGTACATCGACGATCTCGGCGTATCTCTTTTCTCGAGGTGTAACATGGGTTACCATTTCGTCGGAGTTAAAAATCAGGATAATTTTTTCCAGTAAAAATTTGTTCTAAGCTATTGTTATTTTTTGAGGTATCAATAAATAAAACACGTAATTTGAGATTTGCACTTCAAAATACGCCAAAAGCCTCATATTTAACGTATTTTTCGAACGATTCAATTTTGCAACTTCGGTTTACTAGGCGTTAGTAGATACCTCGAAAAATGCAACTAGTAAACTGTTTGAAATAAACTTAATTGTCAAAAAACGTTTAACGATTTCAACGACTAGACAATTTCTCTCATTAAGATTCAACCAAAGAAAAAAATCGTTCGAAATAAGTTCGTTTCTTCCCGGAATCAAGGTGAAAGTACTTAACAGTTTGCTTCCTTTTTGAATATCCGGCATCATTCAGAAAAATCAGGACAAATGCTAAAATATGAAAAATAAATCAGGACGCTCCAAAATCAGGACGCTCCAAAATCAGGACGGATGGTATCCCTACTCTTCACCCACCGTGCCCATTTCAACTTTTTTTTGTCGCAGGGGTCAATGACGAAATTCGGTGGCGGAGCTCTAGTAGCATCGATAGCAGGATTTCCTTCTGCTCTATCGTTTTCCGTTCTTGCGTTTCCACCGGTACTCATCCTCGTCGCCAGAGCTGTTATGACTGGCCGAGTAAAACAACACGAATTTGTTACTTAACTTTATTTGAACCAACCATAACTAGAAATGCGTTTACTCGCACGAGAACTAACTTTTGTACAACCATACATGTGGTTTTTGATCTAATAACTCGCGAGCAAAGCAGATTAAATATATATATTTTACTGGAATCCTCGTATCGTTTCGGAACAGAGTGGTCTATGTACATAAACATAAATAAAAATGACGTTAACTCGTACAAAATGGCTAGTGTCACATGTTATATGATGTACATGCCATGTCACATGTATATATGAAGTCAGAGTGGTCTATATACATTGGTATGGCGAAATCACTTATTTCGCCAAAAAATGGTAATTTCATGTAATCACATGTTAAACCACTTCATAACCTTTATATTAGAACATTTTGTTTGAAAGAATCCGTTGAACAGAATTTTATTCAAAGATTTTTCGAAAATTGCTTCTCCTGACAAATTTGCTCGATGGCACATAGACCACTCTGTTCCGCAACGGCTCAAATGATAAAGTTTGTATTAGGAAAGCTAGATCTCACCACTATTGATTGATTGATTCGTGTCTTCACAATATTTTTCATATTTCAGAAACGTGATGAAATCGAAATACTTTGCGTGATAAATTTGAAAGTGATAACACAGACTAACAGACATAACACGTCGAACAAATTTTCAATAAAATCATCGTTTGGATTATTTCAGTACTTTACGTTAGTAACACTAGCACCATCTGCTGTCGTGTTCGCGCTGCGTCATGTATTTCGAGCGTTACTGCATGTGTCAAATGGGGAACTACAAAATATTTATCATATTGCATGACAGCGCCCCAGACGACGTTTTCGCGTGACGACTGTTATTCGATTGAAAATTTGAAATGAACGTTTTTTTTGTGGCGATGGAGCTAGGAGAACAAAACGTGAAAAAACGAACCGTGATATAAGCGACACATCACTGTATATATGTAATCGTTATTTTTCTAGTCAGAGAAATCATCATCGAGTGGCACGTCTGCTTGTCTATGACTGTACTATCGTAAAATTATAATTTTATGAAATAGCAAAATAACTACACACCATATGAACTTTTTTCAACTATCCTCACTTAAAAAAGAAACAATATATAAACCCTTGAACCCTATAATAGCTTTAGCTTATTTTTCAGACATGCAATCGGAAATACAAAATATAATAATGGAATGTCCAGTCTGAACAACGATATCATGCGCACTATATTAATTCCAACCTGTGTTACAACATAAATGTAAAGTTTCACAAACAACAAAAAATTGAAACTCTGCGAGCTTTCCAATACCTTTATTGCAAAAAGAAAAACTATGTACAAAGATTAAATCTACGGGGATTCTACATTCGCTTTGCATTCTTTTGACCAAATTAAGTAGAATCGTAAGCAATGACTAATGTACTTCGATTTTTGTTGAAACACGCTTTAATATACATCGTTCTATTGAACAATGATAGCTTCAGAGGTTTTGCCATTGCGTTGCAAAAAGTGTTTGCTGAATTTCAGTTTTACGGGTAATTTCTTCGTGTATTCCATGGCTAAGCCACATAATATGTAACTTTTTGTAGCGGTCTTTACAGAATTTCAGCGGATTTCCTCTCCGAAGTCCTTGGTCCGTTTCACCGTATTCATCTATGTATGGTGCGGGGATGAAGCATCCTTTATTCAATCCAAGTAGCAATATCTCCGCGTCTCGAATCCTCAAAAACATTCCTATTCCAGCGCCACAAGTATGTACGTGATATGTGCATGACCCAACAGAGTTTTTATTTAATTCCTTTTGGCAACAAAATGATTGAGAGCATAAAATTTCTCCGCAAACTAAGCACATAGTGGGATTTCGTGATTCGTCTCTCAGGTTGTTGGGGCAAGAAAAGTTCGACACACTGTTGATCAAATCAGCATAGTCTTCTGGAAGATCTATCAATTGCCGTATTGGCGGAATTGCTTGAATAATGGGAACAATATCTTCTGATTGTTTATTTCGGAGGTTTTGTCTCACAGTTAATAGCTCTTGCTGATTTGCGTTGATAATTGTTGTCATGAAACCGTAATAAGTATCATTTTTGAAATATGCACAAACATCACTTTGCAAGCCAAGATATGTTGCAAGTGCTTCAAACTCATCATCTTCCGGCAATTCTACGTCGGTAATTGCATGGAACAAAAGACTGGCACAGCGTAAAAAAGTTTGACTTTGCTTTCTCACTATATGTACTAACTGTTGTTTGATGTATTTGGATACAGGCAATCTGCTTTCATAGTATATATTATAATTTTTATATATATCAACCAGATTACTGCAGTCTTCAATGACATTTTCGTCACAATCCATCACATTGGAAAAATTCATTTCATGAGTCACAACTATTCTTAATGCATTAACCAGGAACATAGCTGTCAAGATGTCTTGGTCTAAAACATTGCCTTTGGGAATCGTATCTTCTTTACTCATATAGAAAAGTATACAACGAGTAGAAAATATCATAGTTGTCATCATGCTGAATGTATCCCATTCTAAAAACGATGACTTCTTTTTGCCGAATAGCATATCATATAAATCACATATGTAAACAATAAAGCTTTGGTTAAACATTCTGATATTATTTCCTAGCACAGCAGCCATTCTAACGAATCCAGTTAAGCATGACGAATACCTGTAAATAGACATAAAAAAAAAATTAATAGTAAAACAAAAACTGTCATGAGGCAGACGTATAGCGAATTTCTTTATTCCACCAGCTCTCCTAGTTTTGACCTGGAAGTGCACTAACTGCTGTCAAAACCCTTTTTCATTCGCTCGATTTTGACACAGTTTTGACCTGCCGTGCTGCCCGAAGCGCACTGTAAAATTTGTCAGCTTCAACCCTTTCAACCTACCACCGCACGTGCTATGTTCGTAAACAATTATCTGGCATCTCTTTCTTACTTGCGTCTTAAATGGCGATGACGTTTCATTATTCCTCGGCAGTTTTGCCATTTTGCGCATACAGTGGAATAAAGAAATTCGCTAGTAGTTTTGTCTAAATTTGCAGATGAGATGCACGATGTGAGAGCCAAATAGTAACGGCAATTCGGATATGCAACATTTTGGTTCAAGAAGAAACCTGTGTTTGGTTTTAGCGCCAATCTGTTCTTCTCAGCTAGCTGGCATCCCGCCATGTTTCGAGGACTAACATCTCAGCGTGTGTGTAAACGAGATAGCATATCACCGCCACTTTTCATACGCATAACATAGCATCTGTCAATGGGGCCCGCAAATCGCGGATCCGCTGCGATCAAACAAAGCAAATAAGATAGAGATGCCAGCTAGCTGGTTCTTCTTTATTCACCGTCCGTGCCACCCAGAGTTGCCAATGAAATTTTCGATTTAACTGGAAAAAGGCTGAAGAAAAAACTGGATTCCAAATAAATTAAAAGAAGCAAAAAAATGTTTGTGAGAGTGCTTTTCTGTTATGGGGACTGAATCCAGTGTCAGTTTTTTATACAGCAATTAAAGAGATAACTCTTCGCAAAAAATTACTCATTTTAATCAGAACTGTTTTGCTTCGGGCTTACATTTTGGTTAAATTATGGACTGAACAAAATTCCTCTAACAGCAGCAAAATTTAAAAATTACGCAATCAATCTATCTCAATATAAGAAAACAAAGCAACATTTTCTTCCGTTACATCAGTGAAGTTTAAACAGACTGATGTCATTGTTGGTGAAACGCTGACATCACTGCTACAGAAGAGAAACGATACCTTCACCGGTGTACCATTTACTTTGGATTATCAAATAAAACTTAATACACGTTTTCTTTACGATTCACGTTGTATTTTATTTCTCTCACACGAAATGTGTTCATACTGTTGATTCCACTGTTTTAAGGACGTTGTTAGCCAACAGGTTACTGAGCCCAGTGGAGAACAAATGATACGGTCGGTTATTTAGGTGAAATTTTTTTTATTTCACCGCAGTGTCGGTTTTAGGTTATGGCGGATCCGGGATAATTTTTAATTGCTAAACTTGGGAATAGCAATTATGCGACATGGAAGTTCCACATGGAGATGTTTCTCACACGGGAAGAACTTTGGCACGTCGTGGAAGATGCGAAACCGGAACCCGTTACAGATACTTGGACGAAAGCCGATAAAAAGGCTCGTGCTACGATTGGTTTATGCATCGACCAGAGTCAAAATACGCTGATCAAGGATTGTGGCAGCGCTAGAGATGTCTGGGATGCACTCAAGTCGTACCATGAAAGAGCAACTACGACGTCACAACTATCGCTGTTGAATCGTTTGTGTGAATCCAAAGTGGCAGAATCCGGAGACATTGAAAAACACATGCTGGAACTGGATGTTTTGTTCGGACGACTAGAGAATGCTGGTCTCGAGTAGACTGAAAAACGCAAGATTGCAATGGTACTAAGAAGTATGCCAGATTCGTACCATTACCTCGCATCTGCGCTGGAAGCTCGACGTGACGGAGAAGTGACAATGGAACTAATTCGTTCAAACCTGTTGCAGGAGTATCAAAAACGTTTGGATCGGCACGAAAAAATCAACTGGGGATGAAAAAGTGCTAAAACACAAAAGATAAAACCGAAAACATGTTTTTACTGTGGAAAACCGGGACATTTCAAAAAAGATTGTCGTAAATGGCAAGCTGATAAGGGTAAGCACAACGATGGTGGTGCTTCTGGATCAAGACCGGCTTCCAACGGTCAGCATGAAAAAGCGAAGCACGCGACGAGTGCAGATAAAGGAGCAGTATGTTTTACGGTGATCGAAGAAAAACAGGCTGCGTGTGTTGCTTCAGTGTGTTGGCCAGTTGTGAACTCTTAATAGTGGCGCCTCTTGTCACATGACAAGTCGGGAAGACTTTTTCGGTAAATTAAAGCAGGTTTCAGGTGTATCTGTAGTGATGGCAGATGGAAATAGTGCTAAATCGAGTGGCCATGGTAGCGGAATAATTAAAAGTGTTGACAGCACTGGAAAGACGGTGGATATATAACTCGAAAAGGTGTTGTTTGTACCAAAACTGGACGGTAGCTTGTTGTCAGTGAGCAAGATAGCTGACCGGGGGTGTACTGTAACATTCATGCGCAACAGTGTTGAGATTCGTGATGCGTCTGGATGTGTTGCGGTTTCAGAGAACAGGCGCGGTGATTTGTATTACCTGACGGAAGCGGAGCGTGTTTTGATCGCTGCTAGTTATAGGCATACAATGAATTGCCAGCATACGTGGCATCGTAGGTTGGGCCACCGTGACCCAGCTGTGCTTGATCGTATTAAGAAGGAAAGTTTGATAACCGGGATAAAAGTAGTGGACTGTGGCGCAAAAGTAGTTTGTGAGCAATGTCTCAAAGGGAGAATGGTAAAGCAGCCGTACCCGCAACAGTCAGGAAAGAAAACAACCCGTCCGTTGGAGCTCATACACACCGATTTGTGTGAGCCTATGGAAAACGTGACCCCTGGTGGAAACAAAAATTTTTTAACACTAATTGACGACTTTAGCAGATATGTAGTGCTGTATTTGCTAACAAATAAAAGTGAGACCCAAAAATGTATCAAAGATTTCGTGAGATTGATGGAAAATCAATTCGGCAGAAAGCCACAGATAATTCGCTCGGACCGAGGCGGGGAATTTGTGAATAAGGACCTTCAGAAATTTTACTCCGATGAAGGAATAGAAATGCAATTGACAGCCGGATGGTGCAGAATGGTGTGGCGGAGCGTCGCAACAAATATTTGCAAGAAATGGCGGTGTGTATGCTGCTAGATGCTGGATTGGAAAAGCAATATTGGGGAGAGACGATTGCGACAGCTGCTTACATACAAAATCGGATGCCGTCACGATCATTGAAAAGGACTCCGTTTGAGCTGTGGAGAGTTAGTCATCTCAGAATCTTCGGATGTGAAGCTTTCGTACAATTTCCAGATTCCAAACGGACAAAACTGCATAGCTAAGCCGAAAAGCTTATTTTCGTTGGTTATGCATGTGGCTCGAAGGCATACAGGTTTTTGAATAAACAAACCAACAGAATTATTGTCAGCCGAAATGCTAAGTTTCTCGAACTTAGTAACTGTCTACAAGATGAGAGAATCTCGACGACGAAATGCGAAGCAGAACGAAACCAAGTTGAGCTTGAGTCGTTTGTGGGCGGTTGCGATTCACTGAGTGATACAGAGAAACCGTGTGCAGGTTTTTCGGATGGTGATGATTCGAACCTTCAATTTTTCGATATCGAAGTGTTACACCATGGAGAGAATGACGAGCTGGAACAAAGGCCCCAAATAACATTTTGAGTTTTAAAGTAGATTTATAACAGTAAATGTGGTAAACATCACAAAACCTCATTTTAAACTAATTGCGCCATTAGTGGCACTTCCAAACTACTATAAAGCTGCATATAGTTCAGGAGGGCCCACTCTATAGAACGATGTGAGAACCTTGAATAAAAACCCTCATAAGAACTTTTGCACTTCATTTTGTGCTTTTCACAATCTTTGTACAACATCTTTAAAACTATTTTAAAACAAAATTGTTTTTTCTAAATGCCAGCAAAAGTGTTTTATGAATGAATTCAATAAAACAAAACAAACGCTTTCTCATTAAGAGCTTGACACTTTGGTGGCTACTTGAATAAAGGTGGTAAATGCTTTCCTCCATTCGAAACTTTTGAAATCGTTTTTGTGGTTTGGTGTGCTTAACATTGCCGGCGAATTAAAATTTTCGGTGGTTTTTTGATCTGATAGTGCCTTAAAAGAGATGCGCCTTCAAAATTGTCTAATTGAAGAAGAATTTTTTAAATTGTCAGGAATAAATAGTTTTTTGTTATACTTTATGTAAGCCATTACGACTCACTGAATTCTGGCAAACAAGTGTAGAAGTTCACGATTCTTTAAATCGAAACTCTATTTTACAAGAAAATGTAGAAAAATTGCACTTTTGTTCAGATGAAAAATATTATTTAAACATGGCGACAAAATTGCAGCTGTATTTCTTAACATAGTAAAATAAAGCATGTTACACTTTTCTAATACTGCAACAGAACTGTTTTTTCCTGCTGTGGAATCTTGAAATTAATTTCTAGATCAAACGGCTTTATACGAAACCAAACAATCTTATCCATTACCTATTGGTTTTACGACTGTTTATATAATGGAAACACGGTTTCAAACGTTTGACAGTTCCGAATCATATCAAAACAAAGTTGGTATCCGTTCGCTGCTTTTCTTTTCTCTGTGTTTTATCGTTTGTTTCAACTTGCTATTAGTTTAAAATGCCATTCAAGGTAGTTCAGACAATCGAAAAAGGCGAAACCTGTTTAACTGTTGTGCCCACGAGATGGGAACAAAACGGTGTTTTGTTATGGCCGAAAAAGAGTGCCGTGGCAAAACTGTTGCACGACGAGAATTCTGTTCCCGCTGCAAACTGGGAACGGATTAATTGTGTCAACAAACGAGTCTAAAGATCGCGAAGCAGCGGAAGAAGAAATACGAAAAATGGAATCTGCATCGGACACCGAAGCAGACGAAAATTTGGTTTTCATTCCCCCTACTCAAGTAAAAAGACCGCGACTTCAGCAAACAAACATCTTAGGAGATATCAAAGAAATAGTTATCGGTTTCCGTTACACTCTACTAAATTTTTTTTGGAAATAAATATTGAAATTCAGTCCGCAAATATATATTTCGACTGTGACTTACAGTCTTCCTCAGTGCTTATGTGGACACATAAGCACTGAGGAAGACTGTAAGTCACAGTCGAAATATATATTTGCGGACTGAATTTCAATATTTATTTCCAAAAAAATTTAGTAGAGTATAACGGAAACCGATAACTATTTCTTTGATTTCTCAATCACTCTGCTAAGACGCTCGTTATCGATTTTCTAAATTTGATCTTAGGAGATGTTCGCGTAATGAAGAATTTCAATCGACCAATTGAACGGCTGGATAACGACAAGCAGGAGTAAGCAATCTACAGAGACAATGATCTGGTAAGAAACTTTTCAATTCTCTATGTAATGTATGTTAAGCTAAGCTAATAATATGATTTTAAGAACTCTTCATTTGAACCTGAGCCGGACACCGTGCTGTTGCTGACTGAAGAAGCGGATGCGGACAATGGAGACTCAATTGTAATCATCCCACAGGAAATCGATGCAGGAAACGATGATCGTGCCAACATTGTTTTGGACACCATCTTATTAAATCTCACTAGCATTCGTAACGAACAAATGAAAATAGTACAGTGCATTGCAACGATGCAAACCAGTATTGAATACCTTGCACAAGCTGTTTTGAATAATAGACCGTCCGCTAATCCTTATGCTAAGCGAACTAATGTGTTTTCAAAGCCTATTAACACTGCATCAGAGCTTACCGAACTGGGGGAGAATTTGAAAGACGATGCTATATTTGGTGAAATTGTTTCAAACATGAGCTTCATCTGCGGTTCAAATGGAAAGTCAAATGGTGTTGATTGCTGTTACAAACTGATTGATTATTTCATGACGCGAGAGTTTCTAACAGAATGTTCATGGACCGGAAATAGCCGCGGTGCAGATGAAAATAGCTCGCATAGCGCAGAGGGATCGGAATGTGCCAGTAAGGTACCCCTGAAATTCTACAAGAACTACCGTGCTGTGTTTCTGAAATTGATTTTGCTCGCTGGCAAAGACTTTACTGAGGTAAACTGTGAATTGAATTCTACAAGAGAGTGATGAAAACAGTAAGCAAAGATTGGGAGTTAAAAATTCATCCAAGCATAAGAACCGGCTAAAAAACCTTAAATATGTTGTCCAAAAGGATAACACGAAGACAAATGAAATTGCTTGATGTAACCCCATGAGGAGCCGCAACAATGTTTAATATGTTATTTTCTCATTGTTTTTGTTACAATTCTGCATTCATTTTATGTTTAGTTTATTCTCTTCTGAAATGTGACAAACATTAACTTAATGTTATTGCAAAGTATGAAGTAGTGGAATAAAAACAGCTTCGCCCTCTTCGTTATAGGGTATCAATACCATTTTACATTTAATATCGTCGATTGTATATCGCTTAGATGACATTTCCAAACAGTTTTATAAATGTGTAGATAGGTTGAGCGAATAGGTGTTTCAAAAAAACACTTCAGTTCTCTCAAAGCTTTGCCGTTTATTTCCAGTGATTCATTTTGAGCAGCAACACATGTGAAACCAACTATTTCGTTAGATTTTGTCAAGAATCATTTGTTAACCTGATCATTACTGAGTGAGAAGTCCTTCCATTCTATTTTTGCATAATATCTTGTGTCGTTTTCTAACGACTCGGCCCTATCCATATTTATTTGTTTTCTCAATGCTGGTTGCGAGTTTCTTATATTAGTTTAATTTAAAAATGCTATTTTAAAATGCTCAATAAAGTGCATCAAAAGTTCATGGGCCAAGTCCAAGTACTGTTTGTATTCTTCTGAAGAGCAAATAGCTATAGCACAAAAAAACACAAGAAAGTGTTCGTAGAATTCAGCTGGTAAAACTGGCTTCAGCACCAGAATTGAAATATTATGGAGGAACGTCCTGTATTCAAAACCCTCCCAATGGGCCAAACAATCTAAACCTCGTATCGATCGGTGTATCTCTACAGGAGTTCTTATTTGCAGCAGCTTTTTGGAAACTTCTGATGTTATTTTAGATGACCATTTTGTTCTGTATGTACCGATATTTCCATCACGCCAGCCAACTAATAACTTTTTCATCACACCAAGATCAAGAAGATGAAGAGAGTCTCCCACTGGGAAGTCTTCTATCATATCGATTGGCAATCTTAGGAGAGGTGTATCTGTCTTGTGATGTGAACCATATGTCTTGGCTCGGAATCCTGCATCCGTGCGTTCCCTACACCCACTTTTAGGAAAAAAGTTGCAGTGCGACAGATACGAGTATTCGCCAACAGTTGTGCACTTCAAACATCCATTTTGGGCATTGAAGTTTGCCACACCTATGTATATAATTTTTTTTGAGTTATTTTACTCTATTTAAACTTATATCGGAATAATACCTTTGACAAATGCCCTTGCTGGTGAATCGCATATGAAACAACGAATTTCCGCTGTAATTTTTTGATCATTGACAATAATCCCATTTCTGATAACCTCTTCCATTTTGTCGACGAATAATTCGAGAAAAGAAACTATGTCTGTAGGTTTGTGCTTTCCGCAGTATATGCCCTCAATCATCGGCTGAATGGAAGGCTTTGTATGGATGTTGAATAGTATGGGCCAGAATTCATCTCGTGAGCTCTTGTAGATTGGTAGTCCATCTATATTTATATTTATGGAAATACTAAGCGGTGATTCAATTTCTGAGAAGATTTGTTCAATGCAGGTTTTGAATCCGTTATGCCAATACATGCCACCTCCAATTTGTTAAATTGATGCTTCCTTTGGAGTTTTCAGAAGTGTTCGAGGATCTTTCGGAAGAACATCAGAAAGACGACACTTCAGTATTCTAAGGAGAACCTTCAGTGCGGTTTGCTTTATATTGAAGGTAATAGCCCAAGTTCAAAGATCAGTTAGCAACCGTAGATCTTCAAGGAAGGCATCAACCAAGTCTTCGGAATTATCTACGAGTTCTTTATCGTTATTTAATAAACCACTAAATGTCTCCTTGTATTCCGAACTTTCGGGTGGAATTTCATTTGTTAACACTTTCATTGGAACCGGATATGATTTTGCTTCCTTGTAATTCGAAGGTTCTCTGTCTGACTGATCTGAACTATTATCGCCAACTTGGCCATTTGGCTGCTTCATCGTTGACGGCTTGTTCAATGTGTCATAGTTGAGAATTCTAAGAAAATTCTGCTTCACTTTCCGCTTGAACCACTACGTTTTATTTTCCTCCACTTATTGTTATTCATTTTGAAACTAAATATGAATGTGCTTTAAATAGGGTAGATGATCCAATAGTTGTGGTAGCACCAATAGTTGCGGCATCGCTTTTAAATTCATCGTTTAAACTAATTAGAACCGAATTGCTTATGCTACATGTTGAAGAAATAATAGATTAAACATAAGTACATATGTTACTACAACAATATATATACTGAAAATATCCTAATTACTGAAGAATACTGTATTTTTCAGAAACTTACCCGGAAGGCACCACTCACTACCCATTTTCTTGTTTTGTCCACGGAGGTTTTAAGTTATGTGTGTGGTTTTAGTACGATTATTACTCATATAATTATTTTAACAGATAATAGTTTATTTTGGAAACTGTTGCACAGGTGAAGTTCGTTAATAGATGATCATATTATTTATAAATTGCTTCCTCCACTATTGGATCACAGGATACACTATGCTCTTATAGTTGCGGTATGTTTCGCAATTCTGATTTACGTTTATCAGAACATATGTATGTGGGACTACTTGTGTATATTAGAGACAAGCAGGTACTAGGGGACATACCTAAATGATGTAACTTATTACTATTAAATTTTTGAACCCCACCTTCCCCTGCCACCGTGTGTTTACCGATACTTCATACATGATCGGCCACAAAAGCTATCGCTCTCCCTCCTAAAATGCTGTATTATGCATTTATGACCTCTTAATCGATGCTTACCCACTGCTTTTGGTCTTGTAATTCTTTTAACGAGCCTTTCACAGCTTCAGTCGCTAACAGCTTCAGTAAACACTAACGTCAAAAATGTAAGTGCAAACATGGTACGAAGCAGAGGTAATAGACTCTAACTTCACCATTTGTGAAAAAAAATTCTTCTGAATATTTCAAAATGAGCGCCATTGGTCTTTCTCTTCAGCCAATTTCAGCCCTTTTCAAATGTTAGTCTAAAGACTTTTTATAAAAAGTATGCAAATTTTGTTTTATTTTAATAAAACCTACATACCCTCACTGAATTTTGCCAACATCTGACCAAATTGGCGCAAAATCCGTCTCTTAGTTACCTTCGTGCATTTTTGTATTTACTTACAAACCGACTTGTCAACCTATTAAAAACAATATGATAAATAGTAAAACAATCAAAAACCACTTCAAGCGAGGCAAATACCTTCATTTGACCAAGCAAACACGAATGTTTTATATACCGCAACTACAGGAACACCCATTCACAACTATAGGAACTCTACCGCAACTATTGGAACAAAAGCGTGCAACTTATTTTAGTTAATTTAAACCCTCAAAGCGGGTTCAAAGTCAATTTTAAGGTGCAAAATTATCAAACAGAACCGATTTCAACAGAAAATAGTGAAACGGACCAGCTAGATTCGTTTTTCTTAGCCATAACATGGCTAAACATGCATAACTCGTGCTTAGCTCCTCCACTATTGGGTCATTTACCCTATATATTTTTGAGTGATTTAAAAGAGAAATCTATTTAGTTTAATTTAGAAAGTTATAGTTATGCGGCAACTATATTGCAGCTTAGTAGCTATATCATGCTCTTTTTTAAAACCACAATAAAAAAACCTAAATTAATCCACCTAGCGGTCGGACCCAGCCTTTCTCATTCAAACTTTTAGTTGTAAAAATAGATTTACATGTATATTCACTCTTAAGGTTCTAAAATATTGATGTTGCAATCTTTACATATAAAAATGCAGTCCGGTCTGTTTGTCTGTTAGATCCATATAGGCTCGAAAACTACCGAACCGATCGACGTTAAAATTTGTATGTAGGAGTTTTTGGTGTCGATGAAGGTTCCTATGATAGTTTGAGACCCCTCCCTCTTCTGGAAGGGTGGGGTCCCATACAAATGAAACATAAATTTTTGCACAACTCAAGAACAAACCAAGCAAATTAAACCGGATTTGGCATATGGATGTTTTGAGAGGTAACAAATATGTCCATAATAGTTGAACGCCCCTCCCTTTTCTGGAAAGGAGGGGTTCCATGCAAATGAAACACAAATTTCTGCACATCTCAAGAACTAACCGGGTAAAGGGAACAGAGTTTGGCATGTGAAGGTTTTTAGGGGTATCAAATATGTCCATAATGGATCGACACCCCTCCCTTTTCTGGAAGGGAGGGGTTCCATACAAATGAAACACAAACTTCTGCACATCTCGAGAGCTAACCAACTAAATGGAACCAAATTTTGCAAGTGAATGTGTAAGAGGTAAACAAATATGTTCTATAATCGACCTCAGGCAACATTTTGGATTGCAACTTCCGGTTTCTGGAAAACATCCAAAAATGGCCGATTTCCATCCAATATAACAATATACGGATCTAGAATGATACACAGAAGCTAAAATCGACCACAGATACCATTTTGAATTCCAAGATGGCGATTTCCGGTATTGGGTGTTATTCGATCATTTTCGGCTGCTTCCCACGAACATATGCTTCCAGAAGAGGGAGGGGCGTCGAACCATCATGGACATATTTGTAACCTTTAAAAAAATTCAACCAGAATGACGCTCAGAGGCCAGAAATTATTTTTTAAATCCAAGATGGCGACTTTCGGTTTGTGAAAAACAGCCTAAAATAACCAAATACCATCCAATATGAGTATCTCTGGAACCAGAATGATGCAATGAGCTAATAATTGACCTCAGGCACCATTTTAAGTTGCTAAATGGCAACTTCTAGAAAATAGTCAAAAATGACTAAATAACTCAATATAGATATTTCCGTAATCGAGATGATGCATAGAAACCAAACATTGACCCTGGACACCATTTTGAATTTAAAGACGACCACTTTCAGTTTGTGGAAAACAACCAAAATAACTAAATATCTCCCAATATGGATATTTACGGTGTCAGATTGATGCCAGAAAGTCTGCTGAAAATGACCGAACACTACTCAATATGAATATATATTCAGAATTAAGGCGATGTACAGCAGCCAAAAGTCAAGGATATTGTCATTTCGATAAAACCAATCATTTCAAACGATTTGTTATTTGACTTTGATCATATCCTACGGCCGATACGGCGTGCATTTGCAGATTTTAAACACATCGCAAGGAATCAATGAAATTGAAACGTTCAAATAGTACGATCATTCGTTGTTTTGCTTTCGTCTCGATTAGACGCAAATTGTTTATCTCCGTTTGAGTTCGCAAAATAACAATACACGAGTTATCGTACGGGTGTTTTTTTGTCGATTAGTTCTTGTGCTGCGCGATAACAATAGCCTGTTATATATCGGCAGAAACATCTGCACACTGGTAGGGGCAGGCTACCCCGCCAGTGATTCGATACGCAGCTGATATATCAGCAAGAATAATTCTCCCGCACCGCTGTTACCCCGCTAGCAGCACGGACCATCATACGATCGAGCGAGTGGAAGTCAACTACAAGTGGCATCTACAAGGTCGCGTGTAGGACACGGCCACTGCGTCTCAACACGAAGCTGGATCGTCATTGTTTGTTCTGCGGAGACGCTCGATTAATTCTACTATCAGCCGTGAGGTGACGTATTACCTTTAGAATTTTTACTATTATTATCAATATTATTACTATGTTATAATATTATTATTAATATTATTATTGATATTATTATTGTTATTATTAATATTATTACTATAATTATTATTATTATTATTATTATTACTATTGTTATTAGAATTAGTATTACTGTCTTTTTTTTTATTTGATCCATTGTAGATTGAAAAATTGTTTTTAAAATTTAACACCAACTACTTGAACCCCCCCCCCCCCATATTCGAATATTTATCGTTTGTGTGCGGTAGAGCGTAACGCTCCCGCAAAATGGACGACATGCAGGTGCAACTTTTCCTGGAGGTGGAAACAAACGGGGAAGAAATTGAAATTTCTCCCATCAGCTCACCCCTACCTTCCCCTGTGCCCTCCCCTTTGCCAAGTCCTGTACCAAGAGTACCGGAAGTACGGGTAAAAGCTTACCCAGATGCCGCTGGCGGTCCCTACGTTGTTTTTTTTCCGGCCCATAAAGAAGCCATTGAATATTATTCAAATTGGCAAAGACCTGGCAAAACATTTTTCGGCCGTAACCGAGATTACGAAGGTGAGGCCGAACAAACTGCGAGTTGTCGTGAGTAGCTTGAAGCAAGCAAACGAAATTGCTGGCTACGAGCTCTTCACGAGAGAGTATCGCGTGTACATCCCTGCCAAGGATGTAGAAATCGACGGTGTGGTTACCGAGGGGAATCTCACTGTCGATGACATTTTGCGTCATGGAGTTGGCTGTTTTAAAAACCCCTTGATGCAAAGTGTAAAGATACTGGATTGCAAGCAATTGCATTCAGTATCCATCGAAGAAGGGAAGAAGAAATTCCTCCCTTCGGATTCCTTCCGAGTAACATTCGCCGGATCCGCGCTGCCGAACTACGTCCGCTTGGACAGGGTTCGTCTACCTGTACGCCTGTTCGTACCGCGGGTCATGCATTGCCAAAACTGTAAGCAGTTAGGTCACACAGCCACCTACTGCTGCAACAAGGCACGCTGTAGCAAGTGCGGAGGCAATCATGCTGAGAACGCTTGCAGTGGGGATACTGAAAAGTGTCTTTATTGCGAGGGAACTCGGCATGACCTTCCGGCATGTCCCGCGTACAAACAGCGCGAGGAAAAAATTAAGCGTTCCCCTAAGGAACGATCAAAGCGCTCTTTTGCAGAAATGCTTAAGAGGGCTGAGCCACCCTCGACAGGAAACATCTTTTCCTTTTTGCCAACCGATGAGGGTACATCTGACGATCCCGTCGAAGGGTGTTCCTATGCCAGAGGGATCTAGGAAGAGGAGAATGCTCAACTCTCCTAATCTTTCTCGTAAAGGTCGTAAGATAACCCCTAGCGGAATGACCAATAAGACAACACAAAAAGGAAGCGGTGAAGAAAAACCGAAGCAAGTACCCCCCGGTTTTAATTTCAAATCAAACCAGGAGTACCCACCGCTTCCTGGGGCACCAAAAACCCCTCGTGCACCCATTTCTCGATCAGAAGATAAAAAAGAAACAGGGTTCATAAAGTGGACTGGATATTTAAAACATTCAACATACCAGATCCCCTTCAAAACATTCTTCTTGCCCTTCTCCCAACAGTGAAAACCTTTTTGAAGCAACTCACAGCAACTTGGCCCCTCATTTCAGCTATCGTATCTTTCGATGACTTATACGTTGAATGAGGTTAGGAATTTTGTCACTGTGTTACAGTGGAACTGCAGAAGTATCATCCCCAAATTTGATTTATTTTCACATTTGATAAACACATACAATTGTGATGCGTTCGCGCTTTGTGAAACTTTTCTCAATTCAAATGACCAACTTAATTTCCACGATTTTAACATCATTCGTCGAGATCGAGACTCACACGGTGAAGGGGTACTTTTAGGGATCAAAAAGTGCTATTCTTTTTTCAGAATCGACCTCCCCTCGATCTCGAATATTGAAGTTGTTGCCATTCAAACGAATATGAATGGAAAAGACCTTTGCCTTGTTTCGTTATATATTCCCCCATCCGCGCGGATTGAACAGAAGCAACTCCTTGATATAGCAGAACTGCTTCCCGCACCTTTTTTGATTTTGGGAGATTTTAACTCTCACTGTTCGCTATGGGGGTCGCTGTACGACGACAACCGATCTTCTTTAATTTGTAACTTGATCGACGACTTCAATATGACACTTTTGAATACTGGGGAAGCGACACGTGTACCTAATCCTCCAGCACGTGAAAGCGTGCTTGACCTATCCCTCTGCTCGACATCACTTGCGTTAGATTGCCAGTGGAAAGTAATCAACGATCCCCACGGTAGTGATCATCTTCCAATCGTTATATCAATTGCTAATGGTTCAACTCCCCCGAACCCAATCAATATTTCCTACGACCTTACACGTAATATTGATTGGAAGCGTTATGAGTCTATTACAGCGGAATCTATCGAGACTCACGAGGAACTTCCTCCGGAGGAAGAATACGCGTTCTTAGCTGGCTTGATAATCGACGCCGCGACGCAAGCTCAGACGAAACCGATACCCGGGGTAACGATAAGACAACGCCCTCCCAACAAATGGTGGGACAAAGAGTGCTCTGAGCTGTACGCGCGAAGGTCCGCGGCGTATAAGGACTACCGGGAGTACGGCACTGTCAACCTACTACGAAAGTACGAGGCACTGGGCAGTAGACTGGGACACAGTTGTATGGGAAAAAAGCGTTGGTGTAATTTTTTCACTCCAATGCACTTTTCGTGTTCCTTATGGGTCCTGTAATAACTGTGTAACTTTTCAGATCGATCGGTGGAACCCCTGATTTGCGCCCGATTTTTAAAGTTTCCATACGATTTTATATGGGAAAATCCACTTTTTCAAAACTTATCCTCTAGAAATTTCCAGTTGGCTCCTAAAAATATACCAATACATGATATTTGTATGAAATTTTCCTGGGAACAATTCTTCTGAAGACTGTAAGGCGCTACAAAATTTGTAGAAAAAGTTATTCACCTTAAACTGATCGAATGTCTGACGAACGGCTCAACATTGAATTTTTCCAGCAACACTGCTGCAGCATGCTGCTGTTGCAAACTCAACAACGTGATGAGAAACAGTTTCGCGTAGAATTAAGCTTGAAAGCGTGATTTTTTGCTCATAGTATCTTCGGAGACAAATGCTTAGAATATCAATCCCTATATTTTGATAGTATTTGTTGTGTGATTCATACCCCTAAAAGTGAGAAATCAGCTTTCTAAACATCCCTACGTAGTGAAAAACATTTTCGTGTGGGATTAAGCTTGAAGGTATGATATTTTGCTCACGTTATCTTCATTATCGGAGAGCTTGCTTAAAATATTAATTATTAAGTTTTAATGTAGATTGATTACTCCCCATAAAAGAGGGAAATAAACTTTCTAAACACCCACCTCGTGTGACAACTTGGGTTCTGGTGCCAATTCAATAGATCATACCCTGGTGTCCTTCAGAAAGGAGTTTTGTAGATACATAGCTACAATTTGCGCAGATACATGGCCAGCAGGTCACTACGAACCAATGAGGTATACACAGGCGAGGAAGAAGAAGACAGTAGAATACTTTTACAAGAATAATAACACGGCTGCTTGCGTGTCAGTCATTTTTTCTAGTTAATTAACGTTGACCGTTCATTGGCAGTATTGTAATTTCTTTTTGTTTGATATTTTGAATGAAGTTCATTGAATATTTTTAAATTTTGTGCAAATGAGAAGTTGAAGTGCTGCCGAATTGTAATATGCACATTTAATACGACATCATTAAATGGGAACGGAACAAAGGCTACGGTTATGCAGAACGCGAATGCTGGCGCGATGCGATTCGCCTTACCGTGGTGAAATGTACAGCTCTTTTTAAGGCGAAGTAGAGCTATACATTTCAACAGATTTCGTCTTGCCGAATCGCATCGCGCCGTTATTTGGCGTTCTGCATGACCGTAGCCAAACACTAAGCGACGCAAACACGTACAGGTCGGACTCGATTATATACAGTCTCCGAAAAATTTTCACTGTATATAATCGAATCCTGTATATAATCGAATCAGAAAAAAAATTATTATTTTTGTTTATTTTGCATAAATATTTTGTTGTTTTTGAATAAATAAGTAGGATTTTTGTGACTAGCCCCCTTAAAGTCGCAAAAAACCTTTCTTACAAAAATATATGCATATATAATCGAATCAGAGAAAATTTTTCTTTTGTTTATTTTACATACATCTTTTGTTGTTTTTAAATAAATAAGTAGAATTTTTTTGACTAACCCCCTTAAAGTCGCAAAAAACCTTTCTTACAAAAATATATGTATATATGTATAATCGAATCAGAAATTTGTTTTTGTTTATTTTGCATACATCTTTTGTTGTTTTTAAATAAATAAGTAGAGTTTTTTGAATAACCCCCTTAAAGTCGCAAAAAAACTTTCCTAAAAAAATTGATGTATGTATAGATTTCGTAGTTACTCTTTATGTTATTGCAGTCAGCCATGGCAAGAACACTACACCGTGCTGCACGGGTGCCACTTTTACATAGAAACACTACACGGCGTGTACGGTCGTTCTTACACATTACGCAGTGCAAGTTGCAATACACGCCGTGTAGTGTTTTAAATATTTTCTCCGTAGTGCGTGTTTTAAATATGGCTGATTGCAGCAAACCTTGAGAAAAATTTTGATCAGAATATCAGAAGAAATAAATAATAATAATATTGTTGTGCTGCGTTTTCAAGCAATTTAGAACAAAAAATGGCAAGTGCTTACGTAAAAGCCAGGAAACGAAGAAACGTTTTAACTTTTGCTCAAAAAGCAAAAGTTCTTTACGATCTCGAACAAGGTCTGTCGGTTCGTGACGTACAACAAAAATACAACGTCGCTGAAGCAACTGTGTATCATTTAAAAAAAGACTGTCTATCATTTGAAAAAAGACAAAGAACGGACTTTTATGAATCAATAAGGAAGCGCTTATTTATAACGTAACGCAAGAATAATTATTGTTGATCTCCTTTTCCCCTTTGCCATGCTTTTTGTTTAAATTTTCCGTATGGGTTGCAACACTTTGCCAACTCTTTCCCGTTTCCTGAGCGTTACATAATTTGTAAACGTTCCCTCGCGATATTTCTGTTTTAGATCAGCTTTACTTTACTTGAAACATTATGGCTCAAAAACCAACGTTTTGGGTCAAAAAATGTTGCGTTACGTCATATTGGACTGAAGGGAACGTCCATTAATTACGTACCGTAAATAAAAACTATTTTCGACCCCCTCTTTCCTCTAGGTAACGCTCTTTGTATAGATCTTCAAAATTTTAAGTATTGATTGCGACGTTTCGACAGATCTCTACCTCCCCCAAGCGTTACGTATTTTTGGACGATCCCTATACGACATTGCTGCTTTAGGTAAGTTATACTTAAAATTGAAAAAAAAAATATTTTTTTTTATGATTCGGTTATATACAATTTTGTATATAATCGAATCATATATAATCGAGTCAATATATAATCGAGTCTGTATATAATCGAGTCCGACCTGTAATAATAGTCAGAGTATGCATGAGGATGAAGATAATTAACTTTGGATTATAGCGCAAAACGAGAAAATATCAACTCTTCAAATATTAATTTGTGTTCTTCAAATTTCAGTTGTTCAATTTAATATCCGATGAAATGTCTGTTTATTATCTGATGAAGCTTTTATATAGGCCAAATGATGCATTCCCAATTTACTAGGTCCATAACTCTGCCGACCGTGCTTGAAAATGCGACCAAGCAGAGGTCGAATTTTGTGTTTTGACAAGGCTCAAGAATTTTCAATAGTACAATAGTTCGAATGATAAAATTGCAATTTCATGCATTTGGTTGGAATCTTAGAAGATTTTCTAATCGATTACTGCAAAAACGAAGGAAATCCATCGAAAACTAACCGATTTATTAGCATTTGAAATTTTTCTCACTTTTTTCAGTTTTAGATTTTCATTTCACATCCCTATGTAGCCGAACTTCCTGAGAGAAGTATTCTACTTCAAAATTAAATCTTCATTAATTCATTTGTTGTCCTTATAAAGGACAATTGTTCAATTTATCATAGGATGTAGTGCTTGCTGATATTCAGAGGAATGCATGAAGAAGAAAAAGTATCTCGAAAGCGTGTGTGCAAAAGACTAGCGTAGCATTTGTCTCGTCTTCAAGCAGAAAGGAGGAGAATGGTTTTGCTCCTCGCTCGCTTTGCAATGCTGCTTGATACCAGTTGAAACTGTTTAGTTGTAGTAGTTGTAGTTTCGCACCATCCAACTTTTACGTGCATATTTGGTTGTTTTTGGGTCATTTTCGGCAGTTTTCCAGTCACCAAAAGTTGCCATTTTACAACTCAAAATGTTGTCTGAGGTCGATTAGTGGTTTCAATGCATCATCACGATTTCGGAAATACCCATATTGGGTGGTATTTGGTCATATCTCGCTGTTTTTCAGGAACCGGAAGTCACCATCCTGGATTTCAAAATGGTATTCAGAGACAATTTCTGGCCTCTGAGCGTCATTCTGGTTAAAGAAACACCCATATTAGGTGGTATTCGGTCATTTTCGTCTTATCCAGTCACCGGAAGTCGCCATCTCACAATTCAAAATGTTGTCTGAGGTCGTGGGTGTTTAGAAAGTTTACTTCCCTCTTTTAGAGGGAGTAATCAATCTACATTAAAACTTGATAATTAATATTTTAAGCAAGCTCTCCGATAATGAAGATAACGTGAGCAAAATATCACACCTTCAAGCTTAATTCCACACGAAAATGTTTTTCACTACGTAGGGGTGTTTAGAAAGCTGATTTCTCACTTTTAGGGGTATAAATCACACAACGAATACTATCAGAATATAGGGATTGATATTCTAAGCATTTTCTTCGAAGATACTATGAGCAAAAAATCACGCTTTCAAGCTTAATTCTACGCGAAACTGTTTCTCATCACGTTGTTGAGTTTGCAACAGCAGCATGCTGCAGCAGTGTTGCTGGAAAAATTCAATGTTGAGCCGTTCGTCAGACATTCGATCAGTTTAAGGTGAATAACTTTTTCTACAAATTTTGTAGCGCCTTACAGTCTTCAGAAGAATTATTCCCAGGAAAATTTCCTACAAATATCATGTATTGGTATATTTTTAGGAGCCAACTGGAAATTTCTAGAGGATAAGTTTTGAAAAAGTGGATTTTCCCATATAAAATCGTATGGAAACTTTAAAAATCGGGCGCAAATCAGGGGTTCCACCGATCGATCTGAAAAGTTACACAGTTGTTACAGGACCCATAAGGAACACGAAAAGTGCATTGGAGCTAGTACTTATTTTTTGTCCCACCCTACTGGGCAGGCAGATGAAGAGCTTAGTAAAGGCGAAAAAACGCGGGTACTGGCGGCGGTTCGTAAACGCGTTGTCGAGGGAAACAGCGATGAGCACTCTTTGGGATACCGCCAGGCGCATGCGGAACCGTGACGTTTCGAATGAGAGTGAGGAGTATTCAGATCGCTGGATACTCGATTTTGCCAAAAAGGTCTGTCCGGATTCTGTACCGGAACAGAAAACCTTTCGCGACGCGTTTATAGTAACTACGGAAGAGCCTCCATTTTCGATGTTGGAATTTTCAATGGCTCTCCTGTCGTGCAACAATAAGGCTCCAGGGTTAGATAGAATAAAATTCAACCTGTTGAAGAATCTACCCGACTCTGCAAAAAGACGCTTGTTGGACTTGTTCAACAAGTTTCTTGAGCTAAATATTGTTCCGCATGACTGGAGGGAGGTAAAAGTCATTGCTATTCGGAAACCCGGGAAACCTGCCTCTGATCACAATTCATATAGGCCGATTGCGATGCTCTCTTGCCTCCGGAAATTAATGGAGAAAATGATCCTCTTACGGTTAGACAAATGGGTCGAAACAAACGGTTCACTTTCAGATACTCAATTTGGCTTTCGCCGGGGCAAAGGGACGAACGATTGCCTAGCGTTGCTTTCTACTGAAATTCAACTCGCATTTGCTCGAAAAGAGCAAATGGCTTCTGCGTTCTTGGATATTAAGAGGGCTTTTGACTCTGTCTCTGTAGAAGTTTTAAGCGCGAAACTTCATTCGCAGGGACTTTCACTAAATCTGAATAACTTTTTGCTCAATTTGTTGTCAGAAAAGCATATGTATTTCTCACATGGCGATTCGACAACTTCCCGAATTAGTTACATGGGCCTTCCCCAGGGCTCATGTTTAAGTCCTCTCTTATATATTTTTTACGTCAATGACATCGATGAATGTCTTGCAAATTCATGCACGCTAAGGCAACTTGCAGACGATAGCGTTGTATCCATTACTGGTAGCGAGGCTAGCGATCTGCAAGGACCATTGCAAGATACCTTAGACAATTTGTCTGAATGGGCTCTTAAGCTGGGTATCGAATTCTCTCCGGAGAAAACTGAGTTGGTCGTTTTTTCTAGGAAGCATAACCCAGCTCAGCTGCAGCTCCTACTAACGGGTAAAACGGTCTCTCAGGTTTTAGTCGCTAAATATCTCGGGGTCTGGTTCGACTCTAAATGCACCTGGGCTTGTCATATTAGGTATCTGACACGAAAATGCCAACAGAGGATTAATTTTCTTCGTACGATTACCGGAACCTGGTGGGGAGCCCACCCAGGAGACCTTCTAAGGCTTTACCAAACAACGATATTGTCAGTTCTTGAGTACGGCTGTTTCTGCTTTCGCTCCGCCGCGAACACGCACATTATAAAATTAGAGAGAATACAATATCGTTGTTTGCGTATTGCCTTGGGTTGCATGCAGTCGACTCATACGATGAGTCTTGAAGTGTTAGCGGGTATTCTTCCGTTGAAACATCGTTTTTGGAATCTCTCTTACCGGTTGCTAATTCGATGCACAGTTATGAACCCATTAGTAATTGAAAATTTCGAGAGGTTGGTCGACCTTCAATCTCAATCCAGATTTATGACTTTATATTTTGACTATATGGCTCAAGATATTAATCCTTCTTCATACGATTCCTCCAATGTCGCACTTTTGGATACTTCTAATAATGCTATATTCTTCGACACCACCATGAAACAAGACATTTCTGGTATCCCGGATCAATTGCGACCCCAAGATATCCCTAAGATTTTTCCGAATAAGTTTAAACATGTTAGTTATGATAAAAGGTTTTACACTGACGGATCTAATCTAGATGAGTCCACTGGCTTCGGTGTTTTCCACGAAAATTTTACCGCCTCCTACAAACTCGATGCTCCTGCTTCCGTGTACGTCGCAGAACTTGCTGCTATTCAGTACTCTCTTGGAATCATCGAAACCCTACCCACAGACCACTACTTCATCTTCACAGATAGTCTCAGTGCCATTGAGGCTCTGCGATCGATGAAGCCTGTGAAGCACACCCCGTATTTCCTGGGGAAAATACGGCGGTTTTTAAGTGCTTTAACAGATAAAAATTACCGGGTTACCTTAGCGTGGGTCCCTTCTCATTGCTCGATTCCGGGTAATGAAAAGGCTGACTCTTTTGCTAAGGTGGGTGCTATTGATGGCGATATTTATGAAAGACCAATTGCTTATGATGAATTTTATAGCATTTTGCGTCAGAGAACACTCAACAGTTGGCAATCATCATGGAACTCAGATGAACTGGGACGGTGGCTACATTCCATTTTTCCTAAGGTATCGACGAAAGCATGGTTCAAGGGGTTGGATGTAGGTCGGGACTTCATTCGCGTGATGTCCAGACTTATGTCCAATCACTACACGTTAAACACGCATCTCTTTCGTATAGGGCTTGTAGAAAGTAATCACTGCGTTTGTGGCGATGGCTACCATGACATCGAGCATGTTGTTTGGTCGTGTACCGAATACTGTGGTGTTAGGTCCGAGCTTATAGATTCCCTTCGGGCCCGAGGAAAACAACCGAACGTACCCGTTAGAGACATTCTGGGAAGCGGTGATCTCCAGTACATGACACAGCTATACTGCTTTCTGAAAAACGCTGACATTAAAATTTAAAAGTTTCTTTGTCTATTTGTCAGATTAAGGATACAAATATGCTATGCTGAAGACACGGAAACGAAGAGCCCGCATCTATGCTTACACAAATATTTTGAACCCACAACAAACAAGAATACAATTGCTCTACCAGTTGAAAAACAAAGTTCCAAAATAGTTTTAAGTCAAAATTGTATCTCCCCTCCTCTCACCTTAAATCCCCACTAGCTCGTAGTCGGCCGCGAGAATAAAGAAAAGGCCTCCCTCTTTTCCCTGCTAACGTAGAATTAATACGAATTGTACTTGGCTCAGTAAAACAGAAAATGTATCGTGCCGTGTCAAATAAACTAATTTAAACCTAAATAGTACGATACCACATTTAAATTGTGTTGAGGCCACATATATCGATCAAAACAGGTATAGTTTTAAATAGTCTTTGAATTTCTTTTCTTTCCATAACTTTGAGCCACAAAATTCAATAGGGTGTTATGAGGCAGCTAGACTTATTATTTGACACTAATTTTGTGGAAATCGGGTCAGCCATCTCTGAGAAAAGTGAGTGAGTCCAAGTTTTTTCTGGCAACACGCCAATAGTTTGTTTACTTTGCTCTAACCGTTATTTTACTTTTCGACATTTTTATTCGAGTAAAAGTTCTAAATACAAACATTTCTTTCTACCTATTGCTCTTTTACAACGCCTTTCACGCGTGTGATATCGAGTTTGGAGTATTTACAGCCGTTTCTGTTGCAAAATCACCGTTTTTAAGTTGGCGCTTACTGGCATTGTGTCCCTGTTGTTCTAATCATGGCTTCTGTTTGCGAAACATGCAGCTCACCTATCAACGGAATCGACAGAGTAGTCTGCCGTGGAAACTGTGGTTCGATGTTTCATCGCACCTGCATACCAGGATTGCAGCGCTCTGTTTTGGATGTGTTATCAACCCTCAGTGATAATCTTTTTTGGTTATGCGATGAGTGCGCAAAAAGATTTAACGACTGGTTGCAGCTCCCAGCCCCCAACACACATCCAGCCACCGATACATCATCACTGTGTGAAGCTGTCGCTAATTTGAATACAGTCGTCACAAATCTGTCGAATCGCATCGAGAAACACTTTCCTACCAGCGCGGCTGTTCCAGCTCAGAAGATCTTTTATTCTCAGCGACAGCCCGGAGAACAACCGACACCTAAAAGGAGCCGCGAAGACAATGTGAAGTTTCGTTCTGCAGCGGCCGGTGTGTGTGGTACGAGATCAACACAGTGCAAAATAAAAACAGTTGCTGATGAACGGCAGCAGTTTTGGCTCTATGTAAGCAGATTAGATCCCAGTCACACAGCTGATGATGTCGTTTCGATGACCCGAGAGTGTCTCGGCATAAGTGAAGCACCTAACGTTATTATGTTGGTGAAAAAAAATGTGGAACTAACGAATTTGAAATTTATATCATTTCGGGTGGAGATACCGAAAGAGCATAAGGATGCCGCTCTACGTGCTTCTACTTGGCCCACCGGTGTTTTCGTTCGCGAATTCGACTTCGATCAGATAAGGCAGGATAGATTTCGACAATAGAAACGCTTTATTATTGGACTGCGAGAGTCAACTGACTCTCGCACAAGTTAAGTATCCACCGTCTTTTCATGTGCCTGACGATGAATGCCAACATTCTGATTCGTGTTTTAGCCTACCAACGCCGCAAGCTCCGTTGCTAACGCCACGTCGCGATCAGGACACGCTGGCCCAACTCTACTACCAGAACACTTGCGGCATGAATTCCAACATTGACAACTATATGCTCGCTTTTTCGGAGGGATGTTACGATTTTATCGCGCTAACGGAAACTTGGCTGGACGATCGTACCCTATCATCTTATCTGTTCGGTGACGAAATGAGGGTTTCCGCTGCGACCGGAGCTCACTTAACAGCCAGAAAACGATCGGTGGAGGCGTACTTATCGCTGTTCGTCGCCGCTTGAAAGCAAATATTATCAGTGATCCCTCGTGGAATATGCTTGAACAGATTTGGGTGTCTGTCCAGCTAGCCGATAGGAAACTATTCATCTGCGTTGTTTACTTCCCACCTGATCGTACCCATGAAAAGCAACTGATCGATGCCCATCTGCAGTCTGTTTATTCGATAACCGCTAAAGCCAAACCGTGCGACGAAATCATAATAGTTGGAGATTTCAATTTACCCAGTCTGCTCTGGCGCCCTTCTCGCGACGGCTTCTACTACCCCGACCCGGCTCAGTCTACTTTTCACGATTGTGCACTGAACCTTCTTGACGGTTATAACGCCGCTGGCTTACAGCAAATCAACGGAAATTCTAATGAAAACGGACGTTGCCTGGACCTTTGCTTCGTCAGTTTTAGCGAGACGGCCCCCAAGATGGCATACGCACCCGACCCTCTTGTTAAGACCGTACCTCACCATCCGGCTCTTGTACTGTCTCTTGAAAATCGATACAGTATCGATCCCCCGTTTTTATCAAACTCGACTCGATTCAATTTTCGTCGAGCTGACTATGATGGTTTGTTAAGCGCGCTACATAACGTTGACTGGACTAATGCTTTAAATCCTATCGATATCGACTTGGCTGTAAATGATTTTACATCTATCTGTTGCGAACTGTTAGAACGCTTTGTTCCCAAAGTACGCAAACAGAAGTATCTTCCCTGGCAATCATCAGCACTACGTCGCCTGAAATCGTTGAAAAACGCTGCACTGAGAAGATTTTCAGCAAGTGGTGCGCTTTGTTTACGCGATCACTATCGTCAAGTTAATTATGAGTACAAAAGATTACGACGACGTTGCTACTCTAATTATAGACGGCTCATGGAAAAAAAGTTAAAGACAGACCCCAAGAAGTTTTGGAATTTCGTCAACATGCAGCGGAAGCAAGCTGGCCTGCCTTCTACTATGGAGCTTGCTGGTGAGAGAGCAGATTGCTCCAGCGCAATTTGCAAACTGTTTGCCAAGAAATTTTCGAGCGTATTCAGTTATGAAGTTCTCACTGAAGATCAAGTTTTCGAAGCTGCCAATAATGTTCCCGTTACTGGACGTTCTGTCGCCTCCATCAACATCGATGACACTATGATTATTGCTGCCGCTACTAAACTTAAACACTCTTTCTCTCCTGGTCCAGATGGTATTCCTGCCACGTTGCTAAAAAAGTGTATCTCCGGTTTAGTTATTCCGTTGAGCTTTTTGTTCCGCTTGTCGCTTTCCACAGGAAGGTTTCCTACATCTTGGAAACATGCTTTTTTGTTCCCGGTCTATAAGAAGGGTGATCGTACGCAAATCGACAACTACCGTGGAATATCAGCTCTGTGTGCTATATCTAAACTGTTCGAGCTAATCGTGCTGCAACCTATTACCTCGCATTGCCAGAATAGCATAGCTGACGAACAGCACGGATTTCTACCGAAACGTTCCTGCACGACGAACCTAATGTGCCTAACAAGTTTTGTTGTCGACAGCTTTATCGAAAGATCACAAACGGACACGATCTACACGGACCTCTCAGCCGCATTTGATAAAATTAACCATCGTGTTGCTGTCGCTAAACTCGACCGTTACGGCTTCAGCGGTCACCTTCTGAGCTGGTTAGAATCCTATCTAATGGGACGTACACTGAGTGTTAAAATCGACGACGAAATCTCCCAATCGTTTTCCGCTACTTCCGGGATCGCCCAAGGCAGTCATCTAGGCCCACTAGTGTTCCTGCTTTATTTCAACGACGTTCACTACTCCGTAAAATGCCCTCGTCTAGCATTCGCCGATGATTTGAAGCTTTCAACAAAATAAAACATACCACCGACGCCACTTTTCTTCAGCAACAACTTAACATATTCGCCAACTGGTGCGAGTTGAATCGAATGACACTCAACCCATCCAAATGCTCCGTGATCACGTTCACTAGAAAACTCCGGCCACTACATGTTGATTACACCCTTAACGGTTCCCCAATACGACGAGTCGAATTCATCAAGGACCTCGGAGTGCTTCTGGATGAAAAACTCACCTTTAAACAACATATATCTTTCATCGTAGCGAAAGCTTCCAGACAACTGGGACTTATTTTCCGAATGACGCGTGATTTTAAAAATATCCACTGTTTAGTCACGCTCTACTGTTCGCTGGTTCGGTCTTCACTGGAGTACTGTTCAACGGTCTGGATCCCTCACTATAACAATGCTATCCATCGTATTGAAAAGATCCAGCGGCGGTTTGTACGTTATGCCCTTCGAACGCTCCCTTGGCGGCAACCTATGCGTAATACTAGGTACGAGGATCGCTGTCAGCTTCTTCAGATCGACACTCTCCAACTACGCCGAGAAACAGCGCGTGCTATGCTAGTATCAGATATGCTGACATCACGAGTTTACTGCCCTGCCATTCTTCGCCAAATCAACCTGAATGCCCCCACTAGAACTCTGCGAAGGATGCCAGCGTTGCTATTGCCCTTTCGTCGAACTAACTACAGCTCTAATAGTGCCATCATCGGTATACAACGCGCTTTCAACAGAGTATCACAAGCCTTCGATTATCATTTATCGTTTAGTGTTATACGCTCGAAATTTTTGTTACTGTTCCGTCGACTTCTATATTAGTAGCCATTAGGACAAGTTATTTCATGTCTGTTGGCAGTAGTAGTAAATAAAGTAGTCTTCGGAATATGTTCCTTTTCATAGCTGGCTTTCACATTTTTAAACATAACAGGCAAAGTAATAGTCCGATTGCAAAACAAATCAATAGGGTCTTATGGGGCAACTAGACCTTCCATTTGACACTGATTTTATGAAATCGGTCCAACCATCTCTGAGAAAGATGAGTGAGGTTAAACAGTCTTCAGAACACGTTTCTTTCCATAACTTTTGAACCACAAGTTCAATCTTTATAAAATTCAAAAGTTAAGTGTTATTTAGGTAGCCCGTTTATTTGAAACCAATTTTGTTCAAATCGGTTGTATAGTTTTCGAGATAATTATGTTTCATGATTTTTACATTTTGATACATAACCTCTAAACAAGAAATCAGATTACAAATAAATTCAATAGGGTCTTATGGGACAACAAGACCTTTCATTTGCAATTGATTTCATGAAAATCGGTCCAGCCATCTCTGAGAAAGGTAAGTGAGAATAAAAATCTGCACATACACACACACATACAGAAAATGCTCAGCTCGTCGAGCTAAGTCGAGTGATATATGCCATTCGGCCCTTTGGAGCACTTTCATACTTTCGGTTTAGCCTTTCTAGGAGAAAGGCAAAAATTGATTGTTCTTCAAAAGCTTTATTTCCTAGCCGTATTGAGAGATATATAGTCATTACAAAACATATGTTCAGAGCAAACAGAATTGAATAAAAGTGAAGTTTTTGTATTGCTTTGAAAACGATGTGGAAGATGCTATAAACACAGCAGTGACATAAAACCAACAGTATTCTGATAAATACATCATAAAACTGAAATGAATAATCGTAGCTTTCATAAAACAATAATAAAACACAAATAAAGCTGTAAGGCAATGAAAATGTTACTTGGGGCGCGTACAGCGTCAATGTGCTGGCACATTGCCACGCAGATTTGACGACTACATTGTGGGTAGCTAAAGTGAATGAACGAGAGCCACAAAACTATCAATGTGCAAATAAAAAGAACTGGATACAAGCAATGAATGACGAGTATAAGTCGCTTATGTCAAGTAATACTTGGACACTTGTACAATTGCCTCCTGGGCGTAAGGCAATCGGATCCAAATGGGTCTTCAAGCAGAAGAAAGAGACATCTGGATATGTTACCCACTACAAGGCAAGGCTTGTATAGCTCAGGGTTTCAACCAAAGATATGGTATGGATTTCGGCGCAGTTTATGCGCCGGTTGCGATGCAGTCTACACTAAGGGCGTTGTTAACAGTTGCAGGTCAAAAGAATTTACATGTATGACACATCGACGTGAAGAATGCCTATCTGAATGGAACTCTAGAGGAAGAGATTTTCATGCAACAACCTCCTGGTTATGCTGTAGGCGAAAAGGAGGAGCTTGTATGCAAACTTAACCGTAGTTTGTACGGGCTCAAACATGCAGCAAGAGTATGGAATACAACAGTCAAGGTACTACTGCTAAAGCTGGGATTCCAACAATCTGAATCGGATGCTTGTCTGTTTACGATGAAGCTAGCAAATGATGAGTGGATTTATTTACTTATTCATGTGGATGATATGCTCGTAGTCTGTAGAGACGCACATCGGATCACAAGTATCGAAATAAAAAATTCGTAAGAAGTTCGAAATTTTGTCGTTGGGGGATGTGCATCAATTTCGTCGTGGAACAATCGGACATATTTTTAACGACGAACATACACTAACTCCGGATAACATTCACCAGCTCCGCCCCGTTAATAATTTATGGAAATAAGACGTAGCTGAAAGTTTGGAAATTTATAAACAACACTCATACACGCTTCTCAACAAAGACACAGGTGACCACCCCACATGTCTATTCAATCTTCTTCCCAAAAGCCCCAGACATGGTACGGTAAACAACCGACCACAGAATTCCTTACCTAACTTCAATTAAGAGTGCTAAATTTGCATTTTACTTACTACAAATAAAAAACAGGATTTACGCTTTGCTCTTTACCAGTCCACATAAGCACTGAGGATGACTGTATGTCACAGTCGAAAGACGTATTTGCGCGGGCTGAGTTTCCAAAAGAGAGTAGGCGCGTTTGGTATTCTGGTGTATATCAATGTGTAATATATGGTTCGAAAGGTCTCGATGAGACGAGAAAAACTCACTATGGGGCCAAAAAAACTGCCGTGGGTGAAAAGAGTTAAAACCTACTTAAGGCCCGAGTTTTAGGGTTTAGCGCTTACAACCAAAAAATCATAACAGCTCATAATCTAAATCGCTAAGAAAATCTGCTCGTGATACAAGTATGCTATATACCAGTAGATACAGCTTGACATAAAACTGCTTATGTTTGTTAATCACCGGCAACGTAGATTGTATTACAGAAAAACAACATCAGTCTAGTTAATTGAATGACATACTTCTATATGCCTAAAATTATCCGATGTACACTAATCTGGAGCAAGATTGTATGTTCGCAGTTTGTACCACGATGCAGTGGGACTGTATTGCGGGTACTTTCAATATGGGACGAACACAACTTGGTATTTTTTCCATGTTCCGTACAAAAGTATCAATTTTAGAGTTTTTTCGGAAAATATGATAACAATTAAGTCGATTCCCGATGATAACTCAAAAGTGACAAAAATTAATATGGGACAGTTATGCGGGTACCGGCAGTATAGTTTATGAGAATATTGTTTTTGAAGAAAAAAATATTTTTTAAATAGTAACTATTTAAAACAGTATGTTGAAATATTATGTTCTGGGGCACTGAAAAATCTGAAAAATTCACAAATATTTTTGACAAAATTTCGAAACTCTCCTGAAAATTTCAAGTTGGTGTTATTTTTAGTTCAAAAGATATGGGCTTTCGAAGTTAGTACCGCAACGAAATTTCAAGCGAGAGACGCTCCTAAGCCCAGTTTACTTCAGTTCTCATACTAAAAAATGCACCATAATGACTAAAAGAAATAGCCTGTGCCATCTTACCCCGCTAGTGCGTTCTGTAAGGTTGTCTCTGTACTAAATTTTGCATTGTTTTTTAGTAAAGCGTGCAGGTAGACTTGCGAGTAGTTAGAGGCATAAAGTATACTGTCTTCGTAATTAAGTTGGGAAACAGATTAAGAATATTTTGACCATTTTGCCGCCAAAAATCATTTCTATCAAACTAAATTTACAAACCATACAGAGCTTTCGCATATAACTGAAACTGGGATTGTCAATAGTAGCACTGATCGCTCGCTTCTCGCTCGAAAATGCGTTGCGGCACAAACTTTAAAAGCCCATATCTTTTGAACTAAAAATAACACCAACTCACAATTTCCAGGAAAGTTTCGAAATTTTGTCAAAAGTACTTGTGATTTTTTTTTCAGATTTTTTAGTGCTTCAGAACATTATTTTTGAACATATTGTTTTGAATAGTCACTATTTGTCCGCGCCAGGACACTCTCTCCGATAGTCAGAAAACCAAACTGACTCCAAGGTGTGTACTGTATAAAAAATTTAAACTCTTCTAGTCTTGACAAGAGTCTTTGTCAAGACTAGAAGAGTTTGAATTTTTTATACAGTCCACACCTTGGATTAGCTCTTCGCTGGCTACTGCTTGGCTGTTCGGTGAAATAAAGAACACTGTGCGTCTCGAGTAGATTGTTTATTCCATCGCAGTGAAGTTATTGTTGGAAACTGATAACTTCTAATGAAGACGGCAGTGAAACTGCGCCTCTTATATAGGTGAACCGATGCCGAATTAATTTGTCAAGAAGAAGAAAAAAGTACAATTTTTGTTGTAATTATTATTTTGCTGCTTGCGTACGCAATTTACCGGCCACCAATGGAATTTTTATTCCATTCAAATTAAGCTAAATTTAATCTTAAATTTTACTAAAACTACAAACTCAAGTATTATTCATCGTCATCACCTGGCGCCTGCATCATAACATCTGGGCTTCTGTCGTCAATGGGAAAGAGGCACACCTTGACAATTGGTCGATTATAGATGGCACCGGATGGTGTTTTGACATCTACCACTCGCACAAGCCCTTCAGGTCCAGGGTGCACGGCCGTTACACGTCCCATACTCCATTTAAGTGGTGGCAAATTCTCGTCCTTCAGTAGTACCAGCTTACCGACTAAAATATTTGGCTGCCGGTCGAAGTTTTTCGCTCGTTGCTGAAGCTGGTGGAGATAGTCTTTGGACCACAACTTCCAAAATTGTTGTAGTTTGCGCTGGATGGTTTGCCACAACGAAAGCCGGTTGGCCGGAATGCTAGCAAGATCAGGCTCCGGAATCGAATAAAGTGCCGAACCGACCAGGAAGTGTCCAGGGGTAAGGACGTCTACATCACTTGGGTCCTCTGAAAGTGCTGTCAGGGAAGTGTGTCAGGGAAAGTGCCTAGAATAAAGACAGCTTTCAATTTGGCAGAGAACAGTAAGCATAGTTTCGAAAGTATAAGTTTCCATTCCAATCACTCGGCGTAGATGGTGTTTAAGTGCCTTCACAGCGGCTTCCCAAAGTCCCCCAAATGTGGGAGCGCGAGCAGGAATGAAGTGAAATTGGATGGTAATTTCCGCACAGAACGCAGATATCTTCTGTCTTTCTTGGCAAAGAAATTGTTCCAAGAGCGCTTTGAGCTCTCTTTCAGCTCCAACAAAATTTGTGGCGTTATCACAGTACAAATTCACTGGTTTGCCACGCCGAGCCACGAAGCGTTTAAGAGTCGCTATGAAACCTTCTGTGCTGAGGTCACTGACTAGTTTCAGATGTACAGCTTTTGTAACCATGCACACGAACACCGCGATATAGGCTTTCGATGGTGAAACTGCTTTACCTCGTCGAATTGATTGTTTGATAAGAACCGGTCCGCAGAAGTCCACCCCCGTATTTAGGAATTATACTTACTTTAGGCAACTGACCCATCAATTGACTCTCTAGTTGGGGCCGAACTTTGAAACATTGCAAGCATGACCGGGCTTTTTTCCGTGCCAGGTTACGGAGATTGAAAGGCCAGAAACGTTCTCGAATATGAGCAATCATCAATCGAGGGCCTGCATGTAGAAGTTGCTTGTGAGTTGATTCTACAATCAAATTAGTAAACGGGTGAATTGCGGGGAGGATTAGTGGATGTTTTCTGCTGTATGCAATTGTTGCCAAATTCAGCCGGCCACCAACGCGTAGTACACCGTCTTGAAAGTATGGATCAAGTGTACGCCAGAATCTTTTTAGCTCGTTTATCTTACCGGATCTAATTAGTGAAATTTTACTTGGAAAGCATTCTAGTTGTATTGCTCTTACAATTTCCAATTCAGCTTCGGAGAGTTCATCGGCCATCAGGAGAGAGTTGGCCTTCGGTATGACACCAGACCGCTTCAATCTGCAGTGCTAAATCTTCGACAGTAAGCAGCTATACGTAGCAGTTTTGTCAGCGACGAATATCTTGCATACAAGGACTGATTGGATGGTTGCGTAGGACAGGCAACGACTGCAACCACTGGACAAGCCTTCTCTTCCATGATTCCTGGTGAACGTAGTTGAACGTACTTTGCAAAAACTATCAGGCCAGTCTGCTTGCTCTGACGACAACCACGGTGGACCTTTCCACCATAAAGCGAGGCGAATCAATTCACTGGAATTAGTGCCCCTCGAGATAATATCCGCCGGATTCTCCAACCCAGCAACGTGCTTGCATATGCAGCCCTCAGTGCGACGTTGTACCTCAGCCACGCGGTTCGCCACGAAGGATTGATATTTGGATGGTGAATTTTGCAGCCAATGCAGAGTGATCATCGAATCAGACCAAAAAAAGAAGAACCGCAGAGCTTAGTTCCAACCGTGGAATTGTTGTTATGTTAGCGGGAGCAACTCGAGATTTCGCAGTGAGAAGACAAACGGATACTCTCCCATCTATTCCAACACTCCTTAAATATATGCAAGCTGAGAAAAAATCCTACAAGATACATTTAAAAAATCAGGTGTGTCGCGAAAGAAACGTGGCCGTCGAGCCAACTTTCTATACCGAGTTTTAACATTTCCAACGCGCGCCGCGCGATCGATATAGCAGCAAGCGCTGCTTGCCACGCAGCGCACACTGAACGCACATCGTTTAGTATGCACGAAGTACATGTTTTGAAAAGGTCTTTATAAACAACTTATTTGGATAGGGTAGAACTGCCATTGATGGACTACTTTCTTTAGTGGACAAGATACTTCGCCAGAAAAATGGTGACCATTCACCCATTTGTAATTTACTACTTGAAAAATGGGAGTTTAGAGCATAAAAGTTTAATCATAATAACACCTGTACTCGACCACAACTATGTGCTTGTTCACTGTTGCTTAAATGAATTGTCTAGTTACATGTAGAGAAATCTGCCACACGTATCAAAAACGCATATTTTCTCTGACGGCGCTGAAAGTCAATACAAAAAAAAGTATAATTTTACAAACATTACGTTTATAAAAGATGATTTCCAAATGGACGCGGAGTGGAATTTTCACACAAGCTCGCACGGGAAATGCCCATGTGACGGAGTTGGTGGAACCACCCAGCGAGCTGCTTGTAAATATAGCTTATCTCCCAACAGAGACAGGCTGATTACAGATGCGGTATCGTTCTACGAATGGGCTGTGGAAAACCAAAGCAAAACAATGGCATTCGCTTACGTCGAGCAAGCGGATTACGAAGCGGCTCAAACTAAACTTCAACATCGGATGGAAAATGTCAAAACTATCAAAGGAACGCAGAATTATCACTATATTTTACCTCAAGAAAAATATAATTTGTTTGCTAAGCAATATTCCAATAGTTCTGAGAGTGAAGTCAAAAACCTCAAATGCAAAGCTTAAGACGTTGATGAATGTATTGGTAACAATTGAGTATTTTCTTCGTGTTTTCATTATTTCACTTGTATCTTGTCCACTTAAGTAAGTAGTCCATCTATGGCAGTTCTACCCTAAAATCCAATTCTACCTGTCCAAAAATGCGTTTTAATGATAAAATTCAAAATGGCGGCGAATCCAAGATGGCGGTCAAACTTTTGAATACTCCACATGAAAGCCCTAGATGTTTTCTGTATAATGAAATGCTGTTTGTAGAGGGTTTTGGGACAAATATTTGAAATATAGCTCGATAAAAATATTCGATTTTCCCTTTTCTAAATATTTGTTCACCCCTTGGCGAACAAGGGGTCCACCAAATGGAACAAATTTATGTGCAGTTATTAATTTTTCACTGCGTTTAATCAAACTAAAATAAAAAAAAACAATTTTCAAAGACCTCGTGTCACTAGTGGCCTGGTTTCAGCGAGAATTGCCCAATAGTCTTGCCACTCCGCCTTTAAGTGGGCCGGGAGAAGCTCGTCCCAAGGAATCTTCATTTTCCAAAGCAGTTGAATGGATACTTTCGCCTTCACGATGATCGGGCCTAATATTCCCAACGGATCAAACAGCTTTGCCATCTCTGATGCAACCGTTCGTTTGGTGATATATCTACCAGGATAAATATCGGGAGCATTCACTCTGAACGTATCAGTTTCGGGATGCCACAACAGGCCAAGAGTGCTGATTGAATTTTCAGCAGAAGAATCAATTTCTAGAACAGCTCTAGTTTCTTTTAAATTATCGGGAATATGTGAAAGAACTTCAGCTGAATTTGATGCCCATTTCCTAAGTTCAAAACCAGCGGATTCCAATATATCTTGTATTTCATTTCGAATGCATACAGCTTCCTCGACTGAGTCAGCACCACTCAAGAAATCGTCGATGTAAAAGTCTGTTGCAATTTTGGCAGCAGCATCAGTTATTGAATTCGAATGATCAAACGCTAGCTGTTGGAGACATCGTGTTGCCAAATAAGGGGCACTAGAAGTGCCATATGTTACAGTTGTCAATTCATACGGACGCACATCCGCATCAGTAGAATGTTTCCAAAAAATACGCTGCAATTGCCTATCGTCAGGGTGAATCCAAATTTGGCGGTACATTTTAGTGATATCCGCCACAAGCGCCACTTCTCGAGTACCGTAAACTGGGGTGACTTTGATCACTTTTTTATTGTATCTCAAATATTTTCAGAATATACTGAAAACAATATTCTTTGATATTTTTAAAATAAATACTGGCATGCATTGAAAAAGATTTAGTCACTACTTCAAAAGTTTAGCAACAATTTTGCTGTTTTTATATATGCTCAAAAAATTTTACACCAATAAGCATTCCGGGGTGACTTTGATCACTTTTTTGTTTTGATGAATTTGGAGTAACACTTTGCTACTTTCACTAAATTGAACAGCCTTAAACGACTTAAACGAGTTTATAAATATGGAAAGCAATTTGAGGGCCATTCACATTCTACGTGAACAGTTTATAATGGCGAATGTCCAAGATTCATACAAAATTTTTAGTATATATATGAATGATTATTCACTGAGAGAAAAGGTGGCCTAAAATCGTCAAAAACTAGTCCACGAGGAATATGACTTATGAAATTGTCCAAATTTGCATGTTACTTCACGTCTTGGGTTTTTGTTAAGAAGAAATATGTAATACGCTGTGGAGAAAATTGGGACTCAACATTGCCTTCGAGGAAAAACTTGCAAAAATAACAATAAAATGTATTGTTATAATATTTGTTCATCTTAAGAACTAATCTGGGAACAAAATAAAAACACTTTACGTAGTGCAACTTGTTGTTTTGAATCTGCTTGAACCGATTGTTTGTATGCAACAAAAATCGCCAAAAATTTACTTTATTTTCAAATAATATTTTAGCATGGAAAACACTCTTTAAATAGCAGGAAATGCATGAATAGTAGCAATGCGAACATATATCCACGCATTCAGTGAAGATTACGACAAATCCCAAGCACTACGAGCGCTTTTTTACCACATTTTCAGAAAAGAGGTATAGTGATCAAAGTCAGGTGATCAAAGTCACCCCAGTTTACGGTACGAAGTCGAACCACGATTGAAAAAAGAGTATCTTGAACTGTGGGTCCTACCATCAAGCAATCGTCTAGTGAGATTCCTGTAGTAGACTTGCTGGACCCATCAAATACTACCCGACATTTAGTAGTTGTGCTGGTGGGTTTTATAACGGCATGGTGAGGGAGAAAAAATGAAGGTAAGTGGGTGGTGTGTTGTTTCCAGTCTATTGGTACCATGTGTCCCAGCTCTAAATATTCCTTCATAAAATCACAATATTGACCTCTCAGGTCTAGATTTTTGGTCAAACGTCGCTGCATCCAATAAAATCTGCGTAAAGCAGCATATTCCGAGTCGCCCAAATCCTCCAGTATTTTTTTCCTTTTTGGAAGGCGCACAACAAACCGCCCCGATTCATCTCTTGTGGTAGTTTCAGCAAACCATTTTTCATACTCAATTTCATCTTTCGATAAACCACGCGTATTAGAGCACGATTCAATTTCCCAAAATTTGGTTAGCTGTTGATCCAAATTATCATCGGTACAAAGCAATGCGACGTTAGTGAGCTGCGGTGAACAAGCTTTTCCGGATACAGGACCACTGACTATCCAACCGAGAACCGTTTGCTGCAGTATAGGCAGACAATCTCCTACAGACATTCGACCTTCACCCAGCATACTAAAAAATAATTGAGCACCGATAACCATATCGATCTTTTGCGGCAAGGCGAAATGCGGATCGGCTAACTTTAAATCCAATGGTATGTTCCAACGCGAACTATCAACTGGCCTAGCTGGTAGATCATTTGTAATTTTGGGCAGAATGCTAAAAGAAAGCGTCTCGACAAACAACGCATCGCGAGAGCTGAATGTAGCTACAGTATAGTGTGTACTTTTTACGGTTGAACCGCCCATCCCAGAAATTATCGAAGCCTTTCGCGATCGTTTGAGTCCAAGCAATTGAACTATTCTTTCCGTAATGAAATTTGCTTCAGAACAGGTATCCAGCAGCGTCCGAGGGAGTGTGACCTTTCCAGATGGTCCATACACTTTGACCAACGCAGTAGTACGGTGGAGTAAACAACTCCAGCAGAATGAGATGCCGACAGGGCGGTGGTGGGAGTGTGAGCGGCAGGCTTAAATTGCGATGAGATTCTCTCTGGTGCGACGCTAGCAGGAGATGAGTTCGGAGTGAGGGTTGCAGTTGGAGTGGTCACGGACGAGGCATTATTGCTACTTTTGACTATGCATTGTAGCCCAGCAGTATAAAGTTGCGATTGTGTTCGAATTGATATATCATTGTCTGAGACTGGATGCAATAATGAATGATGTTTTTCTTTACATTTCCGACACGGTTTCGATGGACAGTCACGGCTCATATGGCTGGACGAAAGACAATTCCAACAAAGTCTTCTCTTGTGAACAATTTCTTGTTTTTGATCAAGACGTTTTAAAGTTTCACAGTCATAGATGCGATGTGATTGGTTACAAACTACGCATCGTACGGTAGCGGGCTGTGACACAGCTGATGTATGAGCTACAGACAAACGAAATCTTTCCTTTGGTGAGGGATTTGTGGCTACAGTACCACTATTTAATGAGAGCAAAATTCGCGATTGCACATGGAGAAAATATATCAAATCTGTATAGGTTGAAGTTTCATTAGTAATATCTCCTGTCGAACGTTCCCATTCGCGCAAAGTATTTCTATCCAATCTACTGCATACCATATGCAGTAAAAGAGAGCTCCACGAGCTAGTTGTCTCCCCCAATGTAGTTAGGATTTTCACATGGCGTTCAAACTGATCTATAAGCGACAATATAGCATCAGAAGATTCTCGCCTTACCGGCTCAATTGCAAATAGAGCAGAAATATGATATTTTATTAATAATCTTTTATTATCGTATCGACTAACAAGCAAATCCCAAGCGATCATGTAATTATCAGCCGAAATGCTGGTGGCGTCCAGCAACTTTTTCACTGGCCCTTTCAAAGCGGCCATCAGATAATGAAATTTATCAACTGCTGCCAGTTCATCATTGCTGTGGATGAGTGCAGCGTACGCATCACGAAACGGTATCCAATTGTTCATATCACCGTCGAAAACTGGCAGATCAATTTTAGCCAATCGCACAGATGATCGTGTTGGGATGGGATCGGGTATGATTGGAGCTGGTGGCTGAACCGATTGATGGGATAACAGGAAATCACGCAGTGCATAATATTTCTTTTCCATATAATCTCTTTGCTTAGTGAAATCACCTGTATTATCTTTGTCATCAGTCGTTAGAAGCTCAACGTTTATAGATGCAGTCATGTAGCGCTCGAATAGCTGATCGAGTCATACCATACGTGATTCTAATTTACTACAGTCATGTTCTGGATCAAAATTTTGTGTAAAGTGTTCTATCAGCATAAAAGAATTCGTGGTGACGCTCAGCACCTTCGACTGTTCCCGTAATTTCGACATGATTAGTCACAGGAATGTGCCCTCAATAATTCCGAAAAACCTTCTTACTGTACAAGTCAATTGTACTCACCGTCGCAAGCTCACTTACTACCACACCACGTTGTTTGTCGGCACCTATACCTGAAGGCTATCACTTTAGCAGTTGATGGCGGGTTTTCACGACAAACCCGACGCAACGCAAGCGGAATGTCGCTAAAGTTGGGTAAACGCAGGAACCACTATCAATAGGCAATGAGTTTTGCGGATTACTCAGAAACCGTCAATGTCAATTCAATGTCACTGCACTTCTCGATCTTATTTTTCTTCGAAATTTTAGAGTTCTTTGCACAATTTTTCGTATTCACTCGGTGTCCACACAAATTTTAATTTCACTTTACTCCAGGATTCGGGCGCACTGTTCCAAATTCATCAAACCGCCAGACAGTAGCCAGCCGTGGGGTACCGATTTCAATCGGTTGCTCGGCTGAGCGTGATGGTGAGGGCACCAGTAAACCAAAGTGGTCCCATGCGGTGGGGGTGATTTCGATCGCACAATCGATCTTCCTTTGAAGCCAACAAAGGATCCGGCTCGAAGGACCATAAAAATGTCCGCGCCAGGACACTCTCTCCGATAGTCAGAAAACCAAACTGACTCCAAGCTGTGGACTGTATAAAAAATTCAAACTCTTCTAGTCTTGACAAAGACTCTTTCAATTAACTCTTCGCTGGCTACTGCTTGGCTGTTCGGTGAAATCTGTGCGTCTCGAGTAGATTGTTTATTCCATCGCAGTGGAGTTATTGTTGGGAACTGATAACTTCTTAAAAAGACGGCAGTGAAGCTGCGCCTCTTATATAGGTGAACCGATGCCGAATTAATTTGTCAAGAAGAAGAAAAAAGTACAATTTTTGCTGTAATTATTATTTTTCTGCTTGCGTACGCAACACTATTGAAAAAAAAATATTTTCATAAACTACAACTTGCGATGCATTTGCTGTGAAAATTTCATCAAAATTGATGCAATATTTTTAAAGATATGTCTATTTAAAAATAATATTGACCCAAATTTCATATGACAATAACAACTTGAAAACTTACCCAAATTCAATAAGAATTGGAAAATCAACTTCCCCAGTGAAACTCTTGAAGTTTTTAATACGATACGTTTCACGAATTCTGATCCAGATATATAACACCGATGAAGGTATTCACGCCAGACAAGGTTGCCGAAATCCAGAGTAGTTCAATCTCGGAGTAACCTGGAGGAAACACTTGACGCGAGTTGATGCGAGAGCGGATGTTTAGAAAACACCACCTTCTGAACGTTTATCACTATTGATTGGGGACCGGTCCTCTCTGTATCAAACATACGACTCATCAATAGTTGTTTCGACACCGTGTTCGTATTTACCTAGGTTTCCGTGAAGACGTAGATGTCGTAACTTGTATCAAAGCACGCCCTGGAAGCCGCAGATATGTTATGTAGCGGGTTGAAAAAGGAAATATTAAGCTCTCCACACCTGACTACGACTGCTGATACTACTGTATACAATGCGTTCAGACTCTCAGGTAGAAGTAGGTGATGCTTTTCTGGTACCGGCAGCGATGTCAAGGAATGAAAGAATATTGTCGAGCTCGGGAAAATTCATAGTCACCTGGATGCAGGAAACTTCATCACACAGAGTCAAAGTGGTACTTGGCTGAGTTATCAAGTTGGAAGACCCCGTTCTCACCACTAGCCACAGGGCAGAGACGAATTTGATGGACAAACGCTGCGGTGGGCGCGACTGGGTTAGAGCAGTCAGAGGCTTCCAAAATGCTTTTTACGGTGCGTTTCAGCTTAACTGGAAAATCGGCAGTCAAACCTCGTCGTCTGGTGTCTAAGTTGAATCGGAAACCAGCACTGGGGATCCAGAAGAGGCTGGCGTAGTGAAGGCAGCTGAAGTGTCGGTTGAGAACCCAACAGCTTCATCATTGTTTTGTCCTACTATGGGCGTGAGATACTGAGCGTGTGTGGTGGGGGGTAACTATACTGTGGGGCCTGAGAATTATTCTCTAAATAGTATTCCTTGAGGTCAAGTATCGGGGCTCAGGGCTACATCTCTGAATTCCAGCGGAACACCGACTTTAAATGAAATAAAGTTGAGCGTCTTAGGTTTTCACCAATGAGACCATTTTAACGGCTCGATGTCACTAACCGCTCTTACACCACATTCCGGTTTATTCGGAGTTTCTAATTCCCTGCGGCGGCGTTTTGAGGAAAGATCACGAAATTTTTCTGGCAACGGAGTTGCGGTGTTAACTCTGTCAGCAAGCTGGGCAACTTGTTTGTTGTTCTTCACTTATGTCCCGATACGTCTTAAAAAGTGCATTACGTGCTAGAACTCAATAGCTTAACCCTATCCCCGCGGAGAGAAATCAGTTTTTACATCGAAAAATGACTTTCAAACTCTTATTACTCAGCAACCGCATGCATAATTGTCATAAACTATACTGCATGTTGAAGATCAATCTGTTCTCATACTGCTTAAGGTATGTTTAGACTATCTGATTTTTTCATCTGATTCGAGCTGATTGCTCGAAAATATATCGAATGCTGTTTGTTATTTAAACCGTTTCTGCATCGATATGACGGACATAAAAAAAAACACGTCTGTTGATTTGTAAGAAAATGTATTCAGATGAAAAACAGCGGATATAGAAAAAATAACAGTGTTTCCAGAACGAACATAAAACTATGCTTTTGCCTGCTTCTCTCTTCGAACAAGGGGCTCACTGAAGCGGTGTATGGTGTTCAACTCAACACTCCTTCTCACCATTTGATGCTCCAATCAAACCCATCAGTTTAGATAGTTTCTTGCTTTTTGCGGTACCAAGCGGCTTCGTTAACAAATCGGCTACCATGTTCTCTGTCGGACAATATTCAAGCTGAATGACTTTCTGGTCACACAGTTCACGAACATACTTTTCTTTGGTGTCTATATGTTAAGAACGGCGACTAACACGGTCTGATTGTACGAATTGTAAGCAGCCCAGGTTGTCCTCATTTATACAGGTTGGTTCATCCGTACTTTCTCCAAAACCGGCTTACAATCTACGCAACCAAGAAGTTTCTTGTGTGATTAAGTGTTACACAGTGCTGGAGTCGACAACACCAAGAAATAGCTCCTCCTGCATAGAGAAACACATATCCGGTAGTAGATCGACGAGTAGTTATATTACCCCAGTCAGCATCCAAGAAACCAACTAGCTTTTGTTTGTCACTGTTGTAGAGCAACCTAGCACGTTTGGTTCCCTTCAAGAATCGCAGAACTTTCTTTGCAGCAATCCAATCACCTTGCGTTGGCGCACATACTTTCCGACCAAGTATAGACGCACTAACAGCCACATCGGGGCGGGCACACACTGCTATATAGAGTAATGAACCCACGAGACTTCGATACGCTATGTTATCGGAAAATGGTGCACTAGTATCCTTCGTAGACACAAACCCTGTTTCCATTGGGCACTTAGCAGCTTTCGCAGATTGCAATCCAAATCTTGCAGCGGTTTTATCAATATATCCTTCCAGACAGACGCTATACTTCCCCTTCTCACGACTAATCTCTAGACCCAGAAAATATCTAGGCTCTCCCAGATCAGTTATTTCGAACTCATTACACAAAGCATGAACTATTTCATCTATTTCCTTTGAGTCTTGACATGCGACGAGCAAGTCGTCAACGTATACAAGTAGATATATACATTTCTTCCCAACATGTTTGGTGTAGAGGCACTGATCAGTCTCACTTTGTACGAATCCTAGACATAGTACACTATTTAGCCGTTGATTCCAGCGTCTTGCCGATTTATTTATTTATTTTATTTATTTTTATTTTCGTCAAGCAAATGTAGACTACAGTTATAATAAAACAATGTTTTCTTATATACTATACATTATTTCCAGTAGTTAGTCGTTTTTTGATTCGATTTCTGCCCATAGTGATGTCGATATTTTCGCAGTGCTGATCATAGTGACGCATCATGCGATTTATTGGGTCCAATTTAGCTTACGAAGCGCGTACAAAAGAAATTGATTTGGACAGATTCAATGCGTTCTTCATGTGTTACAATATAGGGATTCCATACAACGCTACAGTATTCCAGAATTGGTCGGACGTATGTAATATATAATAGTTTGATTGTATATGGGTCTTGAAAATTGTGGCCGAAGCGTTTTATAAAGCCCAGCATACTATTTGCTTTGTTGATAACTGTATTATAATGTTCTATGAATGTAAGTTTGGAGTCTAAGATTACGCCTAGGTCCCTTACGATTTTGCATTTTTCTACTGGTTGGTTTCCTAAGAAAATGTTTGTAGGTGGTGTTACTGTTTTTCTGCTGAAGGCAATTGAATTATATTTTTTAATGTTGAGTTGCAATAGACTTTTGTTGCACCAAGTGTAGAATACATTGATTTCATTCTGGAATATTTCGAAGTCTTCTGCATTGATTATTTCTATAAAGAGCTTTATGTCGTCAGCATATACAAGCACACGTATTGATTTAAGAAGAAAGGAAATGTCATTCACGTATAATATAAAAAGAAGAGGGGCCAGGTGAGAACCTTGAGGAACCCCGGAAGTTACTGCTATTGGGTTTGAAAAGGAATTTTGAAAGCGGACTATTTGTGTTCTCTTTGTTAAGTATGACTGCATCCATTCCAAGAATTTTATTTCCATTCCGTATTTCTCGAGCTTGAAGAGCAATAAAGGTATGTCGATTCTGTCAAATGCCTTGCTAAAGTCCGTATAAAGAGCTTCTACGTGGTTGCCGTTGTCCATTACAGTCAAAGTGAAAGTTATGAATTCCAAAAGATTTGTGGTCGGCCCTTATAAAAGCCGTGCTGTTGAGTTGTAATTTGGTTTTTTACTTGCTGAAAGATTTTTTCATTGGTTATTGATTCAAATAATTTTGGAATGCATGAAATAATGGCAATTCCACGATTATTACGAATGTCAGATTTAGCGCCAGATTTGAAAAAATTTTCTTAAGGCCATATATACTACGACGTAATCTGCACACAAGGTTTTCATGACCTGTTTCAATTAATCCCTGTGGTTGCCTCATGTATAATTCCTCAGCTAAATTACTGTACAGGTAAGCAGTCTTAATACCCAAATGGCGAAGGTTCGCATTCTTTTGACAAGCGATAGCTAACGTATAACTTTCGGTAATCTCCCAAACTCATTATTTATCATTTCGTGTAATCAATAATCCTATCAGTGGCCTCCGATTTATGCCGTAACAAGTATACAAGGCAGTAACGACTATAATCATCTACCATAGTCAGGTAACGATTACCCCGCGGTGTGGCAACCTCCATAGATCCAAACAAATCCGTATGAATCAGGTCTCCCACGGCTTTTGATACTGACTCAGACTTCTTAGGAAACGGTCCACGAGCTATTTTACCTTCGCAGCATACCTCACATTCTGAGTTCACTTGACATTTGTTAAAGTTCAACCCAATGCCAAGATCTTCTCGGGTAATCTTTTCAATTGCTTGAACATCACGGTGGCCAAGCCGACAATGCCACAAGCGAACGCAATCCGGGCTATGATCAAACGCCGCTACCGTCACGAACGCTTTTTGAACAGTGCAATTCAAACGCTACAAATTGCCACTTCGCTCCGCATTAAACAGAATACATCCGTTTTTTTTCAAATTTCGCATCCGGTTTTGGTGAATATTACAGAGCAACCCTCATCGGTAAGTTTACTCACGGATAGTACATTCCCTGCTAGCTTCGGGACGTGAAAAACCTGCCCCAGCTTCACAACTACTTCGGTACTGCTTTTGTTTACCAAGCGAAATCGGCACGTACCTACACCTGTCGCAGCGATTTTATTGCTATCTGCCAAGCCAACAGTTGTGTTAGCTTTCGTTATATCCTCCAAAAGCGACGCATCACCGGTCAGATGCGACGTAGCACCGGAATCAAGGAACCATATCACACTTCCAGGAATGGAAAAAGGTGGATGTGTCGTTAAACAAACTTTGTCCTGCTCGACAGGTTTAGCAGCAATGTTTGCTTTCTCGTTGTTCCGTTTTTCTTTATACTTCCGATCTTTTTCTAGCTTTTGACAGTCTCTTCGAAAGTGTCCCTCTTTTCCACAATAATAGCAAACTTTTTCTTTTCTGCTTTTGTCAGATTTCTTGTTTTTCACTGCTGTTTTTAAAACACTTTCATTTCTGCCATTTGCAATCACCACAGCGGATTTTTCCATCCGCCTGCGCCAATCATCCAGAAGTTTTCCTTTGAAGAATTCCAAATTTAAATCTGCTTCAGAATGGCTTTCTTACGCTGTTATCAATGGCTTTCTTACGCTGTTATCAAGCCATCGTAGCACTCGTTTAAACTTGATAAAACGATAGCAATAACCCAGTGCTCTTTTAGTTCCTCTCCCATACTTTTTAGGCGATTCACAAGTTGTGAAATACCCGTCAAATGCTCGGCTATACTTTCCCCTTCGGATAATTCATTCGCATCAGTTTTCGCAAAACATGAATTTTTGTTGCAGGAGACGAACGAGCTTAGTAACTTTTCAGCGCCTGCCACATCTCATGAGCTGTCTCAGCATTCATGACGTGACATGTTTAACTATCTTCTATTGAAAGACCAATCAAACCTCGCGCTTTACCGTCTTTATTCCGCCAATTTGCATCTGGGTTCTCCGGTTTTTCAGCGTCTACAACGTCCTTTACGCCCTCCTTCAAAAGCACAAGTTCAAGTCGAAATTTCCAGAGCTGGTAGTTGAAGTCACTTTTCTACACCTAAACTTATTTCGGCCATCTTGTTTCAGCTAGCATGAAAAAGGTTGTACCGTAAACGCAACTTTCACGACGAAAAATAGCTAAATTCTCCGGACTAATACTGACAACTCACACGCCGTGGAAACATTCGCGATTACGCGAAACTGAGCCCAAAACCTGTTTGTTATTTAAAACGTTTCTGCATCGATACGACGGACATAAGAAAAAACACGTCTGTTGATTTGTAAGTGTAGTAGTAAGGTAACGCTTGAGAACTCGCTCAGAGTACAAGAGAATGAGCGAAGGCAAGAAAGAGAATATAAAAGAGCTTCGGTCATGTGTCGAATAGGTGGAATAAAGATATTCAGATCCTTTTTGGCTATCAACGTGACTAGTTGAGTATGCTACGCATACCGCCCTTTTCTTTTCATGCTCGATTGGTCATTGCTTTAACATTGTTTTTTGTTACGAACTTCTTTAAAACTAGAACAATAATCTGGTATATTTCTTTCTTTTGTGGCGTTGAGAAGCGGAGGAAAAATTTAGAACGCCATTTTGTAAAAAAAACAAAGTGAAAAACGTGGTTAAGTTTTGTCGACGATTTATATCTGCAATTTTTGGTGTTCATTTATACAGATTCCGCAACATCGCCAATTTGGCCAGTGTATAACACAAGAGGAAATTTGTGACATTTACGCAACAAAGCGTGCGTGTGCCTTACGGACACAATAACCAGGCAGAAGATTAATTACGCAATGGTGTCGGTAGAGTTTCGGTACCAGCACCAGAGGTACATCTCAAGTCAACGAACTTTTGTCAACGTGGGTGCTTTTGCTGTTGCTGTTGAGGTGTGCTTACTGCTGGATTGGCTGACGATTAGCTGCTATCGTGGTTTGGGGAATTGGATTAGGCTATTGCATACTGTTTTGGAGTGAGTTTCATTTTGGATTTTAAAGTTTTTTTTCTTTCATCGTTCTGTGCATTATATAATCAGGATGACTTTAACATCCATTGTAGACCCTTATGTTCCGTACTCTATGCCATTTAGCCAGTATCAAGAACAACTGGAATGGATTTTTAAACACAATGATTTTCCGGAGGACCGTTATAAAACGTCTTTTTTGGCAATTTGTGGGAAGAGAGTGTTTACGGAACTGAAAAAACTTTTCCAGGTACAGATTTTAATACCCTAACATATAAGCAAATGACTGACGAATTAAAGAAACGATACGATAAAAATGATTCTGCCGTTGTGCATAGTGTCAAATTTTGGACGAAGAGGCAAGGTAAGAACGAGACCTCGGAAGATTTTGTGATAACTGTCAAAAATTTAGCTGAAAGATGCGATTTCGGAGAATTTAAGGAAAGGGCTATACGCGACATACTTGTTATAGGCATTAACGATATCCAGTTACAAAAAAGATTGTGCGATGAAGAGGATTTGTCTGCTTGAAAGGCAGAAAGATCAATTTTAAACTCGGAAATTTCAGCTGCTAGAACAAAACAGCTCAAGCCGGATGATGATGGGCGCGTGAGTGTAGTAGCAAGACTAGGTCGGCGTAACGATATTTCGCAGTCTAGAAAAAGATTCCGTACCCATAGCCGTAGTTTTCATAGGCATCGATCGTCACCACGCCAAAATAGGAACAGTAGCAGATTTAACCAAAAAAAATGGTAATACAGACAAACCCGTTTATAAATGCAATTTTTGTGGAGAAACTGGACACACCAGGAAATTTTGTTATCGTTTGCATGGTGAAAGCCCTAGAAAAAGTCAAATTAAATCAAGTGTTAAATTTATAGATTCTCCAAAGCAATCGACTTCCAAGGAATCAGGACTTTGGAAGCGGTTGAAGAAAGATCTTGATGAAGAGGAAGATTATGATTCAACATACGATGACGGCATGCCCTGTTATATGATTTCATCTATCAACAATATTAGTGAACCATGTTATGTGGAGATGCTAGTGAACAGGAAGCGTCTGACAATGGAGATAGATTGGGGTTCAGCGGAGAGCGGGATCCCAGAGGAGCTTTACAAATGTTGACCAACAACGGTGCAACAAAAAATTGATTGTAATCGACGGAAACAGACTTAAGGTAGTTGGTAAAATTTGCGTTGCTGTACGACTCTACCTCTTATTAGAATGATGTCATGTTATAACCAATATTGTGAATCAATCGATGTAACAATGAACAAAACTACACTTAAGAAAATATTTTTTTTTAGGTTAGTAAGATAAGAATGAAATGTAATTAATATGGTCTACTTATGATTGACGACAAATGAATAAACTAAATAAATAAACTCGCTGGGAACAGAAAGCAGCTTAGCATGGTGGTTTTAAGCTGCGAGAACAATTTTATACCGTTGGTTGGCCGCACTTGGTTGGGCGAGTTCTATTCTGGATGGCGGAACACGTTTGGCAGTTGAGAATGTTGGATTGACCGATACTGAATCGATTGTAGACAAGGTGAAGGGTAAGTTCCCGAGAATTTTTACCAAAGATTTTTCTAGTCCAATTATTGATTATAAGGGAGATATGCTTTTAAAGGAAGATACACCCATTTTTAACAAGGCCTATGAAGTTCCTTTGCGTTTACGTCATCAAGTTGTTGATTATTTAGAAAAGTTAGAGAGGGAAGGTGTCATCACCCCGGTTGAAGCAAGCGAATGGGCTTCACCGGTAAGAGCTGTAGTAAAAAAGGATCAAAGTATCCGTTTGGTGATTGACTGTAAAGCGTCAATAAATAAAGTTTTGCTCCCCAATATTTGCCTCTCTCTCTGGGTCAACTATTTTTTGTTCTTTGGATCTTGATGGGGCTTACACCCAGCTGCTTTTTACTGAACGTTCGAGGAGGTTCATGGTAATTAATACCATTAAGGGCCTTCACTCGTACAACAGATTGCCTCAAGGGGCTTCGTCTAGTGCAGCAATATTTCAAAAGGTCATGGACCAAGTTCTCCAAGGTTTGGAAAACGTTACGTGTTATTTGGACGATGTACTGATTGCGGGTAAAAACTTCGAGGACTGTGAAAACAAGCTTTATTTGGTTTAGGAAAGATTAACCAAAGCGAACATAAAGATTAAATTGGAGAAATGCATTTTTTTTGTAAACCAATTGCCTTATTTGGGACATGTTTTGACAGATAAGGGTTTGCTTCCCTGCCCCAATAAAGTCAAAACCATCCGTGAAGCGAAAGCTCCACAGAACGTTTCAGAACTTAAGGCATTTTTAGGACTTGTAACTTATTACTCGAAATATATCCCTAATTTGTCCGCTCGCATCAGATGCCTTTACAATCTTTTGAGGAAGAACACAAAGTTTGTTTGGAATGAAGAGTGCAAAAAAGCTTTCGACGATTGTAAAGGATTTCTTTTGAAACAAAACCTTTTGGAATATTTTGATCCGTATAAGCCTGTTGTAGTGGTAACAGATGCCTGTACCTATGGGTTGGGAGGTGTTATTGCTCATTCTATTGAGGAGGAGGAAAGACCAATCAGCTTTACCTCAGTTTCCTTAAATAACGCCCAGAGAAAGTACCCTATTTTACACCTGGAGGCTTTGGCAATTGTAAGTACCGTAAAGAAATTCCATAGATTTCTTTACGGGAAGCATTTCACGATTTATACCGACCACAAGCCTCTAATCGGTATTTTTGGCAGAGAGGGCAAAATTACTATTTCGGTAACACGTTTACAAAGGTACATAATGGAACTTTCTATATACGACTATGATATAGTATATCGACCATCGTCAAGAATGGGAAACGCAGATTTCTGCTCTCGTTTTCCATTACCTCAGGAAGTTCCCAGAGTTGGCCCAAGAATATGGTAAAAACCTCAATTTTTCAAATGAATTTCCAATCGACTACAAAGAAGTGGTAAAAGAAACCTCAAAGGATGAGTCCCTTCAGATAGTTTTGAAATATTTAAAACATGGTTGGCCTCAGAGATTAGAGAAGCGTTTTGTAGGAGTGTACTCTCATTACCAACAACTTGAAGAAGTCGAAGGTTGTGTCCTATTCCAGGACCGCGTATAATCCCTGAAAGTATGAAAAAGAAAGTTTTAAAAATGCTTCACATGAACCACTCAGGTATAAGCAAAATCAAGCAACTAGCTCGAAGAACAGTCACTGGTTCGGACTAAATAAGGACGTGGAAGACTACGTTAAAGGATGCGTGATATGCCATCAAATGACTGCGATCAACAAACCGGTACCATATTCAAAATGGATATCAACTAAAAAACCTTTTAGCAGGATTCACGCAGATTTCTTTTTTTTTTTTTGACCGAAAGACTTTTCTTGTAGTTGTGGACAGTTATACCAAATGGATCGAACTGGAATACATGCGGTACGGTACAACCTACAAGCAGGTCCTAAGAGTACTAATAGGAATTTTCGCTAGGTTCGGGTTACCGGACGTTGTGGTTACAGATGGGGGACCACCTTTCAACTCAGACAATTTGGCGAGGTTCTTAGAAAAACAGAAAATTTTGGTCATGAAAAGCCCTCCGTATCACCCGAAGAGTAATGGGCAGGCAGAAAGAAGTGTACGACTGGTTAAAGACGTATTGGAAAAGTTCTTTCTTGATCCAGAGATCCAGAGGAGGCTGGACATTGATGAGCAACTGGCGTATTTTCTATCCAACTACCGGAACATTTGCTTAGACAGATTTGGCCAATTTTCTTATGAAAGACTTCTCTCTTATAAACCGCAAACCAGGTTGGACTTAGTTAACCCTAGAAGTAATTTTAGGGACAATTTGAATAACTCGCATGAGGAGACCATATTGGCTGATTTTAAAGTTCACAAAAATCCTGATGCATTTACTAAACTCAAGAATGGAGATTTAATTTTCTATAAAAATGTTAACCCTAAGGATATCAGGAAGTGGGTACAAGCCACCTTTTCTGACGTACATTTCAGATTTCTCTTGGGGAAGGATTGTGTTGGCGCATAAGCGTCAGCTTAAATTTTCGTCGACCCAACAAAGGGGAATCCTAGTTTTCTCTATGAACGATATGAAGAACCCAAGCCACAGCACCTATTTTGTCATCGAACCTAATAGCAGCACCAATTTCGTCATCTCTATCAATCGAAGAAACACTAATTTCGTCATCTTTATCAATCGGAGAAGCACCAATTTCGTCATCTCTATCAATCGAAGAAACACCAATTTCGTCGTTAATTTTGTCACCGGCTTCATTAAGAAGTATCGATACGCGTAATACAAGTAAGCGAAAAAGAGAAGATGAAGAACCAGAATCTGACTTTAACTCTAGCGAAGATTTTTACGGTTACCCAGCGGTTTCTTTCATTTTCACAAATCAAGATTTTCAGCATGATTATGTAGATCCATTACAAGTCCATTACAAGGCGCCCCAAAAGGAAAATGAAGAAACGTAGAAGTGATTTTGTCTATAACTAGTAGAATCGAAAAAGCAGGAGACTTTTAAATTTTTATTGTATATATTCCTTATTGGTTTAGCATGTAAGTGCAATCGAAAAATTAGATGTAAAACTTGTTGAATTTTGAATTGATACACTTTCAAACATAGAACTATTTTTGAATTTAAGGGTGAAGGAATTGTAGTAGTAATGTAACGCTTGAGAACTCGCTCAGAGTACAAGAGAATGAGCGAAAGCAAGAAAGAGAATATAAAAGAGCTTCGGTCATGTAGCGAATAGGTGGAATAAAAATATTCAGAACCTTATTGGCTATCAAAGTGACTAGTTGAGTATTTCTTTCAACACCTAGAATCAGAAGATATCCATCTCCTCCAGCCTGATTGGTAATTATTTCAGAAAGAAAATGCATTCAGATGAAAAACAGCGGAAATAGAAAAAATAAGTGTTTCCAGAACGAACATAAAACTATGCTTTTGCCTGCTTCTTTCTTCGAACAAGGGGCTCACTAAAGCGGCGTATGGTGTTCAATGGTGTTGTTTTGGATTTCCATAACAAACATCATTTTCTTTTTTTGTGTCCTGGCAATTATTTAAATGGAGGAAAAATTCATTTGACATTCATTTGGCAGTTCTTCCTTTCGACTTGTGCAAGCAGTGTGAGCACCGCCATACAAACGGGTTCGACAAAGTATGTCGAATGGTAAATCGAGCACACTTCCGATTTCTGCAGTGGTCACAATCAGACCGACATGTCTAATAGTCTAAACGTACCTTTAGAATATTTTCATCGTTAGAAATTTCAAGTATAGTTGTTAAACTGTTATCAAATTTTATATGGCAGGTGATGCCATAAGGCGTCACCCGCGGTGAATGGGTTAAGATTAACGTATGCATTAGAATTAAAGTCTACATTGACTGACGAATAGGGTGGTCTACCGGTAAAACAAAAACCGGTAAAACCGTTAAAACCGATATTTTTTTCATTACCGAAATACCGGTATTGGAGAGATGAAAAAATCGGCATTTTTCTTTAAATTGAAAAAAAAATTGTCACAATATTCATAAATCATTGTTAGGCTAATGAATGCTACTTACTTAGGTAGGCGTTAAAAATCACATGATGATGTATACAGGGTGTTAGGTTGCTCACTTTTAATCAAATCCTTCAAGGATGATTCAGGACCCTATTTGATGAAAAAAATCCTTCTGCACAGATGGTCAAAATTTAACTACTGAAGAGTTATTCTCTTCTTCTAGTTTTCGGTTATGTTCACCTTCAACGAGGTCTATCACAAGAAGTATGATAGCTGGCTCAGTCATGTTGGTTCTCTTGGAGTGCTGAGAAAATTTCGTAATCAATAGTGTTTCTATCAATAATAAATATTCTATCAATGAAGCAAAACATTTATTGTTCAAGTAGAACAGCTAATCTCTTTACACACTCGTACTCACAGAGGCAACGCGTGGGTTTTGAACCTAACAGATAACTACAAGTTATGAAAATCATAGTTTGAGTGTTATGAGTTATGAGGCACCATTCACGCTATACCAGTGATAAGAGGATTGGCATCACAGCCTCAGTAACCAGCTGGTCAATTAAATTCTGTGTAAATAACTAGAATAACCCTGGGCAAGTTGCAAAAATACTGTCTTGTTAGGTAGCATCTTGGCAAGACCCCTGAGTTATAACTAGTCAGTTAACTGCCGAAGGATAAGGAAAGGCAAGGATCTCTGAAGGTTAATAAGTGTGTGTAAGTGTGAGTGCGTGTGTGTGTAAATGTATGTGCATCTGTTTGTTTGTTGAGTTTACTATGCTGAAAAACAATGATGATAATAATAAAAATATTGATAATAACAATAATAATCGTAACAATTAAAATAATAAAAAAACGGAACATAATAATAACAACATATGCTAATCAATAAACAAAAACAGACATGATAAAATAATACTTAGCTTAATAAATAAAACGAATAACTGTGGTTCCTTGATCAAATTTCGCTGTGTTGGTGAATTCAATACATATCTAACGATCTAAACTCGAAATTTTATTATGAAACTCGGAATAAAAAAAAAAAATGAAAATATTAAAAAAAACGAAAAGGGAAAATGAAACAGAATGTATATATGAACGATGTAGTCGATAAAGAAACCACGTACACGTTTACTAAATAATACTACATGCAACAATACAACTTTGCACATGGAACTAATAATAAAAAGTGAAGAATTTAATTTCACGCTTAACTACAGTCCATCCATGAATGCATAAGTCACACTGCCAGAAAAAAGTAAAAGCATTAATTCATTTTATCTAATAGGTAACGAAGTATCATGTGGGACTGTAATGCATTCATGGATATAGATAAGAAAAGAGCTTACACTATGTGGTCTGGTCCACGTGTGAGAAAAATTCTTTAGTGTTAATTAATATTGTTAAGAAACTCTCTCACATAGGAGCTTACCGAGATCAGAGTAGGAAAGACTACAACATAGGTATCTGACTCTCATCATCTCCCTTAGCTCCCATCCGCCACCCGGGAGCACGCGCCCTTGGGCTGTCAAAACTCTCATACGATAGTTTTGTGGCTCCATCTTAGGATTCCGTAAAGCTATAAGAACCCGAGATAGGAGCTCAACCACCAAGCCCAGGGAACAATGGTCGCAGAGGTCCTAATCTTACAAAAAAAAAATCTGGATCTTAATGCAGCATAGATACTCATAAATGCAAAAACATAATCATTCAGCGACACGTCCATACATAGGTGCAACCTGAGACGCTAAGCAAAAAATAAATTTCTAATCCAAATTTATGTAGGTAACGTCTTCGGCAGTGGCTTACTTCGGCAGGTTTTGCATAAGACTGCGGCAGAAAACCGGCCGAAAAAAACCACTACCGGAGACGTTCGACCAGTGCCGATAAAGGTCATTTTCCCCAGCAAAATTCTTCGAAAATTATAGCCAATCATTTTCAATTTTCACTTCCAATGATCGCAGCACTCTTTCAGATACACTTGATTTTCGTCCTAGTAACGTGCTGTTATACTCAGATGAAATAGGTCGCGCGCATCGTTCACGGTTACGGAATAAAATTTGACGACAAATCCAACCAAATGATCTTCACTTCAAAGCGAAAAAGAAAAACAAACAGTCCACTCAACCAAAATGAACCTCACCGAAACATTTTTTCACTGGCACTGACCGATGCCTTGACAATCTTCGTTAACTGATAAACTGAATTTGTTGTCTTGCTTTCATCGCATGAAATATAATGAGGTGTTTTGACAGTTCACTTCCATGCAAAAAGGGGAAGGGAGAACTCTGAAAGGATTGTAAAAAATAACGTTTATGGATGCTTCATTTCACTTTCACTCAAGAGTGTCAACAAATATCAACCCTGCGTTCGACACCCTTTAATTATTATTCAGTTTTATTTGTAAATAGTACAGAGAGAGAGTGACTTGCGTTTTTTTTTTCGCGGACAATCATCATTACTTCCCCAAACTATGATTTTAAGAATTTTGTAGTTGAAAAAGTAGATCTAAAGACCACGAGTCACCCCTGGTTTGTATTAATCCGAAAAAAATAAAAATACCGGTTTTTTACCGGTTTTACCGGTTTTAATTTTTATGGATACCGAAATACCGGTTTTTCGATAAGTCGGTAATACCGACCACCCTACTGACGAAATAAATAAATTAAAGGTCATTTAGGGCATTTTTACTTTAGCGCAAAATAAATCTGCGATGTTGCTTTTCAGATGACGTCATTGTTTGCAAGTTTCGGAAAACTGACGACGATAAAAATACAGTGTAAACAATACACTCCATACTACTTTTATCCAAATTTTCAAGAGAAAATCCCCATGAATAATTTTCTACAGCGTGTTTTCCGCCGTGCAATTTGATATGGGTCACTCTTTAGTATCGAGTATCGACATGCGAATGCTTGAGAAGAAAATTCGCAAATTTTGTTCATGTACATATTTGACAAAAAATTACCTTATAGAAAACTCTCCATTAAGCGGTTTATCTGTAGCACGCAGTATCATTTCCAATGATTCTATTGTGTATGAACAAGATAACCATGTTATCAGATATTCTTCAAAATTCTTCGTAGTTGTCGGAAATGGAGCTACAGCATGTATTGCATGGCAAAATTTATCAACATATTCTCCAATCGAATCACTGACAACCGATGTATAATTCGATATATTTGTATCGGACGTAATATCAAAAATGGACGCCAATTTATTTATCACAGTTTCCTCGAAGAAGTTTTTTGTCTGCCTCATGATTTCATCTACTGAATCTTGACTTTCGACTTCGTTGTTATTTAAACATTTCAAATCATTGATGATTTCGTTCATTAGATCAATCCATGTACGGAATTCTAGTTTATCAGGAACAGTTTTCAAAAAACTTGTATTTTCGTTAAAGCTTCCAAGAGAGGGTAATAATGGTAGTAAGGCGTTACTCAAATATCTGCAAAGCGGGCATAGAAACTCTCGTTTTTCTATATCGAAAAGCACCGGTGTCCTGTTTCGATATGGTCGGCGGTTTTCTTTAATCATTTCATTATTAAAATATTTTTCGAAACAAGAAGCATGCATTACATGCCCACATGTTCCAACGTGTGGCAACGGATGAGTGCTAATTTCTAAAAACTTCAATTGGCCACGGCTATCTGTTTCTTGATAGCGAAGAAGCACACTCGATTTCTGAACAAAAGCGGCATATACCATGCATTCATCTTTCTTGGTTACCGCTGATTCCTCAGAGCAAAGAATACATCGAAATCGAGATTCATCCATCCGCTGAATTATTCTGTTTGCGCCAATGCATGCTTGCTCGTCTGATTCTTCAGTTATCACTTGCCAATCCATACTACTATTGCACGCTGTATCTTCGGTATCACAACTACTTGCGAACATTTCGGCATTTGTTGTCATGAAATTTCTCTGTGCATTTTGAATTTGAGTAAGAATTTGAGCGCGTCGTTGCGCTGCTAGTTTGGCTCGTTCTTTTTTTTCTAATCGCTCAACTTCAATCTGCGTTTTAGAAGTCTGGTGTTGGGTAACCTGTTCCTCGTCAATGTTTTCATCTAGACGCTTTGTAATTACACTCTTGTATTTATGTAGGACCCATAAGAGAAGATCTCTTTGTGATTCAACCTTGAATTAGAAATAAAAATAAATTTAATTAGACATACTTATACAAGAAATCTGATAGTTTTTATTTCAAGCCACATTTTATTATGTCCGTACTTCTGCAGCATATCACTAGCGGCAGGAACAGTATTCTACACGATTTTTTGGGACTCGTGAATAATCTTTATACGTCGAAAACAGCATTCTACGTTTTCTACGAACGAAAATCTCGTGCATGTAGAAAAGTTCGGAACACTCGAAAATTCAATGTATCAGTCATAACACGACTTTCGCTGCACTGATTAAGTCTGTGCATGCAAGTCACGGGGGATGAAAAAAACAAATCGTGGTTGAGTCGAAAAACTCTCGCGTATTGGGAAAAGTAATAAACGTACAAATAGATTTAAAAAACTGGCTTAGAATATCTCTTTTTTAAATAGACTGGTCAAAATCTAGTTCTCTATTGCACAACACGCTGGATAACTCAATGGTATGCAATCGAATCGTTTAAAGAAAAAACGCTTTTTAAATAGTCTGTTACCGGTTTTATTTATCACTCTAAACAACAAATTTCCTGGTAGCCAACAGTGAAACTATATCGAACATTTAAAACATAACATTCAAACACATATGAACATTAACACTTGCAAAAAACATGAAATAAATATGTTTCAAATATATGACGCGATTTTTTTTTATCGTGGTATAAGCGAAACGACACTGTACTTATATTTGGGTAGGATTCGATTATATATAGACTTGATTATACAGGGTGTTAGGGAGCTCACCTGAAATTCTTTAAGGGGTAATAGAGGACCTAATTTGATGAAAAAATCCTTCTACTCATAAGGCCAAAATTCAACTACTGCAGAGTTGTTCACTTTTTCAGTTTCCGGTTATGCTTGCCTTTAACGAGGTCTTGTACAAGAAGTATGATAGCTAGCTCAATTCTGTTGGTTTCATTGGAAAGCTGAGAAAATTTCATAATCAATAGTATCTTGAAAACGTCAAACATTCGTTCCTTTCTAAGTGCTTCTTATTTTCTCTAGTTTGACATTTTCAAGACACTATTGATTACGAAAGTTTCTCAGCCCTCCAGCTTTTCCCCTTCAATCCGGTCACCACATACCTGTTCCATACTGGCCTATGACATTTCTTGCCCTGTCTCTTTTACGTGCTTAACTTTTAGTACATTTTGGGCATTTTGATTGAGAGCGCTGTAACATGTGCTCTAAAACACGTGCGCCAGCGTGAACGCTAAGACGCTAAGACCAGTTGGTGGTCATAACCCATGGACCGTATTTTCTATTATCGTTGAAGATAAACTGCGTGAATCCTTATTGCCCCCTTCTTATTACCAACAGCTGCACAGCATTTCGAATATTTCAGCCGTGATATATCCTTTTGATCCATGATAACAAAACTTAGTCGAACTTCTCTTCACAATTGCTATAAGTTGTTATTTTATCAAGCTTTTAAACAGGTTCGTAACGTGCATACATATCACAACAGATACAATAGGTAAAAGATACGTACGTAGAATAAACATATATTCTGCAGGTAGAATAAACATGTATTGTAGCAGTCTAAACACCAGCAGCAGCACTCCTCTCGGGAGAAAATTACCTACCGCGTTTGGGTTACCTATGTTCTACAGCGGCCACGTGCTTCACGCAGGATTTTGCTTCCAGAGTCAAAAACAACACTCAAACACTGGTTCTACTATTACCTAATTTATTGACATTACACATTTACACAACATAACAAGTATTTCATTCTATCAAGGTGTTTTACACTAAAAAAATAATATACCTTGGCTTTAGTTTGCATTTTCATTTTTTATTTTAGAGAATAACTTTTTTTCCTTAAATATGCTCAAGTTGCGATGTATGAACGAAATGTAGCCAACAATGTTGTCTTTCACCAAACAAAATTTTAGCCAATTCAGAGATGACCATTTTTTCAAATATCTTAAAATAACAATATAGTTCACTCTCGAATTTCCCATATATTCCCGTGAAGACAGACAGGGAACACCCCCTCTTGTGGTGAAAAAGGTAACTAAACTCATTGCACAGTGGTACAGTAAGGCAATTTAGGCGGACATAAGCTTTTTGTTGCGATTTTGGTTTGCGGTTTAAAGCCATAGTTTTTGTGAAAAGCTGTTCTTATACATAGTCCTCTATTTATGTGCGAATGAAAATTAGGGTGGTCCTAAAATCAACGAAATAAAAACAAACTAACTTGTTTTTATTTGCATAGATAATTGTAAACATTCTTTGGCAAACTTGTAGACCAACTAATTCTAAGTAATCTTGTAAAAAAACTTTTTTGTAGACATGAAATTTGGTTTCCAAAAACAGTCTTTTCGCTCTATTTTTTCAATTCAAATTTAAAAACAAAGTTTTCTTCGGTAACTTTAATAAAAAATACGCCAATTTTTAAGAAAAAACACTGTCGATATATTGCACAGATGAAGAGTTTTCACTATTACTATTTTAAAAATAGGCCCTTTTGATATATTGATGTCTCCGTTTAGGGCAAACATAAATAATATTTTTTGGTATCATTTGAAAGAACAAATATTGTATAAATATTGTGAAGAAATACCGAAAGTTGCTTGAAATTAGTTGATCCACAACCGTGCCGATGAATGTATACATTTATTTATGCAAATAAAAAGTTAGTTTTTTCATTTAGTCGATTTCAGGACCACCCTAATTTTCATTTGCACATAAAAAATAGACTAAATATAAGAAACAAGTTCTTAGAAAAAAATTTTACTCTAAATTACAAAATCGCATCGAAAAACTCATGTCCGCCTATATTGCCTTACTGTACCACTGTGCATTGTTGTTGAATTTCTGTGAGCGTGTGACATTCTCACACACGAAACTGAATTTACTCAATTTTAGATTTAGTTGACTCAATTTCATACTTCCACAGAAAAAAATATGTTGCAGATTTCGTGCGTATATTGTTTGTATGTAAAACTAACGCCATTCCGGGAGTTAAATATTGATAATATAAAACATGTAGCTTATCGAGGCACGAAGAAGAAATATTCAAATAATCATGCCACGACGTGTAAATGGTAAACTAATCCCAAGTTGCTATATTCGTGGTTTCCTGTGTAACTTCACTAGCTCAGATCCATCACGGGAAGCAACTACGAAATGTGCGGCCGTCAAGCTCAAGCTCAATAATCAGGCCACGAAGTGTACAATTAAATGAATATTTCAATTACCTCGTGAAAAATATAGAAGGAGAAACCGCACAATGGTTGTCAATAGTCGTATATGGTTGTTGTGCAACTTTTAGCTTAGATAACACTTGAATGTTCTATCAATTTAACAATTTAAGTATTGATACATATAATGTTGTAATTGGTTTAAAAACTTTATTATATTATACATAAAAGATATTCAACAAAACAAACGTAATTAGTGAACAACTGTTATGCAAAAACTATTATTTAATGTTTAGTTTTCTTCGTTTTGAAAGTATTTTTTTGTTTTTTTATCCCTCCGAATTTTTTTGCTCTCGAGTTCTAATCTTCGTATTCATCACTTGCAGCTTTGCTCTAACCAGCATATTTATGTATTTACTATCTGACCCGGCAAACTTCGTCCCGCCTATTTTTGTGTTTAATTTAATAATTTTCAACATTCCAAATTCATTGATTTCTTGCGATTTGTTTATATCGTTTGAAATTATTGGTTTTATCGGAATGACAACATCCTCGACTTTTGCCTTTAGTACATCACCTCTATTCCGAAAACACTCATATTGGGTGGTATTCAGTTATTTTCGTTGTTTTCCAGAAACTGAAAGTGGTCATATTCGAATTCAAGATGGTGTCCAGGGTCAATGCTTGGCTTCTATACATTATTTCGATTACGGAAATATTCATATGCAGTAGTATTCGGCTGTTTCCCAGAAGTTGCCATCTTACAATTCAAAATGGTGTCTGAGGTCAATTTTTAGCTCCATGCATCATTCTGGTTAAAGAAACACTCATATTGGGTGGTATTTGGTCCCTTTTGGCTATTTTACAGAAACCACCACCCTGGATTTTAAAATGGCATTTGGTCACAATTTCTGGCTCCTGAGCGTCATTCTGGTTTACGAAACACCAATAATAGGTGTTATTTAGTCATTTTCGGCCGTTTTACAGAAACCGGAAGCCACCATCTCAGAATTCAAAATGGTGTCTGTGGTCGATTCTAGCTCCTGTGTATCATTCCAGTATCGGAGCATCTCATATTGGATGGAAATCGGCCGGTTGAAGAAATACCCATACAACAATATCGCACGCTCAGCCTTGGGGCTAATAGCGGTCTCGATGAACTAGATTAGTTGAGAGAATTCGTTATCGATATTGTTTTGGCTCATTTTGTATGTGTAGGGTAAGTACAACGATACACCGTGCCGCAGTGGTGAGTCGAGAAAATTTCCAGCTCGGAAAGATCCTCGACTCGATCGGGAATCGAACCCGATATCACAACCGTGTGGGAGAGCTAGCCGACCGACATCGCTA